>NC_057721.1:60920026-60983763 GCF_004010195.1 Chiloscyllium plagiosum | reverse complement strand
CGGTCTATAGTTCCCTGGCTTGTCCTTACCACCCTTCTTAAACAGTGGCACCACGTTTGCCAACCTCCAGTCTTCCGGCACCTCACCTGTGACTATCGATGATACAAATATCTCAGCATGAGGCCCAGCAATCACTTCTCTGGCTTCCCACAGAGTTCTTGGGTACACCTGATCAGATCCTGGGGATTTATCCACCTTTAACTGTTTCAAGACATACAGCACTTCCTCCTCTGTAATCTGGACATTTTGCAAGATGTCACCACCTATTTCCCTACATTCCATATCCTTTTCCACAGTAAATACTGATGCAAAATATTCATTTAGTATCTCCCCATTTTCTATTGCTCCACACAAAGACCACCTTGCTGATCTTTGAGGGGCCCTATTCTCTCCCTAGTTACCCTTTTGTCCTTAATATATTTGTAAAAACCCTTTGGATTCTCCTTAATTCTACTTGCCAAAACTATCTCATGATGTGGCTGGACTGCAGATCTTAGATCTGTTCTGTTGTTTACTGGATTGTTTTGCTCTGTCTATCACTTGCTGCTTATGCTGTTTAGCACACAAGTAGTTCTCTTTGGTAACTTCATTAGGTTAACACCTAATGTTTAGGTATTCATGCTGCTGTTACTGGCATGCCCTCCTGAATTCTCTCAGTTGAATGAGGATTGATCCTCTGGTTTGATGGTAAGAGGTAAGTTGGGGAATATGCTGGGCGGTGATTCTGTAAGTTTTGTTGGAGTACAATTCTACTGCTGTTGTTGGAAGGAAAGAGCTAAACTCTTACACAGTCGGCCCCATATACAAGAAGCTACATGCAGTATCATGAACACTGATAGGCCAAGACAGGAAATATGAGCAACACTGTACAATGATGCAGGCTCACAACTGCAGCAAGGGGAGATTAAGAGCCAACTTGACATTTGAGTAGGGAAAGAAGCAGCTGATCAGATTGTCTCATTCATAGTCATAAAGAGACTCTATGAGATTATTGTATTGTTGGAGGTGAGGATGGAGAAGGTTGGGGAGATGGAGAGCCCTTCAAAAGAAACTAATCTGCCTGAGAGTTATGAGATAGACTTGATTGCCATGCATTTAACAGAAAGCTAATTGAAACTGCTTTTATTCCCAAAAGATAACAAGACTGATGGTGTTTCCAATTATCATCAGAAACAAACCCCAGAATACATGGTTCGGAGATGAATGTCAATAGCCCATCTACATCCAAATCCTGCAATTATTCAGCAAACTTATATGTGATTAACCAGTCCTGATGAACCAGAAAATCTCTGCTCACTCTGTGCAGGTGGACAGCGATGTGGGGAAGTATTGACCTAGTGGTTTTGTCACTAGACAGTTAATCCAAAACCCCAGATAGTGTTCTGGAGACCTGAGTTCAAAGCCTGCTGCAACAGATGGGGGAATTTGAGTTTAATAAAAAAAACCTCTAAAGAGTCTAATGATGATCATTGATCGATTGTCAGAAAAACCCATCTGGTTCACTAATGCCCTTTCAGAAAGGAAGCTGCCATCCTTACCTGGTCTGGCCTACATTGTGGCTTCAGACCCACAGCAATGTGGTCGACTCTTACCTGCCCTCTGGGCAATTAGGGATGGGCAGTAAATGCTGCTGGGCTAGTGACACCCTCATCCTGTGAATGAATAAAGGAAAATAAAAGTCTCTACCCTGTGTGAATCTGTACATGTTCAACGATGTGAACATTTCTAAAACTAAGTTCTCTATGTGCAAAACTTTATGAACTGCCAAAACCATTGTTCATTACTTGGTGTGAACAAGAGAAAAAATAAAGAATTCCCTTCTGGCATTCCCCACATTTCCAGAGTCTGTCCCTAGTGTTGCTGCACTGGTGTTCTACCATTTCAGATAAATGCTGGCAGACTATTACACACACCATTACACCAGAGCCCAGTATAAAGCAGTAAACATTATCTCCTGCTGTGGAAGGACAGCCTGTATTGGTCTGAGTAGGAACACTGAGCAGATTTATCTAAATGACAATTTATTCGGTGACCAGAGCAAGTTAAGCAAGTCCAACTAAAATGCATTATAGCACAGAAAGAGGCCCATCAAATCCAAGCTGGCTCTCTGTAGCAGAATCCCACATTCTCATTCCCCATACATTCCCCAAACTCTGCAATTTTATTTCCCTCAGATCTGATATAATTGTTTTTATCAATCATTCATCTTCTCTGCTTGTACCACCATAATAGGCAGCATGTTCTGCATATTTCCAGCCAATACAGTCAGCAGAAACACTTGCTCATCTCCCACTGTCTCAAAACCTTATGTCTGATCTTAATCCTTGTGCCATCACCTATCAAATACATACATTTTTGTCTGTTATATCTAGGTCTGTTATAATCTTATACAGCTCTATCAAAAATATATTTAACTTGTTTACTTCAAAGAAAATAGCAATTTCTTCAAATCAATCCAGTGACTGCATTTTCTTCATCAGTGAACCACTCCAGTAAGTCTGTACTCCACACCCTGAAGATCACTCATATCCATCCTTGTTGATGTCTATTTTGTTCCACAAATCCAGATGACACAAGTTTTCTGTACAACAGCAGTAGCTTTATTATCGGAACAGCTGGTGAGAGTTTCAAAGCGTCTCTAAAGTAGCCGAGTGTCAGTAATCTCTTGATGTCCTAAAAGCTGGTACTATATAAGAGGCAGACATCTGGAATATGATGGAAAAATCCACACCTGCCTACATGAGTGCAGTCCAACAACACTGAAGAAGCTTGACGTCATCTAGGACAAAGCAGCCCACTTGACTGGTACCAAATCCATAAACATTCAGTCACTCCACCACCAATGCTCATAGCAGCAGTGTGTGCCATGTATATAAGATGCACACAGAAATTCATCAAGGTCCTTTAGACAGCACATTATAATCCCACGATTACTACCATCTGGAAGTTCATGTGCAACAGGTATATGGCCAAGTTCCCCTCTACGCCCCTCATCATTCTGACTTACAAACTCGTTGCCATTCCTTTACTGTCACTTGTCAAAATCCTGGAACGCCTTCCCTAAGGTCTCCCTATAGCACATGAATTGCTGTGATTTAAGAAAGCAACTTACCACTACCTCCTCAAGGGCATTTACGGATGTGAAATAAATGCTGGCCAGCCAGCAAAGCCTTTTCTCATAAATGAAAAGCAAAACCTCAAATAACAGATAGTCTCAGGCATTCTTACAGAAAATGTAGAAGTGAAACAGATCAATTATGAAGACAATTTAGATTCATTTATAATATTCACTCTCAACATGGAGGAACCAAAAGCATTGACCCTTTGAAGTCCAATGGTCTACTGTCACAAATTGCAAAAGAAATCTGAATGAGGAATTACTAAACACAATAAGTGCCCAATAAGCCCCAAAGTTTCCTGTAACTGTTTTCTGCTCTGCAGGCTGCCTTATTGGCTAATGGTGGAGAGATCATTCCACAAATAGGCAGCTGGGTCTCTCAGCCACATGAGACCCCGATCCAAAATAAGATTTCACCCATTGATCCTTTTATAAAACCTAGGATTCTGCACACCTTCTTAATCACTTTGTCAACCCACCCCACCACCTTCAACAAATTGTGGGCATGTATGCCCAGGTATTGCTGCTCCTGCATTCCCTTTGGAACCATCCAGCTTAGTTTATATTTTTCCTTCCCTTTCTTGGTACTACAGCATATTCCCATTTAAATGAGCCAAAATTAAAATGTATTTCTGGCAATGGTTTTAAATGGTTCTGGAAAACAGTTTAATTCCAATGATCCATAATGACAAGACCATACACTAACAGTTCACATGGGAGCCTGGATCATCTGGAGAAGGATATTTATAGCTGGATTATTTATTTTAAATGCAGTTCCATAACTGCATTTATATTTTTTATTTTTATACAATATATCTTTTAAATGCTTTGAAGTTCAAATAACTTTCACAGTAGTATTTTTAAAAAACAACCGAGGTAAAGATCATTGTAGTTCAGGAGTTAGTGCATGGAATGAATTGCCAGAGGAAATGATGGAAGCAGGTACAGTTAGATAAGTACATGAATAGGAAAGATTTGGAGGGATATGGGCGAAACACAGGCAGGTGGGACTGGTTTAGCTTGGGAACATTGTTTGCGTAGATCAGTTGAATAGAGTGTAGAAAAATTTCTAAACTGGGAAAAGCCTTGAAGGTCTGAAGCACAAATGGACTTAAGAGTTCCAGTACAAGATTCCCTAAAGGTTAAGAGAAAACTGTTAGGGTTTGGATTTACTCACATTTGGAAACATATGAATTTATTAGCAATAGGAAGCATGGCTTTGTACTGGGGAGGTTATCTATCACAACTTGATTGAGTTTCCTGAGGAAGTGACAGATGATTGATGAAGGAAGAGCGATGGATGTTGTCTATATGTCTACATTTAGCAAGGTCCCTCAGGGCAGACTGATACAGAAGGTAAAGTCACATGGATTCCACAGTGAACTGGTAAAATGGATGCAAAACCAGCTTGGTCACAGAAGACAAAGTAGCAGTGGAAGGATGTTTTTCTCACTGAAGATCTGTGACCTGTGGTACTCCACAGCGATCAGTGTTAGGATCCCTATAAATAATCTGTAGGAGAATGTATAGAACCATAGAATCCCTAGATTGTGGTAGCAGGCCATTCAGCCCATCAAAACCACACCGATGCTCTGAAGAGCATCTAGGTGGTCTGATTAGTGAGTTTGTAGACAATACAAAGAATGGGGAGCTGCAGATAGTGAGCAGAATTGCTAGAGGATACAGCAGAATGTAGATAGGCTGGAGGCTTGGGTGGAGAAATGGTACATTAAATTTAATTTGGACAAATGCAGGTGGTGCATTTTGAAAAGTCTTATGCAGGAGGGAAATGTACAGTAAATGGTAGAACCCTTAGTGGCATTAACATACAGTCGAGTGGCAACACAAGTGGATCAGATGGACAAAAAGGCATATGGTATGCTCTTCTTCATCAGCTGGGACATTGAGTATAAAAATTATACTCAAGTATAGAACTTTAGTTAGGCCACATTTGGAGTATTGTGTACAGTTCTGGTCATCATATTACCAGAAGAATGTGGAGGCTTTGAAGAGGATACAGAAAATGTTTACCCAATTGTTGCCTGATTTGGTGGGTATTAGCTATTAGGACAGATGGGACAAACTTGGTTTGTTTTCACTTGAATGTCAGATGCTGATGGACAATCAGATAGAAGTTTACAAAATTGTTAGAAGCATGTAAGAATGAATAGTCCTCCTTTGTTCCAGGGGAGAAATATAAATTTGTAGGGAGTACAGAGTCATAGATTTACAGTCAAATACCATGAGGCTGATGTGATTTGAATACAGAACCTTCTGATCTGGAGTCAGGCGCAAGCCAACATGGTAAAAGGGGGCAAGTTTAAAGAAGATGTAAGAGGCAAGTTTTTTTTTACACAAAGGGTGGTAAGTGCCTAGAATGTGCTGCCAGAGGACATGATAGAAGCAAATATAATGGCAATATTTAGGAGGCATTTTAACAGCTACATGAATAGGCAGGAAATATAGGGATAAAGATTCCATAGAGGAAAAAGGTTTTTAATTTAGAAAGGCATAATGTTAGCACAGGCTTGGTGGGCCTAAGGGTCTGTTCCAGTACTGTACTATTCTCTGTTAACATGCAAATTCAGTTGGCAGTTAGGAAGGCAAATACAGTGTTAGTATTCATTATGAGACAGCTAGAATACAAGTGTAGGGATGTAGTCCTGAGGTTGTGTAAGGCTCTGGTCAAACTGCATTTGGAGTATTGTGAGCAGTTTTGGACACCTTATCTAAGGGAGGATATGCTGGTGTTGGAGGTGTTCCAGAGGAAGTTTACAAGAATGATCCTGGGATGAAAGGCTTGTCATATGAAGAGCAGTTGAGGACTCTGGGTTTGTACTGGATGGAGTTCAGAAGGATGAGGAGGAATCTCATTGAAACTTACAGAATACTCAGAGCCCTGGGTAGAGTGGACATGGAGAAGATGTATCCACTAGTTGGTGAGACTAAGACCTGAACTCACAACCTGGAGTGAAGGGACAATCCTTTAGAATTGAGATGAGGAGAAATTTCTTCAGCCAGAGGGTGATTAATCTGTGGAACTCAGCCACAGAAGGCTATGAAGACCAAGTCATTGGATGTATTTAAGACAGAGATAGATAGGTTCTTGATTAGTAAGGGGGGTGGTCAAACCTTATGGGGAGAAGGCAGGAGAATAGAGTAAAGAAACTTAGCATGATCGATTGGTGGAGCAGTGGGTCAAATAGCCTAATTCTGCTTCTATATCTATGGTCCTAGGGAATTTCTTTTGGATTTATGAGTGTTTGGCACAGTTATGATTATCAGTCCTAAAGATCCAATTGAACTCCATGCATTAATACAACTCATACTCACTTTTGCATAACATTGCATGAGTAGTGTTTTTGTTCGACAATTATTGTGTTGATTCACTGCTGTTAAAATTAGTATAACTATCACCAATCACCGCCCCTGAGATCAGATTGGTGAATCATCTTTTATCTACTCTGCAAATTGTTAATGAAGATACATAAAATCAAAATTAGGCAATTATTCTTTCATCTTTTGATTCATTTTTATGCGCAAATGCTTAACACATTGTTGAGGTACCTGTACTAAATATTTTAAATGTGAATTTGTAAACAGAAATGCACAATATATGCTTCCTTACAAGACTCAAAAATATACTATCCTGTGGAATGCATATCAGGATTTCTAGTACTTTCTCCTATAACTTTCTATTAAAATGAATGGATGAAAAATTTTGAATGGAAGAAATAGGGAAAACCCTGTTGATCAAAAGGGCAAAATGAGATGACTTTCTCATAGTTCCTTCAATTTACTTTCAATGTAATCATGGTTGTTGTCAGCTGCAGAGCAATGGAATATCCTCAATTCTGAAAGGAGACCAGTTAGACTTGGGTTTCATGACTGAGATAACAGTTTGACTTTCAGAGTTTATGTGACAATCAGAGGTAAATTTTCCTGTAACTTTTTCTGATTCTCAGGAAATACTTCACAGAGCTATTTCTCTAGCTTTCTTTAAGGGCTTTATTTTTACTCATAGAGAGGGAGTTGGCATTGCTTCTTTGCAAATCTATTTACAACTGAACAACTCTCAGGTCTGTGGATAAACAGACATCAAAAACCAGCAAGAGGCAATTGCTAGGTATAATTCACCACTAGGGCATTTCTAACTCTCAGTCTAATGTCTAGCAATTGAGATCATAAAACAATCTCTTAACCCTATTTTAAAAGCTTTTCTTTTTAAAACTCTTGGATTTTTTTGTAAACAGTAGACAATCCCCAGATTTTTCTTTTACCATTTCATTCCAATAAAACATGTGTAATAAATCCTTATTTTTTTCTAATTCTCATAATTTACCAGCATATATTTGTCTTTTATTTCCTTTCTATATATAGGATACTTTAACTTGTTATCTACCACCAGTAAATCACTTGTGTTTCCATTTAAATTGCAGAATGTGTTAAGGGCAGTACAATGACATCAAAGGTGAGGGAGGGAGAGGCATGATATTTTAAATCAGGCTGTCCAGATGTGTTAGTACACAACTCACAAGCAGGTAGAACTTGAACCCAGGTCTCTTGGCTCAGAGATGGGGACAATACCATGGCACCACAAGAGACCATAAATATTTGCTAGTTTTTCAATTTCTTTGAATAGTTTTATTTATTTAATTTTTTTTCTATTCAATCTGTTCAGAGATGTTATTACCCGCCCCTAGAGGAGGTGGAACCTGAATATTGACCAAGAGTGTGTTGCTGGAAAAACACAGCAGGTCAGGCAGCATCTGAGAGCAGGAGAATTGACGTTTCGGGCCGGAACCCTTCATCAGGAATGAGGCTGGGAGCCTCGGGAGTGGAGAGATAAATGGGACTGGGGTGGGGCTGGGGAGAAGGTAGCTGAGAGTGCATTAGGTGGATGGAGATGGTGGGTAAAGATGATAGGTCAGAGAGGAGGGTGGAGCAGATAGGTGGGAAGGAAGAATCACAGGTGGAACAGGTCATGAGGATGGTGCTGAGCTGGAAGGTTGGAACTGGGGAAAAGTGGGGGGGGGGGGGAAATGAGGAAACTGGTGAAGTCCACATTGATGTGTCCTGGGGTTGAAGGGTCCTGAGGCAGAAGATGAGGTTTTCTTCCTCCAGGCATCGGGTAGTGAGGGAGTGGTGAGATGGAGGAGGCCAGGACCCGCATGTCCTCGGCAGAGTCAGAGGGGAAGTTGAAATGTTCGGCCACAGGGTGGTGGGGTTGATTGGTGTGGGTGTCCCAGAGATGTTCCCTAAAAGGCTCTGCGAGAAGGCATCCCAGTCTCTCCATTGTAAAGGAGACCACATCAGGTGCAACGGATACAGTAGATGACATGTGTTGAAATGCAGTTGAAACTTTGATGGATGTGGAAGGCTCCTTTGGGGCCTTGGTGGAAGTGAGGGGGGAGGTGTGTGCGCAGGTTTTGCAATTCCTGTAGTGGCAGAGCAAGGTGCTGGGAGAGGAGGGTGGCTTGTTTGGGGGCATGGACCTGACCAGGTAGTCACAGAGGGAATGGTCTTTGTGGAAAGCGGATAGGGGTGGGGAGGGAAATATATCCCTGGTGGTGGGGTCCATTTTTAGATGACGGAAATATTGGCGGATGATGTGATTTATGCAGAGTTTGGAAGGATGGAAGGCAAGGAACAGGGGGGTTCTGTCCTTGTTCCGGTTGGAGGGGTGGGGTTCGAGGGTGGAGGTGCGAGACGTGGATGAGATTCATTGGAGGGATCTTCAACCACGTGGGAGGGGAAATTTCGGTCTTTTAAGATGGAGGCCATCTGGTGTGTTCTGTGATGGAACCTGGATTACACTTCCTCCCACCCTACTTCCTGCAAAAATGCTATCCTACATTCCCAATTCCTTTGCCTCTGCCGCATCTGTTCCCAGGACGACCAGTTCCACTACAGAACACACACCAGATGGCCTCATCTCCAAGTGCTCGAACAATATATTGCAGCTGTGGAAAAAATGAAAGAAATGCAGATGCTGTTTTCGTGCTGTCCATCTCTATGACTCTACGACTCTATGAAAGCAGAAACAGAAACTGCTGGAAAATCTCAGCAGGTCTGGCAGTATTAGTGGAGACAAATCTGTTAATGTTTTGGGATCCGGGGACCCTTCTTCAGAACTGATGGTAGCTAGGAAAAGCTTGACATTTACATAGAAGATAGGGTGTGGGGGTGGGGTGGGATGGAAGGCAAGGGGGTTGGGTGGAAGAGTAAATGATAGGTGGAGATACATTCCAAAGAGAGGAAAAAACAATTGGACAGACAAATGGGTGGTTCAAAGTCAGCCTGGGGAGGAATGAATAATTGCTAATGGACACTATTAGTAACTGTGTGTGTGGTAGCACTCCATGTGATGACAAGGTCTGGTGTGTGGGTGTGAGGATAAGGACATGACCTCAGGCCCCAAAATTGTTGAACTCGATGTTAAGTCCAGAAGGCTGCAAGGTCTTCAAGCAGAAAGTCTGGTGCTGATCTTTCAGCTTGCGTTAAACTTCTCTGGAGCACTGCAGCAAGTCTGAAACAGAGAACAGGGTGATGTGTTGAAGTGGCAGGGAACTGGAAGCTCACCATCTCTTTTGAGGCAGAATGTAGATATTCTGCAAAGCGGTCACCCAGGCTGTGCTTCGTTTCCCCAATTTGAAGAGACCACATTGTGAATACAGTAGGCTAGATGGAGTGAAATGCGGATAAAGTGCTGCTTCAACTGAAAAGTGTACTTAGGACCTTGGATACAGAGGAGGGAGGTGAATGGGAAGGTGCTGTGAGGCTGTGGGGATAGAAAACATTTACAAATGGAATTAAAAGCAACCAGTATTCAATTCTTGAAATTAAAGAATGTTAAAAGTAGATGAACAAGTTCAAAATATAATTAAAACTTGCTCAGGCAAATTGGAAGTCTGAAAGATTGCCCAGGTAAAGCAGGTTTACATAAATGATTTGGATGCGAGCATAAGAGGTACAGTTAGTAAGTTTGCAGATGACACCAAAATTGGAGGTGTACTGGACAGCGAAGAGGGTTACCTCAGATTACAACAGGATCTGGACCAGATGGGCCAATAGGCTGAGAAGTGGCAAATGGAGTTTAATTCAGATAAATGCGAGGTGCTGCATTTTTGGAAAGCAAATCTTAGCAGGACTTATACACATAATTGTAAGGTCCGAGGGAGCGTTGCTGAACAAAGAGACCTTGGAGTGCAGGTTCATAGTTCACAGGTAGATAGGATAGTGAAGAAGGCGTTTGGTATGCTTTCCTTTATTGGTCAGAGTATTGAGTACAGCAGTTGGGAGGACATGTTGTGGCTCTAAAGGACATTGGTTAGGCCACTGTTGGAATATTGCGTGCAATTCTGGTCTCCTTCCTATCGGAAAGATGTTGTGATACTTGAAAGGGTTCAGAAAAGATTTTTCAAGGATGTTGCCAGAGTTGGAGGATCTGAGCTACAGGGAGAGGCTGAAAAGGTTGGGGCTGTTTTCCCTGGAGCGTTGGAGGCTGAGGGGTGACCTTATAGAGGTTTACAAAATCATGAGGGGCATAGATAGGATAAATGGACAACGTCTTTTCCCTGAGGTCAGGGAGTCCAGAACTAGAGGGCATAGGTTTAGGGTGAGAGGGGAAAGATATAAAAGAGACCTAAGGGGCAACTTTTTCATGCAGAGGGTGGTATGTCTATGGAATGAGCTGCCAGAGGAAGTGGTGGAGGCTGGTACAATTGCAACATTTAAGAGACATTTGGATGGGTATATGAATAGGAAGGGTTTGGAGGTATATGAGCCGGGTGCTGGCAGGTGGGACTAGTTTGGGTTAGGATATCTGGTCGGTATGGCCGGGTTGGACTGAAGGGTCTGTTTCCAAGCTGTACATATCTATGACTCTTTGACTCTATGACATATCCAACCCGGCCAATTATCTCCACATCAATCTGCCGGGCCACTCAGCTCCTCGCCTCATTACAGCCTTGGTTCAAACATAGACAAGAGAGCTGAATTCCAGATGTGAGGTGCGAGTGACAGCCCTTGACATTGAGGATGCTTTTGACTGAGTGTGGTATCAAGAAGCGCCAGCAAGCTGGAATCGTTGGGTATCAGGGACAAATGTTCTGCTGGTTGGAGGCCTACCTGGCATATAGGAAGATAGTTGTGATTGTTGGAGGTCAGTCATCTCAACCTGCAGGAGTTTCTCAGGGTAGTATCCTAGGCCCAAACATGTTCAGCTGCATCATCAAACAACCTTCCCTCCATCATAAGATCAGAAGTGGGGATGTCTGCTGATGTTCAGCACCATTTGTGACTCCTCAGATACTGAAGCAGCCAATGCGCAAATGCGACAAGATCTGGACAATACTCATGCCACACAAATGACCATTACAATCATGAGATAATTTAACCACCACTCCTTTAGTGGTGTTACCATCACTGAATCCCCCACCATCAACACCCTGGAGGTCATCATTGACCAGAAAATCAACTGGATTCATCAGATAAACACAGTGGATACAAAAGCAAGTTAGAGGCCTGGAATCCTGCAGTGAATAACTCACTTCCTGACTCCTCAAAGCCTGTCTACCATCCAAAGGCACAAATCAGGACTGTGATAGAATAGTCCCCACTTCCCTGGCTGTGTGCAGCTCCAACAACACCCAAGGAGCTTGACACCATCCAGGCCAAAACAGCCCATTTGATTGGCACCACATCCACAAGCACCCACTCCTTCCACTTTCACTGCTCGGTAGCAGCAGTGCATCCAACCTACAAGATGCTTTGCAGAAATTCACCAAAGATCACTTGGCAGCACATTACAAACCCATCATCGCCTCTATCTAGAAGGACAAAGGTAGCAATTACATGGGAATACCACCATCTGCAAGTTCCCCTCCAAGCCACTCATCATCCTGACTGGGAAATAAATCGCTGTTCTTTCACTGCCACTGGGTCAAAATCCTGGAATTCACTTCCTAATGTCATTGAGAGACACCAGTCAGTGTACAGATATCTCCATGAGAGAGAGGGGACTGAGAGACACCAGTCAGTGTACAGATATCTCCCTGAGAGAGAGGACTGAGAGACACCAGTCAGTGTACAGATATCTCCATGAGAGAGAGGGGACTGAGAAACACCAGCTAGTGTACAGATATATCCCTGAGAGAGAGAGGGGACTGAGAGACACCAGTCAGTATACCTATAACAGATGAAGTGCAGCAGTTTAAGAAGGCAGCTCACCATCACCTTCCCAAGGGCAACTAGGGGCAGGCAACAAACACTAGTCAGCCAGCGATATCCACGTACCACAAGTGAATTTTAGAAATGGCTAGTTTATACTGCTTTCTTTTCTAACACACTTGTCAAGGCGAAACTCCATAGGTGGAAAATGCCTCATATTGAGCATAAAAGTTGATGGTTTGAATGTTATGTTAAAAAGAACTGATCAGAAACAGAAAAGGTTGTTTGGGTTTAATATAAATTGAAAGAAGTATAGAAGCAATGCTGCAGAAACCACAATAATTGGCCATAGACAGCCAGGGAATATAGAAGCGAAGGTTAACCAGCAACTGAGTCATAGCATTGAGTTGAATTAGAGGTGAAGCGAAATGAGTGAACTAATAAAAGACAGAACTGTTTAATTGAGCATGTGCCTTTAACAATGAGTAATTCTTGTTCAGTGATGAAGGGCTGTCAGTGTGCAAATGGAGTGAGCTCCAATTTATCTATCTTTTACATATGATGCCCTAGTATTCTTGGCCTTGTTGTGCAACTAAGCAATATTGACAAAGTCTGTTGAGGTAAGGAAATATAAACTTTATCAGTAACCATGTTACTGTAGCTTCATCATGCTATAAAACTGCAGGAAAGAGCAAGATCATTTGATGTTGAATCACTTCTCATGTGATGATAGATAGTGAGTCTCATATTACAGTCAGACTGAACCCCCCCTAATGCTACACATGTTGGTGCAACACTAATTGCAACTGGATAGAAATGCAAGGCGACAAGCATGTTTAAACAGAAATAGAGTGGTAGTGTATTCTGTTCCTAAGCAAAATAAAGCTGGTGAATTAAGAACATAGAACATAGAACAGTACAGCACAGAACAGGCCCTTCAGCCCATGATGTTGTGCCGACCATTGATCCTCATGTAAGGTAAACCTAATGTACGAACCCTCAAATTTCTGTGACCATATGCATGTCCAGCAGTCTCTTAAATATCCCCAATGACCTCGCTTCCACAACTGCTTGCTGGCAATGTATTCCATGCTCTCACAACTTTCTGCGTAAAGAACCCACCTCTGACATCCCCTCTGTATGACCCCTCGTGTTAACAATTTCTGCCCTGGGAAAAAGTCTCTGGCTATCAACTCTATCTATGCCTCTCTATGCAAAGAACTGTTCTGCATAGCATACTAAAAGGCTAGGCACAATCATGAGGAGATTGCAAAAAATTAGGGATCTAACTTTAGATGTTCAGAAGAAAAATAAATTTCAATTTTATGGTGTATATAGAGATAACTAGTAATCCAGATGCTCAGGCGAATGCTCTGAGTTAAACTGAGGAATGACTGTATAAACCTAGCTAGTTCATTGATGTCCTTACAGAAGGAAATTTGTCATCCTTATCTGGTCTGGCCTACAAGTGGCTCCAGACACATTGCAGTGCTTACCTGCTCTCTGAAAAGTCCTTGCAAGCCATTCAGTTCAAGAGCAATTCAGGATGAGGCAACAAGTATTGGACTTGCCAGTCCTACCCATATCTTGTGAAAAAATGAAGATGAAAGAAAAGAAATGGTACAGAAGGGCACATGCTTGTGGTTAGTTAGACTGTTGTGTTCACACTGTGATCAGGTGTCTAGCAGTGGAAGTGGCCATGAGACTGAGGTTAAGAGCAACAATCAAGCATGCTGGGAATTTTGGTCATAGAATCAAAGAGTCATAGAGGTGTACAGCATGGAAACAGAACCTTCGGTCCAACATGTCCATGCCAACCAGATATCCCAACCAAATCTAGTCCCACCTGCCAGCACCTGGCCCATATCCCTCCAAACCCTTCCTATTCATATACCCATCCAGATGCCTTTTAAATGTGGCAATTGTACCAGCCTCCACCTCTTCCTTTGGCAGCTCATTCCATACATGTACCACCCTCTGTGTGAAAAGGTTGCCCCTTAGGTCTCTTTTATATCTTTCTCCTCTCACCCTAAACCTATGCCCTCTAGTTCTGGACTCCTCCCCCTCCCCAGGGAAAAGACATTGCCCATTTACCTTATCCATGCCCCTCATGATTTTATAAACCTCTGTAAGGTCACCCCTTAGCCTCCGACGCTCCAGGAAAACAGCCCTAGCCTATTCAACCTCTCCCTATAGCTCAAATCCTCCAACACTGGCCACATCCTTGTAAATCTTTTCTGAACCTTTCAAGTTTCACAACATCTTTCCGATAGGAAGGAGACCAGAATTGCACGCAATATTCCAACAGTGGCCTAACGAATGTCCTATCCAGCCTCAACATGACCTCCTAACTCCTGTACTCAATACTCTGACCAATAAAAGAAAGCATACCAAACGCGCTAGTTTAATGTCTGACCTGGGTTAAATTGCAGCCAGGACATGTTGTGGCCTGTCCTATAACCTGTGTCCCGCAGTTTCCTGTGTTGACTAAATAAGGCTGCCACCATATTACCTTACATAGAGCATGGAATGTGGCTGTTTATGACTTGGTATAAACATTTGGGAGTTGCTTATCAGTCAACTCCATTGGTTGGAATCAAACATTGTGATCAGGTTTGGTCAATTCTTTGGCTGAATGCCAGAGATGTTTCTAGAAGGGTGAGCACACTTTGGGATAAAAGTTAGTAGTACTTAGGATTTTGTAGGAATGAGCTTTACATGCCCTGAAGTTATCTTCAGTCAAAGAACCATGAGATAAGATCTACACCAAGAGCAAAGTTGGCCACTTCACTTGAACTGGGATCATATTTGTTTCAAGCCAACCTTATAGAGTTGAAGTTCGAGTTAGAGAAATGTGGATTAAGTTAATACAAGGAGAAGCAAAGTTAAATGAATGAGTTAATGTTGAAAGTAGGTTAGTTGAAGTAAAACTTGAATGTTGCAATAAACGTATGTTTATAGTGAGTACTTACACCAAAAGAATTAAATAAAGGTTCGCTTAATTAAAGTGTGAATCAACTCCCTCACATAATGGTAGACTACCTGGATGAAAGATTTGAGTTCTCCTTTAGGACAACAATACTAAGAATACAATATTTGCACGATGAACCAAAGTGAGAGAAATGAACATTAAATAAGACATAAGCTTATGACAATGGTTGTACTGAGGAGAATCTTTGAAAAAAATGACCTCTAAATTAAATTATCAATCATGTCTTGTCATCAGAGCAAGATGGAAATATCTTGACAGACAGAATAATTTTATAAATGTATCTTGCTGACGCTGAATATTGGAAACTCAGGCACCCATTGGCTACAATTTTCCAACCACATCATGGATTGCTTCAGGCAAGGTTTCTTCCTGGCAGCTAGTGCAGACTCCTTAAATGACCTTTAATGAATAAGAGGGAGAGACTAAAAGGCAAATAGTTACCTAATCAAAAGAAGGCACAGAATGACTGAGAAAATTTATTTGGATCATTGTGTCTTTCCATTTGTACTTTTAGTTAGATAACCATTATATCATGGAATACCAGGAGCATTTAAAACAAATGTGTTAACCCTGTAAAAAAGCAATGGAAAAGACAGCTTAAGATAACTGTATTAAATGCTTGTACACTAATATAGCTATGAAATAATTTCATATAAAGAAAATTACAAAAGGAAAATAATGCAGCTGCTAGAAAATGAGATAAAAATAGAAAATTTTTATTCGGCACGATGGCTCAGTGGTTAGCACTGTTGCCTCATAGCACCAGGGTCCCAGGTTCAATTCCAGCCTCGGGTGACTGTCAGTGTGGAGTTTGCACATTCTCCTCCTGTGTGTGTGGGTTTCCTCCGGGTGCTCCGGTTTCCTCCAACAGTCCAAAGATGTGCAGGTTAGGTGAATTGGCCATGCTAAATTGCACATAGTGTTAGGTGCGTTTGTCAGGGATAAATGTAGGGGAATGGGTCTGGGTGGATTACTCTTCAGAGGGTTGGTGTGGACTTGTTTCCAGTATGGTAGGGCCTGCTTCCATACTGTAGGGAGTTTAAAATGCTGGATGTATTCAACAATTCAGACAATATCTGTGGAGAGAAATAGAAATAATGGGTGGAATTTAATGCCCAATCCCTGCCTCAGGTGAATTCAGAATTGGGTATGCCATGTGATCAGGTGGGAGGGGGAGGGTGAGGGTTGAAGATTCTGTGGGCCTTCCAATCAAGTTCAGAATGGGAAAGTTTGAGGGAGGGCAACTTACCTAGAGACCAATTGAAGCACTTAATTGCCACTCGAGAATCAAATAAAAATAGATGTGTTAACACTGTATCATCTGGCAGCTGCTGATTTTCAACTCACAGAATTCAGGGTCTCAACATCCAGGAAGGAAACCTGGCAAAATCTGTTGGGTACTCTATGCAGATCGAGGGATTTACTATTGGAAAGCCATACTGTGCACTTGCCTCCAAACTCCCCTCACCCCACTACTGGCAGCTCCTCTCTATATCCTTCATCTCATCTGCATATAACTTCCTCCAGGGATTCATCATTAATTCGTGATGAAGTCCCCAGGTAGTAATAGCAGGGACCACCACTCTCTTTGGTAGCTACTCATACTGGAGAGCTGCCAATATCTGATTGCTCAGGGCAGCTCCACCTAACCCCCACCCTTAGTCTAAAATGAGTCCCTCTGCCCATACAAATGTTCAAATGGAATGAGCATCAGGCCTAGAAAAGTGATATAGGTCTTCAAATCTCAGTTGGTGTTTTAGTTAATGACCCTTCATCAGAGCAATAATATTCCTTTTGTAAGTAAAAGTAATTTGGTTTGTTAGAACAGACAAGAATTCAATCCCCACTGTTGTCTCACCTGTTGGGCGGCTGAATTGGAATTCCTTAGTTGCTTAGCTGTGCAACAATTTGGAAACCTTCTTTGAATATCACACCATAAATGGCGTGTCAGCTGAAACCTCCCTAGTCCATACTGATTGATTTATTGTCATGTGTACAGTGAAAAGCTTTGTTTATGAGCCATACAAGCAGATCATAATAAGCAAGGATGTACACAACAAAAAATTTAGACAGAGGCATACAGGTAACAGGGCACGCAAGAGAGATCAACATTAGCAAGATCAGCATTATTTGAGGTGAGAGAGTCCATTCAATAGTTTAATAATGGCTGGGGAAGAAGGGGTGTTCCTGAATCTGCTGGTGCATGTGTTCAGGCTTCTGTATCTTCTGCCTGATGGAAGAGGTTGTAGGAGATCATTACCGGGGTGCAAAGGGTCTTTGATGATGTTGGCAGCCATTCGGCAGCTGTGAACCATGTAAGTGGATCCATTGATGGAAGATTGGCTTCTGTGATGGCTTGGTCTGTGCACACCACTCTCTGTAGTTTTGCATGGTCCTGCGCACAGCCGTTGGTATACCAGGCCGTTATGCACCCAGACAGTGTGCTTTCAATTGTACATCAGAAGAAGTTGGAGAGGGTCCTTATGGAAATGTCAAATTTTCTGAGCCACCTGAGGAAGAAGAGGCATTGTTGTGCCACCTTGGCTGTCTCAACTACATGGGAAGACCAGGACAGGTTGTTCGTTATCATCACTCTGAGGAGCTTGAAGCTCTCCACTTTCTCAACCTCAGTTCCATTCTCTCCTCCTTTCTTACTAAAGTAAATGATCAGTTCTTTAGTTTTGCCAATGTTGAGAGAGAGGTTGTTCTTATTGCACCATGTCACCAAATCCTCTATTTTCCTTCTGTATTTTGACTCATTGCTGTTAAATATCTATATGCTTTGCATGTTGTGTTTACAGGCTGAGCCATAAAGAGAGGGCCGCTCTTGAAAACAACTTTTGAATTCATGCTTCTATTATTAATTGTATCCAGCTGGATCTTGCTATTTGAATTGATCCAGCTATTAACTTTCTGATAAGTGGTATACAGGGTGGTTATGAAGACATTTAGCACACTTGATTTAATTGCTCAGATCTTTGAGTATAGAAGTCTGTACGTCATGTTGAGGTTTTACTGGATGTTGGTGAGACCTCTTCTGGAGGCTGTGTGCAGTTCTGGTCACTCTGTTAGATTAGATTAGATTCCCTACAGTGTGGAAACAGGCCCTTTGGCCCAACAAGTCCACACCGACCTTTCGAAGAGCAACTCACCCAGTCCCATTTCCCTCTGACTAATCACCTAACATTATGGGCATTTTAGCACAACCAATTCACCTGACTTGCACATCTATGGATTGTGGGAGGAAATCGGAGCACCCAGGGGAAACCCACGCAGACACAGGGAGAATGTGCAAACTCCACACAGACAGTCGCCCAAGGCCAGAATCAATCCTGGGACGCTGTTGCTGTGAGGCAGCAGTGCCAACCACTGAGCCACCGTGCCGCCCTGTTATAGGAAGGAGATTATGAAGCTGGAGAGGGTTCAGAAAAGATTTACTAGGATGTTGCCAGGAATGGAGCATTTGAGATATGGAAATTGACTGAAAAGGCTCTGACTTTTTTCACTGGAGCATAGAAGCTTGAGGGGTGAACTTATTGTGGTTCATAAAATCATGACCGGCATAGATAAGGTGAATGACAAGGATCCTTTCACTGGGGGGGGGAATTCAAAACTAGGGGGCATATTTTTAACATGAGAAGAGAAATATTTAAAAAGGATATGAGGGACAATGATTTTACACGGAGTGTAGTTCATGTGTGAAATGAACTGCCAGCGAAAGTGAAGGATGCAGGTACAGTTACAACATTTAAAAGACATTTGGACACGTTCATGAATGGGAAAGGTTTGGAGTCATATGGGCCAAGCACAGGCAGATGGGACTAGTTTAGTTTGGGAACATGATTAGCATGGACTGATTGGTCTGAAGGGTCTGTTTCCAAGCTGTATGACTCTTTGACTCCAAGTAGCTCTCCTCCATTGCTGTGTTTGAGAGGAACTGCATGAGCCTGGTAAAATGTTCACAAATAGAAGTTTATTTCTAAACCTTTAGAAGCCAGTATGAGTCCAACAAAAGATATAACATTTTAAAAGATAAGAATAGATTGGTGTACTGCCAGGAATTGACAAACAAACTTGGAGCTGTGTTGACTTCCAAAAAAAGTTGTCTCTTGCAATGTAAGCCATCAAATCCAGTGGGAAAATAAACATGAAGCTGACTTACATTATAAAAAGATGGTTGGCTCGAGAAAAATGTAACACGCCATCCCAGTACAAACCTTTGCCTAAACTGTATGATAATTACAAACTTGGGACATTCTCTTGCTATCTGCTACTGTAATTTTGATAGGGTGACCTGTTACAAACATAAAGAAATGCTTGTTTTAAGACAAAATAATTTTTTAAAAACATATTTTGCACTTCCATTTTTCTTGGCATTTACTTCTAGTTAGCTGGGAAAGAGGAGGAGATTTATTTATTCTGTAATACTTCCAAAGTTTGTATTTTACAATGATAACAAGTTGTATCTGTTAGCTTCAGGCCTTAATGACTTAAATAAAGAGCTGGTATCAGAGTTTGTTCAAGTAACTAGTCAGCTATATTTGGGAGTTGATGAAGATAGCTAAAATTGGTAAGGATTCTGAATTCAGCCTTGGAAAGTTAATGGTGGTATGTGAAGCATGTGAGTAGTTTAGATAAAACAAGCAAAACTTTCTCATGAAGTTGTGTGATGAAGATTATTGATTGGTGATACAATGCCCAAATGTATCAAAGTTCAACACACTTATCTCTGATTCAGAAAGTTTCAAGTTCCATTTTTGGAACTTGTGCACATATATTTGGCTGAAATGTCCAATGTATTACACAATCAGAGGTGACATCTGATAGACTGTTTTGAAAAAGACTGGAGGACTTTTGCCGAACATTTAACTCTCCCATCCCTCCAAACAATGTCTAAAACCAGATTCTATTTTATTAGCATTTTGTAGGATGTATCCATGAGCAAATTGGCTGCTATTTTTCTTGCATTCACAATGTTGACTACACCTGGAAAATACCTTATTGACTGTAAAGGAACAGTATCATGGTGGTATAAAAACAAAATACTGCAGAGACTGAAATTCTGAAATAAAAACAGAAAATACTGGACCACGTTAGCAGGTCAAATAGCAAGATATGGAGAGAGAAAAAGAGTTAATGTTTTGAGTCTTGTCTTTTATATACTGGCTGTATCTCTAGACTAATAATCCCAATGCATAACTTCACATCCAATTCTGTAACTGGTGAGTTTAAAAACAATTATTTAAATGAATCTGTTTCATCTTAAAGTGAATGTGAACACAGTATAAAGTATATTAAAATATATAAGAAATTTTTTATATGTGAATGCATGTTTAAAGATTGTACATATGTCAACAACGTACTGGAAATATACGGGAGGTAGGAGGTGAGGACTTACTCCATTAAGAACATATTGTTCATGGAGATTGACCCAAAATGTCTGTGAGTGGTGGATTTAGGAGCAATCCTATGACTACAGCATTTATTTGGGCATGCGTACAGTCATTAAAACTGGACACAGGTTGCTGGCATCACCTGAATCTGAAGGAAGCCAATTAGATTAAAGATTCCACTTTTATTTCCTACATGTGCTAGTTAGGAAATCTGCCCATGGGTTCCACACTGTTGCCTACCATAAGCCAAACTTCATCAGTCACTGTACACATGAGGGTGTGTATAGTTCCACATGCTATAAGATTGGTTTCATCAGCAATCTTGCAAATAGGACATAGCCATTTGCTCATCCTGCAATTTTGCTGCAGTAGTAGAACATATCAAAGCTATCCTGAGGGATAATGGATCATCACTATTGCTCACTGTATATCGTGCAAACTCAGAAAAAAGCCAAAGGCTGCCACCTTTGGGTTTGAAAAGTGCCTGCTCTTCCTCACATTACCCTGGAAAGATAAAGTATTTCAAAAATTTGGGCAACAGTTTAAACAGGGCTCCTCTATGCAGTGGTGTAATGAATGGCATTTTCTACTAACAGTCCAAAATTCATTCTGCCTATGACACAGTTGAGCGACATTGTGTATCAATTTCAGTGCTGGTGTATATCAGTTCCAATAATTGGCTGATCAAATCAAACAGTATGTCCCTTTAGTAACTGATAGGGAACAGATTGTATTCAGTTGAAACTTTATTGCTGGAACAGCACAGCAGGTCAGGCAGCATCCAGGGAACAGGAGATTCGACGTTTCGGGCAGAAAATTTGACATCATTCCTTATTTATAAATTAGTGACTATGTTACTTCAATGTTGTGATTGCCCTTTAATAAAATGTCTCACTTCCCTTTTTTAAATTTCAAACTTGGATAATGTATATAATGGGCCACAAACTGATACTCTTTACACATTTGCTTTATTTTTATGTTAATATTGGTGTTCACAGTTTAACATACTAGCATCTAGCTTCAGGGAAATAATACAATAGGATGAAATTGCTGCACGCAAATTAAACCAATTTAAACACAGAAATAAAAGGTAAGATTCCACATCTGTTTCAATTCTGCCAATTCACAATGTAAACACCATAAGCATTTGATAAAATTACATGTAAATTGCCAAAAGAAAATGTGAACATTTCTGGCTTTTGCATTAAAACCAATTCAAAATTACCATAAACTGGAAAAGACAGCCAACCAAAAAGCATTTTGATCTAAAATAATCCACCCGACAAAGGATACTATGACCAGACTACCAAAATTGCAATTATTCAGAAATTCCAATACTTTAATTGGTCAGAGATATTTGCTGTTTAATTACCATGATGTTGATTATCATCCATTATTTTCATTACTGCTGCTTGCAGATAATTTCTCAGCTTGTGTGCGAAGTGGTAATGCATTTTTTGAAGTGAAAGGGTTTTCAGTTATAGCGTTCAGCTGAGAATTCTCTCTTGTTCTGCTATCAGCACTGAGAATAACATTGCAGGGCATATCTAAGTTATCTTCAAGTGCTGTTTCCATCACTTGTGTCTTCCAAGCTTGTGTTCCTGCATGATCAGAGCTCATACTCAAGCCTTCAGGGTGTTCTCGTCTCTTGCAACACCAAATGTGGAGGCAGCCATATAATAGTATACCAGCAATGATAAGGAGAAGAATGCTGCTTGTCAACCATATTCCCAGAGCAAGGTCTTTCTTCCTGCTGGTAACTGCAGCAGCATTTTGGGGTGCCGTACTAAAAATTGTACATTGCTCATTGGTAGGATTGGCTGGCTGGCAGGTGATGCACAAGATGTACATGGTCAGCGGAGTCAGCTTCTCAATTGCCAGCCAATTCTGACTGATTGGCACTTTTTCTTCTTTCTGAAAATTTTTCCTTGGGTATCCAGACAGTAGAGTATTCCAGTTTGGATGGTACATGATGCTGTAAAAATTCTCAGCACAGTTAACAGTTGAAGACCACGTCACAATTGCAGATGTGGAAGATACATTTTGTATAGCGATCTCCATCATGTAATTTAGATATGGTAGTTTTTATAAAATATTTGATCTATCTGTGAAGGCAGGGAGGCTGCAGCTTTTAAATTCTAATAATGAGAACTATTTTTAATTTTATTACTGTGCGCATAGGAAAAGATCATGTGAGTCATGTAGGAGTACCTATGATGGAGCGATCACTGTTATACTCATCTGTTGCATTCAGAGCGTTCTGTAAATGAAAAGAAACCATTGCTGTAAGAAATGTGTTTATCATGCTAAGTGTTAAAGACAAGAACCAGATCAACACATGAAGTGTTTAGCTTTTGATTAGTGCTGTTAAAACACATTTCTGAACTTGCAAATTATAGAAATGATGATTGAGAGTACAATTAAATAGCAAGCTCTGCTGTCAATATGTTTGAGAAATCCAGAATTATATGTCACTCAATTATATGCAGAGTATTGTGGATTGGCTCATCTTTAAAAGAAAAGTATTAATGAAAATATACTGTTTTCTTTCATTTTCTCTCTCAAATCAACATGGTAAATTTATAAAAAGCATCATGTTTTGTTTAGAATCCTTGATCAATTTTAAAACAAAAAACATTACGTCTATGTAGTGTCTTTCACAACCACAGTCAAAAAAGGCATTTTATAAACAAAAGACATCAAAGGTTGTCAAGAGAGAATGGGAGTATAGCGTTGCAGCAGAGAATCAGCCGTATTCATGTTAAATTGCATCACTGGGTCGATGGATTGAATGGCTCACTTAGCTACTTTCTACATTATCTAGGATGCCCAAAGCATTTTACATCTGAAGAAGAGCTTTTAAAATGTAGTCTCTGTTACAAAAAGACACCATGGTAAACTCCTGCGAACAACAGTATTTCAATTTTGATTAGTGCTGGTAGAGTGTACATCTGATGGCACAAAATGTAGAAATGATTCTTGAAAGTATAATTTGATTTTAGTGGCACTGATTGAAGGATAAATATTGGACAGAGCAGCAGGAATAATTCTGCTACTCTTGGAATTTGTACCATGGGATTTCCTCTCAGTTTGATGACACTCCGATGGGTCCTTGTTTTAACAACGCTTTGAAAATTGACACCTTGATAGTGTAGCACTCTCTCAGTACTACACTGGTATGTCACTTTGTTTTTTTTCTCAATACCTGAAGTGGGATTTAAACTATCAACAGCCTTGAAATTGAGGTAGGACTGCTGATATCTTTGTGCACCATTTTCGAGATAATTGTACTATATTGATTTTTGCAAGGGTTTCAGATGGAATTCTGAAACTCGATAAAGGATGCTTGACAACTCAGTACATTGTTTTGATATATTAAAATCTTGGTATGCTAACAAAGTTTGTATATTACATATTACCTCACCTTGCAATAAATCCATTTAATTAAAAACCTCATCAATTAAAACTGTCTGGTGTGAAGAATTCTATTTTTCACGATCCATTGTTCCTCAGTTTTAAAGAAGTGTCCTCTTACTCTGTAACTGTCTCCTATTTCAAGATTCCTCACAAGTGGAAGTATCTTCTCAACATCTATTCTGTCAGTCTCCCTCAGAATCTTGTATGTTACAATAAGAGTAACCTCTTTTAAGCTCTTCTAAAATAGAAAATGCCTAAACTATTTAACTGTTCTTGGTAAGTCAACCTCCTCATCCTGCGAATCAGCCAAATGAATCTCTCTTGTACTGCATCCTCTGCCAATATATCCTTTCTTAATTGTAGAGTCCAAAATTGTAGGCACTACCCTAGGTTTGGCCTCAACAAGTTGTGGAGAAAGTGAGGTCTGCAGACGCTGGAGGTCAAAGCTGAAACTTTATTGCTGGAACTGCACAGCAGGTCAGGCAGCATCTAGGGAACAGAAGATTCGACGTTTCGGGCACATGCCCTTCTTCAGGAATGAGCAGAGAGTGTTCAGCAGGAGAAGATAAAAGGTAGGGAGGAGGGACTTGGAGGAGGGGCGTTGGAAATGTGATAGGTGGAAAGAGGTCAAGGTGAGGGTGATAGGTCGGAGTAGGATGGAGGCGGGGAGGTCAAGAAGAAGACTGCAGGTCAGGAAGGCGGTGCCGGGCTGGAGGGATTCGGCTGAGACAAGTTGGGGGGAGGGGGGATGAAGAAACTGGTGAAGTCCAAGTTCTTCCCCTGTGGTTGGAGGGTTCCCAGTCGGAAGATAAGACGCTCCTCCTCCGACCGTCGGGTTGTTGTGGTTTGGCGGTGGATGAGTCCAATGACCTGCATATCCTCGGTGGAGTGGGAGGGGAAGGGGGAGGGGCATTTCAACTCCCCCTCCCACTCCACCGAGGATATGTAGGTCATTGGACTCATCCACCGCCAATCCACAACAACGCGACGGTCGGAGGAGGAGCGTCTTATCTTCCGACTGGGAACCCTCCACCCGCAGGGGATGAACTTGGACTTCACCAGTTTCTTCATCCCCCCTCCCCCCACCTTGTCTCAGCCGGATCCTTCCAGCCCGGCGCCGCCTTCCTGACCTGCAGTCTTCTTCTTGACCTCTCCGCCTCCATCCTACTCCGACCTATCACCTTCACCTTGACCTCTTTCCACCTATCGCGTTTCCAACTCCCCTCCTCCAGGTCCCTCCTCCCTACCTTTTATCTTCTCCTGCTGAACACTCTCTGCTCATTCCTGAAGAAGGGCCTGTGCCCGAAACGTCGAATCTCCTGTTCCCTGGATGCTGCCTGACCTGCTGTGCTGTTCCAGCAATAAAGTTTCAACTTGTGTGATTTTTTAACCTAGTCAGAGAGGTGTGACGTACATTCAAAATGTCTTTGAAAAAAACACTAAGCGCTATAACATGAGACCGTACGGACCAGGTGCTGGAAAGTGTGATTAGAACGGGCTGCCCGTTTAATCAACAGGAGTAAAATGATGGGCTGGATGGCCCCTTCTCGCGCTGTCACTTTTCTCTGGGTTAATTCCGTGATGTATCTGATTGAACATTGTAAAGTGAGAGCTGGCCAGCAGAGGGAGTTTCCAGTCTAACAGGGATTTCAGGCACGGTGCCTGACTCAGTTACAGTGACCACCAGCAGCAGCAGCAGCTGAACTGGGACAGACTCCTCTCGCTGGATGGTGTGTCTGGTCGGCGGTCGGTGTACTCTCTCTGTTAGAGCCTGGATATCACCATGACCGAGATTAGAGCCCTGGCAGGGTCCAAAAACTCTTCCGAGGAGTCGTTGATGAACGGTCAGATTTATGAGTACGAATATGAATATTACGAATTGGACATTTCTTTTGAAGGTCTTAAAGCGAACAAGTGTAAGTGTCTCCATTCAATATTTCTGTTAGTGTGCCATGTCCCGGGCTACTAAAGAGATCACGCTGAGCGCTGTGTCACTGAGTGGGCTTTGTGATTGTTCATGTTCACACCCACAAGATGTATCGTCTCAATTACAAACTTTTATCTCATACCGTAAACTGATTGTTTAACCTAATTAAACAGACAGCGATGGTCTCAGTTATTTCTCAATCGGAAGGTTTTCTGGGTACTGCGAATGTTTGTTAATGTGAAAGTTTGTTTTATCCGCTATTTAATCTGTGAGTTTTGAAAGTGTAGGGAGGACTGATGTGGGTTAGTTCCAGGGTCCGGAACATGCTCTGATGGCACAGCTTTACTGTGCAACTCCTATTCTGGCCTCTTCGCTTTATTTAAATAACGTGCCTTAGTCAGCTCTTTGGACCCTTGCTTCTGGAGTACCCGCTGTCTCTCCACTCTCAACCTCCCTTCTTCCAGAGGGGATGTGCCCTAAAATATTTGACCAATTTTGGGATTAACTGGACGAGGAATTGGGGCTTCTAAGGAAATAACATTCAAAAGTATTTAGAATCTTTATGTAGTGGTCTTCCTTACAATTGCAAGCTCTCATCATATTATCTGGGACTGTACACATCTATCATCTGTCCTAATATTCTCTACTCTATCCATGAATGTATTACAATCTTGTACAGTATGCTCAACTTTGAATAAATAACCTTTAAAGCTAGCTTTAGGTTTCTAATGTATTTGCTGAAATGTTCTTCTTTCTGAACTGTTATACTGGTAATACTGTTATACTGCAAGCAAATTGTTGCTGCATAAAGCATAATAATGGTTAACTGTTTGAGGTGCCTTGTCCACTATCACTAATTCTGAAGCAGATGGCTCAGTGGTTAGCACTGCTGCCTCACAGCACCAGGGACCTGCAGGTTCAATTCCCACCTTGGGTAACACTCTATATGGAGTTTGCATATTCTCCCTGTGTCTGCATGACTTTCCTCTCACAATCCAAAGATGCGCAGGTTTAGGTGAATTGGCCATGCTAAATTGCCCATAGTATTCAGGGATGTGTAGATTAGGTGCATTAGTTAGGGGTAAATGCAGAGTAATAAGGTAGGGGAATGGGTCTGGGTGGGTTATTCTTTGGAGGTTTGGTATGAACTTGTTGGGCTGAAGGGCCTGTTTCCACACTGTAGGGATTCTATGGAAGCCCTTTTGTCCATAAGTTGAAATCTTTGCAAATGCACATTGACTTGTACTTTTGCAGTATTTGTAGTTTTTAAAAAAATCACTTTTTTTCTTTCAATTCACTGTTTATAATTGTCTTACAGTTCACTAGTTTGGAGACAAGCAACTGGTAAAGACTTCCACAGAAAGTAGTAGCAGAGTGAATTGTCAATGGTGTTTTGGATTGTTCCTGACACTGCAAAGCAAAGCAATGATTAAAAGCAAATGACATGAAATCAAATCAGTGAAATTCATGAAGGTGCAAAAAAAGCATGATTTGTCACACATTGTGCTCAACAGTGCATCTGAGAATAGATGGGTGAAATTTCAACTGAATTCCATGAAGAATGACACACTGTCAGAGTCAAGTGGTAAAGAGAAATCCAGCTGTGAGAATTAGTTTCCTAACACAGTGTGAAACGAGGAGAAAGTGAGGACTACAGATGCTGGAGATCAGAGTCAAGAGTGTGGTGCTGGAAAAGCACAGAAGAGTGTGGTGCTGGAAAAGCACAGCAGGTCAGGCAGCTTCCGAGGAGCAGGAGAATCGACGTTTCAGGCATAAGTCTGATGAAGGGCTCATGCCCAAAATGTCGATCTTCTTGCTCCTCAGATGCTGCCTGACCTGCACCACACTCTTGACATTGTGAAATTAATACATTGTGGAGTACTTAATATGTTTTCCTCGTGGTCTTTTTTTTTCACTGACCGAGCATGGGCGTCGCTGGCTGGTCAATATTTATTGGCCGTTCCACAATGCCATTGAGGTTTACATTTAGATACAAGAAGTGACTTAGAAGATGATGGTGTGCAGCCTTCTGGAGTTGCTGCAGACCATGTGCTGTAGGTAGACCCTAAATGCAATTTCAGTACTTGTATCCAGCGACAGGGAGGATTGGTAATATGTTTCCGAGTTAAAAATCACACAACATCAGGCTATAGTCCAACAGGTTTATATGGAAGTACTAGCTTTCAGAGTGCTGCTCCTTCGTCAGGTGGCTGTGGAGCAGAGTCCTAAGACACCGATGTTATAGCACAAGATCACAGTGTCACACATGCAATTGATACAATATATTGAACAAACCCAGATTGCTGTTAAACTTTTCAACTTTTAGAATTGGTTGCAGGTTTCGGTTCATTAATATGTAAATTCCAGCACTTCTTTCAAATCACATTCTCGAGATAACTTGAAGTGTTATTAAAAAAAAAGGTGACATCTCAGCTCAGACTATGCACTAAAGGTGTGAGATTAGTCTGTCGGTTTCCCAATGTTGGGTCAGACTGGTTTTATTTCCAAAGTAGTTATTTAATAAATATTATAATAAATATTACAAGGATTGACTGCCTGCATACTGTGTGCCTTTTGAACAAAATAGAATGTATCTGCAATTACAATTCTGCAAATGCACATACACACAAGCCTATGGGGTGAGTTTGTGTGTGTGCATGCGCATATGTGAAGGAGAGATAGAGTGTGTCTGTGTGTGAGTTTGTTGATTTTGCGTGTGTGCGTGCCTCATGGGTTTGTGTGTCTGAGAGAGTGTGTGTGTATATGAAGGATGGTCTGCATAAGTATGTAAGAATGTGCATGTGTATGAGTGTGTGTGTGAGAGTGTATAGTGTATGGGGTCACTTGTAGTGTGACATGAACCCAAGGTCCTGGTTGAGGCCATCCTCATGGGTGCCAGACTTGGCTATCAGCCTCTGCTCGGTCACTCTGTGTTGTTGTGTATCCTGAAGTTCACCTTGGAGAACAGTCACCCGAAGATCCGAGGCCGAGTGCCTCTGACCGCTGAAGTGTTCCCCGACTGGGAGGGAACACCCCTTTCTGGTGATGGCAGCGCAGTGTCCATTCATCCGTTGTTGTAGCATCTACTTGGCTGACTTACATGAGTACCTGCTGTGTAGATGGTGGATGGTGTCCCCACGTAATGGTGGTATCTGTGTCGACATGCCTCGCAGTGACTGCCTTGACAGTGTTGCAAGGTGTTTTGGTTGATGCTGTCCTGAAGGCTGGGCAGATTGCTGCGAATAATGGTGTGTTTAATGTTTGATGGGTGTTTAAAGATGAGAAATAGAGGTGTAGGTGAGGTCTTGGTGAGGTGCTCAATAATGTGTTGCAGGCTGTGAATAACATGGTGTAGTTTCTCTGCTCCCAGGAAGTACAAGACAACGAAGGGTACTCTATCGGTCGCATCCCGTGTTTGTCCCTGAGGAGGTCATTATGATTTCTTGCTGTGGCATGTCAGAACTGGCGATCGATAAATTGAACACGTACTCTGTCCTTATGAGAGCATCCTTCAGCACCTTTAGGTGTGTGTTGCGATCCTCCTCATCTGAACAGATCATGTGTATGTGTAGAGCTTGTCCATAGGGGATGGCTGTTTTAATACATTGAGCGTGAAAGCTAGAGAAGTGTAGCATCATGCTGTTATCAGTGGGCTTGCAGTAGAGAAAGATACTGAGGTGCCCGTCCTTGATGGAGATGCATCTGTCCAAGAATGAAACATACACTGAAGAGTAGTCCATGGTAAGTCTGATGGTAGGATGAAACCTGTTGATTTCACTCTGTAGTTGTTTCAGTGATTCCTCACTATTGGTCCAGAGGAAAAAAATGTCATCAATATAGCTGGTGTACAGCGCTAGTTGGAGGTCCTGTGCAGTAAAGAAGTCTTGCTCGAACTTGTGCATGAAAATGTTGGCCTGCAGGGGCGCAAATTTGGTTCTTATGGCAGTTCCGTATGTTTGGATGAAGAACTGGTTGTCAAAGGTGAAAACATTGTGAAGCCGTTGAGTTGTAGGATGATGCTCAGAGATCGGCAGTTCTTGGTATTGAGCACTGAGGCTGTTGCCACGATGCTGTTATCATCGGGTAGGCTGGTGTAGAGTGACGAAAGATCCATTGTGGTGAGAAATGTTCCTGGTTCGACTAGTCTGTGGGTGCTGAGTGGTGCTGAGTTTCTGTAAGAAATCTGTATTGTCATGGTAGAAGCTGGGGGCCCTCTGTACAATGGGTTTCAAGATGTCGACATAGCCAGAGAGGTTCTCACACAGGGTCCCATTGCCTGGCACAATGGGGCAACAAGGTGTGTTAGCTTTGTGTGTCTTCAGAAGGCAGTAGGGGTCCTCTGCACGAGAAGTACGTGGGATGAGAGTGCACAGGGTACTATGAAGAACTGGATCAAAAGTCTTGATTAATCTGTTTTGTTCACGGGTGTATTCTTTGGTTGGGTTGGCCGGTAGTTGTCTATAGTTTTCCTGGTTGCTCAGTGGTCGGTACACTTCCTTGCAGTAGTCTGTTCTATTCTGAATGACAATGCTACTGCAAGGAACCTGCAACCCATTCTAAAAGATGAAAGACTTACAATATATCAAACAAACCTAGATTATTGTTATCAATTGCATGCATGACACTGTTATAAATTCGAGGTCTTATGATCCTGCTCTACAGCTACCTGATGAAGGAGCAGCACTCGGAAAGCTAGTACTTTCAAATAAACCTATTGGACTATAACCTGGTGTTGTGTGATTTTTAACTTTGTCCTCCCCGGTCCAACACCGGCTCCTCCACATTATCATGTAAGGATGGTGAGAGGTCGGAGGGGAACGTTTAAAACTTTCTTACAATTTGCTCAGGGGGTATGAGTTGCTGCAACAATGTATGCATCTTTAACATTGAAATTGCAACCTGGAGTTATGGTTATAATGGTAGAATGTCCAACTTTCTTTCCATCACTTGGATATTCAATAGTGTTTCATGCTGTTACTGTTTGCCCTTGGCTTGAAAGGAAAAGATTTGCAGGCTGATACTTTTAACCTGTTTGATCATGTCTTGAACACACCTTCTGTAGCCATGGAGTGGGATTTGGTTTCAAAGCTTCTCACTTAGATGCAGGGATGCTATGCACTGTGCCACATGGATGTAATTAATCTTACTGGACATCAGCTGACCAAACGTATTGGTGACCCTGAAGTTTGAAATTCCCAAATTGATATCAGCAGTATGAAATTGCACTGTGCAGTGTAAGCAATAATATGAGGAACTGTTAGTTCTATTGCAATGCACATTATGGAATTGTTCTTCTCCTTTTTCCCATCCCACTCAGTAATCCATGGAGTTGGTCATCCTCTGTTTCCCATTGAATTTGTATCGCCCTCCTTCCTATGCTTCTCCTCAACAAGATATATTTATTCATATTGTCCACCCAGATCTTGCAGGCAGGTTTTTTCCCCCCTTCATCCCTCACAGGTTTTGAAACACTTACTTCTCTCAGGTATTTATTACCCACCCCTCTCCCCAGTACAGGAAGGCACTCTTTTTTTCTTCTATTCAATTTGCTCTCATTGTTAAAATGTTTTGCACTGGGGAATCTAAGCCACTGGGGATGAAAATTCCTGGGATTGCATAACTATTGCATGATCATTATCAGTGATGCAGCAGAGGTGGATCCTTCAGCAAAGTGGGAAGAATGGCACCAAGGAATGAACTAAGGAGCACAATTGATTGTTTCAATCAGGCAGTCACCATCAGAGATGCCCGGCTCCTTCAGAAGTTGCATAAAAATGACATATCACCTGGAGAATCACCATTGTTGTGAAACTTGAAAGGGTTTAGAAAAGATTTACAAGGATATTGCCAGGTTTGGAGGATTTGAGCTATAGGGAGAGGCTAAACAGGCTGGGGCTGTTTTCCCTGGAGCGTCGGAGGCTGAGGGGTGACCTTATAGGTTTACAAAATTATGAGGGACATGGATAAGGTAAATAGGCAAAGTCTTTTCCCTGGGGTCGGGGAGTCCAGAACTAGAGGGCATAGGTTTAGGGTGAGAGGAGAAAGTTATAAAAGAGACCTAAGGGGCAACTTTTTCATGCAGAGGGTGGTACGTGTATGGAATGAGCTGCCAGAGGAAGTGGTGGAGGCTGATACAATTGCAACATTTAAGAGGCATTTGGATGGGTATATGAATAAGAAGGGTTTGGAGGGATATGGGCTGGATGCTGGCAGGTGGGACTAGATTGGGTTGGGATATCTGGTCGGCATGGACGGGTTGGACTGAAGGGTCTGTTTCCACACTGTATATCTCTATGACTCTATTTTAATACCTTGAACAATGTAAAACTTCTGAAATGATCTGATATATTTGTGCTAAACTCACCAGAAAAATGTAAGATTGGTCCCTTTAAGTTTCAGGATTCTCTTGCCCATTTGCTAAATCTTTCTTCAAAAGAGGTTTTTTTGGCTTTGAAAATTACTGTTGGGAGATATAACAAAAAATAATGTTTTTACTTTGTTCATCTTGTCTTGTTTATTTTGCTTTCTTAATCCTCCTGTGGGTCTGGAGTCACATGTAGACCAGACCAAGTAAGTAAGGACGGCAGTTTCCTTGCCTAAATGACATATTTTTCCTGACAATTGACAATGATTTCATGATTGTCATTCTACTCTTAATTGAGATCTATCGTGGCAGGATTTGAACCCAGGTCCTTGGGACATTATCACGAAGCCAATGCCTCTCAGTTACTGATTTCAACAGGAGTAGACCCACAAAAAGCTGTTCTTCCCCTGTTGTAAGTGACCAAAGATGAGAAAAATTTTTTTTTAAGTGCAGCTAAAACGTCTCAAGGGTAATTTCTTCAGATGGTGTAATCGATGCTAAAATCCCTGGCTGTGTACATACATACAGAAAATTGTTTTGTCCCGAGTGAAGAGCAAATTTCAATTAAGTGTTAACCTTACATGAAATTTTGAGTCTGTTATTTAGTAATATCCATTAACAACTGTTTTCTGACAGGGTAATAACTGCTGTGTTACTTCAAATGATGGTGCGTTTCATCTGATTGTTGTTCTCCACCTCCAGATTCCATTGTAATAGCATTCTGGGTTGGTCTCGCTGTCTTCATGATATTTCTCTTCATAATTCTAATGTTGATGTCACGCTCAGGCTCTTCACCTGCACAGTAAGTATATTTCACAGTCTTTCACACAATGAACCAAGTTCTATTGAGTTTAGTTACAGATGTCATTTGATTCACAACAAGCATTGAAGCACTTTTCATGGGTACAGTCATACACGTCTATAATTTTCTGAGTCAACTCCTATTTTAATGAAGCATTGTTTTTGTCTTTCAGTTGTAAGTGGGAGTTAGATTAGATTCCATACAGTGTGGAAACAGGCCCTTCGGCCCAACCAGTCCACACCGACCCTCCGAAGAGTAACCACCCCAGACCCATTTCCCTCTGACTAATGCAGCTAACTCTATGGGCAACTTAGCATGGCCAATCTACCTAACCTGCACATCTTTGGACTGTGGGAGGAAACCGACACAGACATGGGGAGAATGTGCAAACTCCACACAGACAGTCACCCAAGGCTAGAATCGAACCTGGGACCCTGGTGCTGTGAGGCAGCAGTGCTAACCACTGCACCACTGTATTGCCCTGAGTTGAGTGGAATAAAATGAAATTGAAGGTTTTACCCCTCTATGATACGAAAGTCAGAGGAGTTGTAGACAGTGAGGAAGGACGTGGCAGGTTACAGCGGGATATAGATAAGCTGCAGAACTGGTAAGAGGGTTTATAACAGTGTCTGTAGGGAAGAGTCGTCAAGAGAAGTGAGTGCTGATAGAGAAGAGGAAGACCTAGGAGTGCACCTACATGTATGTGGAGAGAAAAATATCAGAGTACTGTAAGGAGCTTTTGTGTGGAGAGTTGACTCCTCAGGTGTTCTGTTCTCACTACTTTGCTTTGTTCATTGCTGTTATTTTGCTTATTTTGAATCTGATATTCAACATTAATTTTCTGGGGGTTACAAGCATGCTCCATCTCTACCTCTATTTTAACTGCTGCAAGAGTCAGCTATTACAAAGGGGCATAGCTTTAAATTAAGGGGGGGGTAGGTATAGGACAGATGTTAGGGGTAGGTTCTTTACTCAGCGAGTCGTGAGTTCGTGGAATGCCCTGCCAGTAGCAGTGGTGGACTCTCCCTCAATATGGGCATTTAAGCGGGCATTGGATAGGCATATGGAGGATAGTGGGCTAGTGTAGGTTAGGTGGGCTTGGATCGGCGCAACATCGAGGGCTGTATTCTTCTATGTTCTATGTTACCCTCATGCTAGCTTGTCTACTTAAAGCAATGAGCAATTTAGCTGCAAAAGCTGATGCAAATGTTAGTACAATTACCTGAGTGAGTGATTATTAGTCTTTTAAACACAAACCTTATTTTAGTCACTTAGAGTTTCTGATTGCTAATTTTACAATCAACAAATATTTAAAATCTAGGTCCCCTAAACCATCTTGCTATCAATTTAACAACCACACCTAACTGATTTTGTTAAACACAGGCAGTAAACATCACCCTAAATAATTTAATTTAGTGCAGCTGACCATTAATAAATCTGGAGAGTATCTTACTTCTCCAGACAGAACTGGATGTTAGTTTAGCCTGTATTATATTGTTGCTGTGGGGGTCTTGGCAATGAATTCAACAAAATGCTCTCAAATAATTAGCCTCACTCCATGAGGATCATAGGTATCTCCATTTATTAGAAGGAGATAAGTGGATTTATCACTTGAAGAGCACCATTCTGCATAAGGCACAGGACAAGGTAAAGAGGCAAGTTTCCATGAACTACTATAGTTAGCATGAGGATTGAACTTCATGGCATTGGTATCACTCTGCACCAGACTCTAGCCGATAGAGCTAACTGATCTCCATGAGATACTCTCAACCACAGTGACATCAGCTTTAACATCACACCTGAAGCAAGATTTTAATGTCCAAAAATGAAAAGTAAGTACAGTGTGAAAAGATCTTCAGCCAAAGTCTACTCATCCTCTCTAGAAGTTGAGGGTTGAATCATGTGCTTTTTTGCCTATGTCTAAATCACATGGGGTTTTTGGAATGTCTGCTTTGAAGCCTTATCGATTTTCTTGACGTATCTTACCCCGTTAACTACAGTAAGCAGAAGGATGATGTTATTGAGCGATTAAACCCAATAATGAGAATTTTAAACTTAATCCATCAGGAATTGGGTGTAGATCACAGTTTGCAAATAAAATATAGCAACAGCATTTATTTTGTTCATTTACAGGATGTGATTTCACTGGTCAGGCCAGTATTCATTGACTCTCCCTAATTGCCCAGAGGGCATTTAAGAGGCAACCACATTGGTGTGAGTCTGAAGTTACATGTAGGTCAGGCCACAGAAGGATTGCAGTTTCCTTCCCTGAAGGACAGTAGTTTTTCCTGACAATCAACAATCGGTTCATGATCATGATTAGACTCCTAAATTCTAGACATTTAGCAAATGCAAATTCCACCACCTGCCATGGCAACATTCGAACCTGAGAACTAGAACATTACCTGGGTCTCAGGATTAATGGTCTAGTGATAATACCACTAGGTATCACGTCTTCTGTTTGCAGGAGCTATAAGTTATTAAGGTCAGAAGGTGGGAGACTGACCGGAAGAGATTTAGAATATTTAAGCAGATATATTGTTGATATATAACACACGCAGATGATAGACATTTCATCCAATCTGTCTCAGCTGGCGGCTAAATTAAAGTCTATGCAGTGAAGATTATCTGATAGCAATGGTGTAATAATTGATCGTGTATTGTTAATAACTTCATTCTGGCTTGATACTATCAATGATATTAATTATATGCTGGGCTTTATGCCAAGGGCTTTTGACCATAACTCCAAATGAGTAATGCTAACCTTGCATTGATCACTGTTCAGGGTATAACTTCCAGCAGTCTGCCTTGAAAAGAATCATGTAAAGGGCAGAATTCAGAGACTAGCGATAAGAATAGATATGAAATAAGCAAAGCTCAGTTTTTTAAGGATGTCTGTTCTTCTGTTTTGTAACGTAACACATTTTCTCACATCTATTTCAGCACAATTGAACACAAATATCTTTTTTATGAATGAAGGATTTATGGCTTTGATTTATAAGGGAAGACTCATAAAACTGGAGACGAAATGGAATGATTCAGATTTTTAAAATGCTGATAATCTTGATATGAAAGAATGAGGCTCTGTAGCGTGGTCTGTGTTACACAAAGTCACTGACCAGAGGAAGGTTGTGGTTTTCCTTGGAACTGCCTCTTGGGGCTGAACCTTACATTTTCTTGGCCACGTGCCAGTTGCAGCTTTGTTTTTTGTTTGGAAGATGTTTCACTCGAGGTCCAGCATGTTTTCTTGCCGTATCTTACCAAACGTGCCTCATTAACACTTGCCTCTCAGTGGAAAGAGAGGTATTCTTCATGCTTGCACCATCTTTATAAGGCCACTGTGTATCTGGATGAGCACTGTCAGTCTGGAGGGATCCTACACGATTCCTGACATTTGGCAGACAGGGGGTATTGGTGCCACTCTTTGTAGGCAGGAATGGAGTGGTGCCCTGGCTGGACATCTTCTTTTCCCGGGATCAGGAATAGAGGCAGCAACACCAGACAAAGCCAGCCTGATGTGAGGTTGTTCACCAGGGTCAGTGCACTCTCAGCCCCCTGGAGGAATCCACAACAAAGTAGGAAGAAGGTTGTCTACTCGGCCAATGTAAGTGCTACCATCTTCACTGTGCTCCTCACACACTCACCATTTTTCTGCTACAACTCCCAGCTCTCACCAACGCTCATGCTGTCAGTATTGCCAGCAGCATCTTCCACACTCACTGTCACCCACCTCAACCCTGACAGCACTAACCCTGACAGCACTCTGCACTGCCTATTCACCTACTCAGTTCACCTCCCCACTTCAACAGTAACAGCTAGACCATCTATTCTTGTCTTTCCACAATACCTGCCTCTCTCTCATTGTAGGAGAAAAACAGCGCACCATAGGGCAGAATGAGTCAAGACGGGTAGTGGGCTTCATAACATTTAGCTCCTCACTCCTTATGTGGGTAGCATCCTGAATCTGACTGCCCTGGGTGGTTGACTGACCATGTCCAAGTCCCTAAACAAGTACTGGAGGAAGCTCTTGACTTTCTGTGCCAGGACCCTCTAAGTGAAGGCGGAGGACCACTGACCAGCTTCCTGATTCTGCGACTGTGCTAAACGACAGGGCAGTACATGAGCCTGCTTTCTCTGTTTGAGGGGTTATAAGGAGAAGGCAAGAACAATGCAAAGCAAGGACGCAGTGATGCTCAGAGTGAGTCAGCACTAAGAGAGTGAGTGAACAGGGTGGAGATACAAGATAGTCTGTGGCTAAGCACAAGGTGTCCGTGCAGCAGCATTTGAAGGATAGATGTTAGCACTGAAATTATAATTCCCTTAATTAGCAACACCTTGCTGCCCAGCACTGAATTTGCCACGTGCTCAGCAGATGCTTTTGTCATCAAGGTAGTCCTCAAAGGTTTCTCATGTGATTCTGCCACTATCTTGCCATAACCTTCACCATTTAGGCCCCAAAAAATTCCCTCCCCTGTTCATTGTGAAATGTGGCAGAAGCTCCAATAACTCATGTCCAGTTTAAGATCTTTCAGTGTTTAAACTGGCTGGTAAATAAGCAGTCCAATCAGTTCTGAAAATAAAAACAAAATATTGTGGATGCTGGAGATCTGAAATAGAGTCATAGAGGTTTATAGCATGGAAACAGGCCCTTTGGCCAACTTGACTATGCTGCCCAGTTTTCACAATTTAAACTATTCCCATTTGCCTGCATTTGGTCCATATCCCTCCATACCTATCCTATCCATATGCCTGTCTAAATATTTTTAAAATGACAACATTGTGTTCACCTCCACCACTACCTCTGGCAGCCTGTTCCAGACACTCACCACTTTGTGTGAAAAAAATGCCTCTTTGTATCTTTCCCCTCGCTCCTTAAACCTGTGCTATCTTGTTTTAGACTCCCCGCCCATGGGGAAAAGCTGTTGGCTATCTCCCTTATCTATGCCTTTCATGATTTTAGACCTCTGTAAGGTCATCTTTCAGTCTGCTGTGCTCAGGGAAAAGGTTCCAGCCTATCCAACCTCTCCTTATAACTCAAACCATCCGGTCCAGGTAATACCCTAGTAGGTCTTTTCTACGCTCTAGTTTAATAGTATCCTTTCTATATTAGGGTAACCAGTACTCCAAAAATAGCCTCACCAATGCCATGTATGGCTGCAATGAAACATCCCAACTCCTTTACTCAATGTTTTGACTGATGAAAGTAAGTATGCTAAAAGCCTTCTTCACCACCCTGTCTACCTAGGACTCTTCTTTCTGGGAGGAATGAACCTGTACCTCTAGATCTCTTTGTTCTATAACACCCTCCATGGCCTTACCATTGACTATGTAATTCCTGCCCTGGTTTGACCCACCAAAATGCGACACCTCACATCTCAATTAAATTCCATTTGACATTCCTCAGCCCACTGACCTAATTTATCAGGATATAAACAAAAAGCACTGGAGAAACTCAGCAGGCCTGACGACATTTTTGGAAAGAGAAATATAATTAGCATTTCAAATCCAGTATGACTTATTTGAAATCAATATGAAGTTATTTTTCATGATATTTCTTCAGTGGGCAGATCTACATTCCAAACTATGAAGCAAGCAAAGCTCAGTTTTTTTTTTAAAGGATTTTTTAATACCCTTCCTGTTCTTCTGTTTTGTAACGTAACACATTTTCTCACAAGTATTTCAGCACAATTGAACATAAATATCTTGTTTATGAATGAACTACATTCTGTCATTGAGTAGTACCACAGAAACATAATATGTTAGAAAGGTGAATACAGTTGTTCCCACGTACCCGTGTGGGATCTGTTCCAAGACCTACCGCGGATAGGAGTGAACCCATTCATTTAAGCAGGAAGTTTAACTTCCCGGCAGTCCCTGGTCCCTGGTGCTGAAATGTTCCTGATAATATGTTCGGGCCGCAGTAAACTGCAAGTGACTGAAACCGCGGAACGGCAGTCAGCCTGTACACATGTGCAACAATCTGTCACTTTGATAATACAACTTGCCAGTCTCTTGGGCCATTGCTCACAGTGAGTTCCCAGGAGGCTGTCCTCAATTATGTGCCAATCAATTCCAGATAGATAGTGTTATGATCAAGTTGTTTTTGCTACTGGTCAAGTCACATCCCAGAATGCAATCTGGCCTGATAGATTGTATTGTTTCTAATTCAGTATTTCACTGAAACATAAGCGTAACATTCTGAATATTTCGTTTTAATAATAAAACAGAAGTCTATTGCACAAAATAAATAAAAACAAAGCAAACCAAGCTATCTACTCATAATTTGAAATTTCTAAATGAAAATCCCATCTAAAAGAAAATCCCATCTAATTCCCAACACCTTCACTATACAGTTACTCAAAATTCAGAGCAATTTCCTCCCCTGTCCAAGCTGAAGTTTTGACTTAACTGTTTTTCCTCAATTCTTGTCCTGTGAACTGTGAAGTGTTTTTTCCCTTGAATCAGACAAAACTGAGAGCTAATGCTTTCTCAGTTTTGAATAATCTGCCAATTTTGAATCCAACTTATCAACTCACCTTGGATCCCATGTAACTTAATCTTCTGGTCCAGCCTACCATGAGAGACTTTGTCAAATGCATTAGTAAAGTCCATATAGACTTTAGTAAAGTCCAAATCCCTTGTCCTACTCTCACTAAGCATCTTCATTACTTCCTCAAAAATCACGATCACATTTGTGAGACAAGTCCACCCTCGCATAAAATCATTCTTACAATCGATAATAAGTCAATCATTTTCCAAGTATAAGTAATGATGAAATCTGGTATGGGTCACTGTCCTCGTTGGATAGGAATATTATTCACATGTGAGTATTGTGTAGTTTAGTTCCCACCATTATCTACAGCACCATGATGTTCCTCCTTCTGTCATGCTCATTGATATGGTGGATCATCAGCAGGTGAGGGTGAATGAATGCTTGGGATTATGGGTTGGGGACGACAAAAACAGTGGGGATTGTGATCACGTGGTATTTCAGTGGCATACAAAGACGGTGATGCTGTTGCACAGTTAGATACATGGCGTTAACATCAACATCTCTCACGGAAAGGAATGTCTGGACCCTCCTGAGCTGCCTAGCCTTCTCCAAAAGGAGATGCTTGGTTTACTGATGGGGAGATTCCATCTGGTTGCTTGCCTTTGGTGAGTATTGTGCACCACCGCATTTCACAAAGGGATAAATAAATGATTGTAAGGCAGGTAGTTACAACAATAATAACTTGCATTTGTATCATGCAGAAACATAGAAAGTAGGAGTAGGCCATTTGAGCCCACTCTAGTAGTCAACGTGATTGTGGTTGATGCTCTATCTCATTATCATACTCCTGTTCTTTCCTTATACCTCTTGGCATCTTTTACTTCCAAAAGATTATTTCTTGAAAACATTTGGTGACTTGACATTGACAGCTTATTGTGCTGAGAATTCCACAAGTTTATTGTCCTGTGAGTGAAGTATTGTGGACCCATCTCATTTTGAAATAGCCTACTGCACATCCTGAAAGCATGACTGCTTGTTCTTTTACATGACAGCAGATCTTAGGGTCTTCTCACAATTTTAAAACAGGTTATGACATTGAGCCACATGAACATTAATTAGATCAGTTGATGAGAAGCATGGTCAAATATATAGGCTTTAAGGCTGAAGAAAGAGAAAGATAGAGGCTGAGAAATGTACAGAAGCAATTTCAGAACCCAGGCAACTGAAGACATAGGTTCCAATAGTCAATGGAGCAGTAAAAAAATAGCTAACAGTGTGGGGAGGGTAAAGTAATAGATATGGGGGTGAGACAGTGTTAATATGATGGAATGTGTTTAGGGGTTGTGCACATCAGATGTGGATTCATGAAGAAGTGTAACTTTTTGGATAGAATAAGGAGTTGGAGGTCCCCTCAACCAAAATTAATTTGTGAAAGTTTAGTTGTGAATATGTTGCTTTAAGATGATGAAGGTTATGCTAATGCTCACTGGTTCCGGGAGCAAGATGGAGAGGTGCGTGCTATTTCGCTTTGCCAGCCTGCAGACGATGGGGAATAAGGAAGCAGTAATTTCTCCTTAGCTAGAGTGACTGAGAAATGTACATTCCATAGTGGCTATGGATTTGTTGTTTTGCCTTCAAAACTGCTCACTACTCCTGTTGTTCTTATGAACATATATTAGAAACATTGCCCCTTCAACACACCTAGTTCCCTGGCCAACATCTCTGTCTTAAGCTCACTGCGATAATCCAGCAAAATTCAGCTCAGGCTGGAACAGCACCTCATTTTCTACTTGGGAACTCTACAGCTTTCAGGACTCAATATCGAGTTCAACAACATCAGGGCTTGAGGTGTCCCCTGTCCTTACCACAACCCCCACACATCAGGCCTTGTTATCACATAGTTCTGCTATTACGCACAACTCATTGTTCATGATCAATAATTCTCGTTAATAGCTAGTCACCCTCCTAGCCAGATCATTATCCACTCCTTTGTCTGTCCAACTGTTCTTCTCTCTTTTTAGGCTCTATCCCCACCTATCATTTACTCCTTATCCCCTCTTCCCCACCCTATCTCCTGCATTAAAAAAAATTTTTTTGATCTACCATCAGTTCTGAGGAAAGGTCACTGGACCCAGCATGTTAACTCTGAATTGTCTGTATAAATGCTGCCAGATCTATGAGCTTTTTCAGTAATTTCTGTTTTTGTGTCTGATTTCCAACATCCGTAGTTATTTTAGGTTCTTAATTAGCATTTACCTGGCCTCCGTGGACCTCTCTATTTTACTTTATGTTTCAAAATATACTTTATTCATAGAAATAAATCTTTGGTACCTATACAATTGGTCATGCCATTCGTATATATACATTGCATGTCTTAACATTACAGAGAACAGATTGAGTTAATCGAATTTACAGTTATTGTATTTACAGTTCTGTTTATTAACCATCCAGTCTCTTAGTATTTAGCTGAGGCGTCAGCGGAACCCATCTACTGAGTTGGCCCCCTGTTATATGATAGCAAAGGAACCTTCTTTAACCCCCAGTTTATGGGGTTACCATAGTCCATTTGACTGTCCTGTCTCTGGGGTGGCTGTCTGCATCCCCATGGTGAGCACGAACTGCTGGACCCTCGCAGGGCTGAGGTAGCTGTCCAGCTCCTCACTGGGGTCATTTACCCGCTCTGGTGTTGTTGAGCCGAGGCAAGGGTCTGCACCGTCCAGTTCTGTGTCTGACAGGGGGCCTGTCAGAGGATCACGGCTCTCAGTTACCTGTAGCTGTGGGGCAGTGGGTACCCCCTGGTTCTCACTGGGTGTAGGGTGGACTTTGGGGGGTCTGTTGTTTCCTGGTTGGGAGGAAATGCCCTCCTCTTCACTTACAGCACTCTGTCTCTTCTTTTGGTGATGACCCTCCTTGCGCCTGTCTTCACCATCTGAAGAGCTGGCCATCCCTCCCTCGTGCAGCTGTCATTTCCCCCTTTGCTGGGAGGCTTTCGGGACCTGGCAGGATTTTCTTTTCCTGTTTTTAACAGGGATCCACTCCTCTGCCTTCTCGATTACCACCTCCTCCATTGCTTCCATCTGCCCAGCTAGAGCTAGGATCAGCTGCTGTCTCTCTGCTGACTGCCACCTCCTCCACTCCGGCCTGTTCTTCTTTCTGGGTGCCTCCAGACTCCGTTTCCCTACTGTCTGGGTGGACCTTGATGGTCTTTGGGGGTCCACGGCTCTATTTAATGCGATAAGCTGAACTGTGAATTTGAAAGGACATAGCAAAGTTTCTTGTTAGCTCAACTGCTGGCATGTATTTCAGGAGAAAGTGAGGGCTGCAGATGCTGGAGATCAGAGCTGAAAATATGTTGCTGGAAAAGCGCAGCAGGTCAGGCAGCATCCAAGGAACAGGAGAATCGACGTTTCGGGCATAAGCCCTTCTTCAGGGCTTTTCCAGCAACACATTTTCAGCTCTGGCATGTATTTTACCCCTGTTCATTCCACTGACCCTTCAAACAAAAGGTGATGCAAATGAGCATGCTCAATGAATTTCCTTACATTCTGATCAGTGGCAGGGAAAATAGGTGTATAAATCGCAGTGAGAATATTCTAAAATACAATTTTTCAAATGCCAAGCATATGCCTTTAGTTCGAAACAATCAGAAGTCCAGCAGAAACTCAACATACTTTTTTTTTTTGCAGCCACAGGAGTGTTAACAATAAGATAATAAGATGCCATTGATTATCATGAGGATAGTATGCTATTTGCTAGTTCTGCGTGTATCTGCCTGTACAGATAAGACATATATGTGTGTGTGTGTGTGCACATTTAGATCTGAGGTTTGCTGTCTCTGGCTGTTGTAATTTTCCTACATCATCATTCCTTACTGTGTCTTCTGCATGACACAAACTTAGTGATCAGGAATCCCATAGCTATGACAGCGTGTGAGGACATCAGAACACTTGGGATGTTAGCAACCGTCTGTGGACATATGCTAATTCCTAGCAGGATGAAATGATTACTGTCTCTACCTTGGCAAAAGTGAGGACTGCAGATGCTGAAGATCAGAGTCTAGATTAGAGTGGTGCTGGAAAAGTACAGCAGGTCAGGCAGCATCCAAGGAGCAGGAAAATCGACATTTCGGGCAAAAGCCCTTCATCAAGAATGTCTCTACCTCTGCTTTCCATTCATTTATTGTTAAACACTTTGCAACTTCACAATGCTTTGGAGATGCCGGTGTTGGACTGGGGTGTACAACGTTAAAAATCACACAACACCAGGTTATAGTCCCAACAGGTTTAATTGGAAGCACACTAGCTTTCGGAGCGACACTCCATCAGGTGATAGCGGAGGGCTCGATCGTAACAGAATTTATAGCAAAAATTTGCAGTGTGATGTAACTGAAATTATACATTGAAAAATTGATTGTCTGTTAAGCCTTTCATCTGTTAGAATACAGTGATAGTTTCACTTCTTTCATGTGTAAATCACAAAACCTTTTTTTTTTAAAAGTTGCATTCTCGGGTAGCTGTTAACAATGGTAATAGCTAGACAATATGTTGAAGGTGTTAGCCCCTGTGTTCTCTGTCTATGACCTGATGTTTAGATTGATTCTAATCTAAAAAGTGAGATAACAGAGTTTTACATAAATTCATGCAGTTTTTGAGCTCAGAGTTCTACATGAATGTATGCAGTTTTTGAGCAAAGTGCAATGTAACTCTGCAAGTACAAATTCATCACACAAAGTCTGTCTGTCTGTCTGTCTGGGGTGGGGGTTGAAAGTGTGTGTGTGTGTGTGTGTGCGTGTAGTGAGTGCAGAGTGTTTTAAGTCTGAGGGGGTGCATGTGAGTGTGGAAGTGTGTGTGTCTATAAGGGGGTGTGTGGGTGTCTGTGTGTATCTGTGTCCATGTGTATGTGAGAGTGTGTGTGTGTGTGTGTAGTGCAATGGTGATTACCTGTAATGTGACATGAACACAAGGTCCCGGTGGAGGCCCTCCCTATGGGTACTGAACTTAGCTATCGGCCTCTGCTCGGCCACTTTCCTCTGCTGCCTGTCCCGAAGTCCACCTTGGAGGATGGTCACCCGAAGGTCTGAGGCTGAATGTCCTGGACCACTGAAGTGTTCCCCAATTGGGAGGGAACCCTCCTGCCTGTTGATTGTTGTGCGGTGCCCATTCATCCGTTGTCGTAGCCTTTGCTCGGTTTCCCCAATGTGCCATGCCTCCGGGCATCCTTGTCTGCAACGTATAAGATAAACAATGTTGGCTGAGTCACATGAGTACCTGCCATGTACAAGGTGGGAGGTGTTCCCACGCGTAATAGTGGTATCTATGTCCACAATCTGACACGTCTTGCAGCGTCCACCATGACAGGGTTGTATGGAGTTGTCCTGAGAGCCGGGCAGTTTGCTACGAACAATGATCTGTTTGAGGTTTGGCAGTTGTTTAAAGGCAAGCAGTGGAGGTGTGGGGAAGGTCTTGGTGAGGTGCTCATCCTCATTGATAATGTGTTGCAGGTCACGAAGAACATGGTGTAATTTTTCAGCCCCTGGGAAGTACTGAACAACAAAGGGTACCCTGTTGGTTGCAGCACGTGTCTGTCTCCTGAGGAGGTCATTACAGTTCCTTGCTGTGGCACGTCGGAACTGGCGGTCGATGAGTTGAGCATCGTACCCCGTTCTTGTGAGGGCATCCTTGAGTACTTCCAGGTGTCCGTCACGTTCCTCCTCATCTGAGCAGATCCGGTGTATGCGTAGGACTTGTCCATAGGGAATGGCTGTTTTAATATGTTTTGGGTGGAAGCTGGAGAATTGTGCATTGAGGTTGTCTGTGGGTTTGTGGTAGAGTGTGGTGCTGAGGTGTCTGTCCTTGATGGAGATGCACGTGTCCAAGAATGAGACAGATAGTCAAGAGTAGTCCATGGTGAGTTTGATGGTGGGATGAACTTCACAATGCTTGAATGAAAAATGGCAGATCGAGTTCAATCTGGATAAATGTGAGATATTGCATTTTGGTTTAATAAACAGAGGTGGAACTTATACAATTAATGGTAGGACCTTAGGTAGTGTTGTGGAACAGAGGGACCTAGGACCGCAGCTGCCTAATTCTTTAAAGTTTGTAACACATATAGACAGGATGATTAAAAAGACATTTGGCACGCTTGCCTTCATTGCTCAGTCCTTCGAGTATATGAGTTGGGAATTCATGTTGAGGTTGTACATGACATTGATCAGGTCTCTTCTAGAATAATGCATTCCGTTTTGGTCACCCAGTTATAGGAAGGATATTATTATTAAGCTGGAGAGGGTTCAGAAGAGATTTACCAGGATGTTGCTGGGTATGGAAGGTTTGAGTTATAAAGCAAGGCCGGATAGGCTGAAACTTCTTTCATTGGAGTGTAGAAGGTTGAAAGGCAACCTTATAGAAGTTTATAAAATAATGAGGCGTATGAATAGAGTTAATGATAGTTGTACTTTCCTTAGGATGGGAGGGATTTCAAGATTAGAGGGCACATTTTTAAGTTGAGAGGAGAAAAATTGAAATGAGGGGCAATTTTTTTACGCACACGGTGGATCACATGTGGAATGAATTTCCTGAGAAAGTGGTGGATCTGGGTACAATTACAACTTCTAAAAGACATTTGGATAAATACATGGATAGGAAACGTTTCGAGGGATATCGGCCAGGAACAGGCAGGTGGGACTTATTTACCTTGGGATTATGATCAATATGGACTGAAAGGTCTGTTTCCGTGCTGTATGACTCTATGACTTGAAGAGAAAATGCATTAAGTAAAAATTGAATGCAATTTCTAAAATATTCTTAATGAAAATGACATTCTAATTGATGATGATTTACAATAGTCATCATTTTGTGCCCCCTTTAAGCTCACACAGGAAGAATGTCTCTTGGGAAACACTGGAGGACATTGATGCTCATAGATAGTCACTCGATCTTTCATGAATGAATGATAATATTAATAACAATAATCTTTTGTTTCCAAAAATGTATCAGAAGGATACTTTACTCATGGTTTTCATTTGCTATCAGAATTTACTCAGGGAAATCAATCTTTCAGTGGGACTTAACTAGGGATGTATTTTTAAAATTCACCATAGTGTTTTGTGGAGTCAGCATTGGTATATGTCTGAGAATAGTTGTGCTGATTAATGATTATTTACAGCATGCTAAACAGGCTGGCAAAAAGGTCTTCTGTTCAAATAGATAAATATTTTTAGAAAACATTATGTCTGTGAAGCGCATTAAGGTAGAAAAATCTTATGCTGCATGACTAGCTAGGGAAATACAGTCAGCTGCACGCATAACAACGTGTCAGTGAGATACAAGCGTGTATAACGAGATAAACATGGATGCCAAAGGCCTTCTGCTTATTTTACTTCATCCATCCTGAAAGATCTTGCAGCCCTCATTATGTAACATTAAACTGTTGTATAAGAAAGTCAGGGATTTTGCTTTCACACTCTGTATGGCAGGCTATTCCATAAATATTAATTCATGGAAGTATAAGGCAATAATCATGGGTGATTTTAACCTGCATGCAGTTGGGATGAATCAGATTGGCAAAGGTAACCTAAAGAGGAGAAAGTGAGGTCTGCAGATGCTGGAGATCAGAGTTGAAAATGTGTTGCTGGAAAAGCGCAGCAGGTCAGGCAGCATCCAGGGAACAGGAGAATCGACGTTTCGGGAATAAGCCCTTCTTCAAAGGTAACCTAAAGGATGAGTTGCTGGAGCGTCTATGGGACAGTTTCCTAAAGCAGCACATTCCAGACAGTAGGCTATTTTAGATCTTCTAATATGAAAAGAGACAGGATGCTTCATAGTAAAGGGTCCTCCAGTAACAGAATTATAACGTGTTTGAAATTTGCATTCTGTTTATAATTGAGAAGAGTGGGCATAAGACTGGAGCTTTTAACGTAAGTGAAGGTAATTATAAGGGTATGAAGAGGGACCTGGCAAATGTGAATTGGGAAATGGGATTAAGGGGTCAGTTGTCACACTCAGATTCTGGGCAAAGTTCCCCAATTTATTAGGATTCCAAACGGAATATCCAATATCATCGAACTTCTAGGTAAGGAGGGAAAAACTGGCTCCCCTTCTTTATTCACCCTCTGCCTCAGTTGTTTGCATCAAGGTTAATTCATAAATGGAAAGTTAAAAATCACACAACACCAGTTTATAGTCCAACAGGTTTATTTGGAAGCACTAGCTTTCAGAGCACTGCTCCTTCATTGGTTGGTTGTGGAGTATAATCTTATAAACATTGCAACCATTACAGAGGAGGCTGCTGGTAACATTAATTTTGAAAGTTGAACAGTCAATTTTAAGACTCTTGATCTTGCAGGTTCATTGAGATTCTAGTTCTGATTCAATTGGATTGTGAGTGTATTCCAGTATTTAGAATGGGAGAGAGTCATGTTGTTGTCTTGTTTGCTTTTGCTGGGCTTGCTATCTAGTTGAGAACTCCTTTATCTGAAATACAGGGGTGACTTGTCGATAGTTCATTGACTGCAACCTTCACTACACACTAATGCTTGAACCCAGGCTGATACACACTTGTACCTTGGCCATCTAGGGCACACAAGGACCTTAGACCTTCCAGCACCCACATGAGAACCTTAGTCCTAGCACAAGCTAGTCGAGTTGAAACGGGCTTTTTAACTCCTGCCCTTCTGCATTATTCAAAGGAATAATATATGTATTGTTTGCAGTTTTCCAAAACTCCCCAGATTTTGGAAAAGTCACATTAGATTGAAGAATAGTTTATGTAATTCCTCCATTCAAGAAAGGAGAATGACAGAAAGCAGGAACCCATGTGCCAGTTAGCCTATTAGCTGTCATAGAGAAAATATTCAAATCAGTTGTTAAGAATGTTATAAACAAAAACGGAAACTGCTGGAAAAAGCACAGCAGGTCTGTAGAGAGAAATCAGGTAAACTTTCCAGATGTAGGCAGGATAAGGAGTAAATGACAGGTGGAGATAGGGCCCAAAGAGAGAGAAGGACAGTTGAACAGTCAGAGTGGTTAACGATCAGCCTGGGAGAATGAATATCTACTAATGGGGACCATTATGGGTTGTGTGTAATAGCAGATCATGTGATAACCGGGCTTGGTGTGTAGGGGTTGGGGTAAGAACCTGGAATAAGGTGCCTCAAGCCCAAGAATTGTTGAACTTGATATTGAGTCTAGAAAGCTGTCGAGTTACCAAGCTGAAAATGAGGTGCTGTTCTTCCAGCTTGTGCTGAGCATCTCTGGAGCGCTGTAGCAGGTCCAAGACACAGATGTTGGCCAGGAAACAGGGTAGTGTGTTAACATAGCAGGGAACTTGGAAGCTCAGGGTCGTTTTTGTGGGCAGAACATAGGTGTTCTGTGAAGTGATCACCCAGTCTACGCTTCGTTTCCCCAAAATGGAGGAGGACATATTGTAAGCAGCGATTATAGTAGACTAGATTGAGCGAAACATCTAATTTTCCACTTCGGAACTCTACAGTCTTCTAGACTCAATATTGAGTTCAATTATTTTAGGGTTTGAGGCTTCTTCTCCCAGGTTCTTACCCCACACACAAGACCTTGTTATCACATGGTTTGCTACTACATACAACCCATTGTTAGCCACTAATTGTCCCCATTAATAGCGACTTATTCTTCCAGGCTAATTGATATGCACCCCTTCATCTGATCAACTGTTCTTCTCTCTCTTTGGGCTCTATCTCCACCTATTGTGTACTCCTTAAACCTTCCCCTCACTTGAACTTCTGCTTTAAAAAACAACATTTCCTAGCTACTATCAATTCTGAGGAAGGGTCAATGGATCTGGAACATTAACTCTGATTTCTCTCCACAGATGCTGCCAGACCTGCAGAGCATTTCCAGCAATTTCTATTTTTGTTTCTGATTTCAAGCACCTGTAGTTCTTTTGGTTTTATTAAGGATGTTAGAGCAGAACATCTGAACAAAATAAGGCAGAATCAACATGGTTTTCTGAAAGAAAATCATATTTGACTTAACTATTTGAGTTCTTTTGAGGAAGTTACAAACAATGGGAATAAAGGGGATTCTATTTGGATTTCCAAAAGGCATTTGCTAAGATGCTAGATCGAAGCTCACAGAATAAAAGCTCATTCAGCATGAAAGAAGGTTGGTTCACTAATAGCAAGAACAGAACAGTGATAAACTTTCAGGGTGTCAAGCTGTACCGAATGGATTGCCACAGGAGTAAATATTAAGGCCTCAAATATTCAGAATATATATCACTGACTTAGATTGAAGGGGCTGGATGAATGGTGGCTAAATTTGCTGATGACACAAAGGTAGATAGGAGAGTGAGGTGTTAGTAGGATGGAGGTGTCTGCATGGGCAGGTTAAGTGGTTGGTCATTAATTTGGCAGTTGCAGCATAATATGTGAACATATGAACTTACCCATTTTGGTGGGAGGAGTAGAATAGCAGCATATTACATACATAGAGATACATTAGAGAACTCTGAGGTGCAGAGGGATCTGAGTGTTCTGGTACATGAATCAAAAAACATTGGTATGCAGGTACTACAAGTGGTTAGGAAGACGAAGAAATGCTGTTGTTTATTGCAAAGGGAATGGAATATAAAATAGGGATGTTTTGCTGTAGTTGGACAGGCATTTGTGAGACCACCTCTGGAATACTGGGCATAATCTCTCTATTTTCAGTTAAAGTTTGGGGACAGGCATATTAGATGGTGATGAACATGCCATCCCTTTCTGCCGTCATAACTCACCTAAATGTACACCAATCAGCTTGTTAAGTGCTCACAGTTGAGGGTAGGCCAATTTCTCAGCCTATTACAGGCCTTGATACTAGTGTTCCAGGTCACCAGATGTACTGGCCAATTGAAGGCCATCGGTATGTGGGTCCTAAAGATTACTGCTTGAGGATACTTCTTGGGGGAATTCAAATGATGAGAAGATAAGTTGTTTTATTTTATTGTCATGGATTGGGTGGCACAGGAAGAGGGATTTAGATACAAGGGCAGGTGAGTTGTTTTTGAGGCCATCTTCTTTCCCTATGTCTGATTGCCCCCAGATTTAGTTCCCCAGTAGGAAAACCAATGGTCTTTAATCATGACTTAATGGCCTTAATTGGTGACAGGTCAAGGAAGTTTCCTGCAGGTTTTATTACGCAGAATCATACTGGTGAGGAGATGATAAGGGGGCAAGAATCTTTCCAGGGCCAACTTGCCTGATTATTTTCCCTTCTCTTTCATCACCACCACTGCAGGGAAAATTCCACCTACAGTGCCCTACTTAAGATAACATATAATTGCAAAAAAACGTAGTTCAGAGAATGTTCACCTGACTGATTTCAGGGATGAAGAGGGTATGCCATGAGGAGCGGTTACATACTTTGCCATTTATCCATTGGAGTTTAAAGGGATGAGAAGTGATCTCTTTGAAACATTTAAGAGATCCCAATGGAACTGGACAGGGTCAGTGCTGAGATTTTTTTCCTTAAGGGTGAGACTTTAAGGAGACACAGTTTAAAAATAAGGGACTTCCCACTGATGGCAAGGATGAAGAGAATATTTGTTTTCCTGTCATTAGCCTGTGGAATTATCTTGCCCAGAGAGCAGTGGTGTCTGGGTCAGTGAATATTTTATGATTTACAAGGAAAATCAACAGGTCACCAAATTAACCTTGATGCAGTCTGTTTGATGATCAGTGGGCCAAAGGGTATCTTTCTGTGCTGTAAAAATTCTCTGAATCTATGACTGTCTAGTTTTGTCATGGTGATTAATAGCCGAGGTGTATCATGGCCACAGCCCTGGTTCATACTCACAGTATTTATTATTTATTACAGCATCATATTTGATTTGATGATTGCTGTGCTTTAGTGACTCTGTTACCTGTGGAACTCTCCATGAATGTTAGTGCAGTGGGCCTCAGGAAGAAAAATCGCAAGAGAAGGAATAAGAAATCTTCAAATTTCAGTAAATAAGACCTGCAGCTGCTACAAATTCAATAATGCTTCCATATTAATGTCAAAAAAGAAGTTTAACACAGTCCAGATGGTAAGGCTTAATTGCAGTTCTGTTTAGGGGTCAAAATATGAAATTACCTCAGACAGAAAACAGAAACTGCTGAATGTAGGTGGAGAGAGAAACAGTGTTCAGGGCTGAATTTTCACAAAGCAGCAGAAATGGGTTTCGAATAAGTGTACTGGTTATTGTGCACTATTGCCTTGTACACTAGCCTACTGTCATGTTCCTACCTCCAGCCTGTTTCCATGGAGACTGTTAGGGAGAGGTTGACAGTCACTCCCACCAGAGATTGGTACTCCATCAGGCCAATTAAATGCCTTTTGAGCCACTTCCTCAGACGCTGTGTGGAACATGCCATTCAGTGAGCCGTCAATCCAAGCACTTCAAGATTGTCACGCATCTAACCATTTGAGTGGAGGTAAGTTATATTGAGGAGAAATTAACATTGGCGTGCGTAGTCTACAGACCCCCTAACTTTAACTATATTGTAGGACCGAGAATAAATCAGGAGCCAATGAGAGCATGTGAAAAGGCAGAAAGTTTATCAGGAGTGATTTTAATCTTCGGTACAGTTTCCTGGAACAGTATGCTGTGGATCCAACCCCTGGTAATGAGGCAGGCTTAATAAATAAACTCTGAGTAAAAGATTACCTGGAAACCAGTGACCATAACATTGTTGAATTTAGCATTCAGTTTGAGAGTGCGAATCTTTGGTGTAACACATCTGTGCTAAACTTTAATGAGAGGAACTACAAAACAATGAGACTGAGCTGACTGGAATGGACTGGGAAAGGAGTTCAGCAGAAAATGTAATTGAGGAAAATTGGCAGTTATTTAAGAAAATAATTCATGACTCACACTAAAGACATATCTCAGTGAGAAAGAAAGATTCTATGAAGAGGATAAACCTGCCATCGCTAACCCGGGAAGTTAGAGAGAACATCAAATTGAAACAAAAGCACACATAATGTGACAAAGATTAACGGTAAGATAGAGGATTGGGGAAGTTTGAAAAACCAACAAAAGTTGACCAAAAAAAGATGAAAATAAACCTTGAGGTTAAACTAGAAAAGAGTGAGGCTGGGGAAATAATAAGGGGGAAACCAGGAAATGGCAGAAGTATTCAAAAAATACTTTGCATCAGTCTTTGTGGAAGACTGATACTAACTAATCGAGGGGCAAAAGGTGGGCTGGAAATGAATACAATAAATGCCAATAGAAAAAAAAAGAGTATGAGGGGAAACTAAAGGGGCTAAAGGCCGTCAAAGTTACAGCATACTAGTGTGGATAGAGGATTGGCTAACTAATAGAAGACAGATAAAGGGGGCATTTTTAGATTGGCAACCTGCAACTAGTGGAGTGCCATAGGGGTCAGTGCTTGGGCCACAGTATTTACAATAAACATTAATGACTTGGATGAAGGAACTGAATATACTATATCAGGTTTGTGAATGACACAAAAATAATACAGAACTTTCAGAGAGATATAGGCAGGTAAATGAATGGGCATAAACTTGGCAGATGAAATATAATGTGAGGAAATTGTGATTTTATGGACTTTGGCAGGAAAAATAGAGTTGATCATTTTTACATGGAGAAAGACTACACAAATCTACAGTACAGTGGGATATGTGGGTCCCCTTGCATGAATCACACAAAACAAAACTGCATCCAAATTCAGCAGGTAATAGAGAAGTCAAATTGAATGTTAGCATTAATTTTAAAGGAAATGATATATGAAAACATGGAGTTCAAAAGAATGAAAAGCAATCTTATTGAAATATATATTTTTCAGGAGCTTGACAGGGTAGATCTGGAGAGATAGGTTTTTTTCTTTGGGGAAATAAAGATCAGAGGGCATAATCTCAGAGTTAGGGGTCAGTTAGCACAGAGATGAGGAGGAATTTCTTCTCTTAAAGGGGATTGAATCTATGGAATTGTTTACTACAGACTTCTGCAGAGACTGTGTTAAGTATGGCTGAGATAGACATATTTGTAATTGGTAAGAGAATCAAGGGTTTCAGGACAAAGGCAAGAGGTAGAAGTTGGGTATTATCAGATCAGTCATGAACTCGTTGAATGGCAGAGCATTCTTGATGGGCCAAATGGCCCACTTCAGTTCTTACATCTTATGGTCTTATTGCCAGACAGCTAAAACTGCTGCCACAAACTACCCTGTTGTGCCTCAACATTAACAGCTTGGCAGCACTGGCCATGTTCTGGTTCACATTTCCTAAGATTTCTGAGGTCACTTCCGTCTTGACATGCCGTCTTGCTCTCCCAACTGCATTACCTCTCCCAATGCAGCCTCAGACATTTTGTTTGGCTGTGCTATTTGTGAAGACCACTCATCGCCAATTGGATGAAGCTCCCAGATGCAGCCTTTCAATTGGCCACCTCCACGAACTCTGCTGGGGTTCTGTGGCTGGCATTTCCAGGTTCCAAGCTGAGTTGGAACTCAATGGCTGATCAAGGTCCTGCAACAACAATTCAGCTCAAAAAGTTTAAGTTGCTGACCCTTCTGATACAGCACAGAAATATAAACAACAGGATCAGGAGTAGGCCATTCAGAATTTCCAGCCTGCTGCACCATTCAATGTGATCAAAGTTGATCTTCTACTTGACTATCCTGTTCCAAATTCAGCCCCTACCTTTTGATCCCTTTAGCTGTAAGAACTACACCTAACTCCTCCTTGAAAACATTCAATGTTTTGGCATTAATCACTTCCTATGGTAGAGAATTCCACAGGCTCCCCATTTTCTGAGTGAAGAAATTTCTCCTCATCTTAGTCTTATTGGTCGATCCCATATCCTTAGGCTCTGATCCCTGGTTCTGAATTCTGAGTCATCAGGATCATACTTCATACATTTACATTGTCTTCTCCTATTAGAATTTTAATATATTTCTGAGATTCCACCCCCCCCACCTCATTCCGCTAAATTCGAGTGAATGTAATCCTAATTTATCCAGTCTTTAGGAACCCAAAGCTAGGAATATTTTGTGACTTAACAGATTGAAAGTAAGAAGAAATGTAGAGAGGGCAGGAAAATAAAAAGCAAATGGAAGATGTTTGTTAAGATGGAATATGGGAGAGATTAAATGATGAAAAGCATATTAATGCAAGGCAAGTGAGAGAAGGAATAAAACAAGATGTGCTCGGGAGAGGTGTAAATGGGAAAAGCAGACTCACCTCCAACAGATCCTGTCAAAAGCAAAAATGGGGCAGATGTTATAACTGAAATTGTTTAAGTCAGTGTTGAGCATGGATGATTGAAAAAAGGCCAGGGTTTCATCTCCTGTACTTGTTGGGACAGATGATGTTAGAATGAACCCACCAACTTCCTCAGCTACCTTGACTGTATTTCCTCTCAACCTGTTGCTTGCAAAGGCTTTGTTCTATTCTTCCAGTCGCTCCATCTTTAATGCATCTGATCTGTTGATAGGATCTCTTATTCTGATAAATTCCCTTTCACCTCTCCTGAAGATTCACCTCACCTATGTTTCATAGGGTCACCAATAATGTACATTGCATTCACCACATATCTGCTCCTCATCCCTTTTAGAACCATGATCGGATTCTCCATGCCCTTAACCTCCACCTCAGTATCCCCCACATTCACTGAATTATCCTCGTAGTTACTCTTAGATGAGGTAAGAGATAGAGGTGCAGACTCAGAGTTGGGAACAGCCATTGAAGTAGAGCAGCCTTAAGGGAGTACTACAGATAGCTAAGACCTAGAGCCTCATGGTAGGCAGAGTAAGACAGCTTCAGTCTATGGAAGCAATACACGCCCTGGATACAGCAGCATTAGTGCAAATGAACCTAAAGTCCACCATCAACACTGAGTGCAACTTTACCACTCCTGTTCCCTGCATCCTTTGTGACTCCCTGGTCCACTTATTAACCATACTATTCCTTTCCCAAGCTCAGCACAGAAGATGCAATGCCCACTGTATTTCCCACACATACTTCCCACTGTCCAGGTTAACAACATTCCTTCCATGTGGACAGAAATTCTTTGAGCTTATTGCACATCAGGATATGCTCTGTCTACATTGGAGAGAGCAGAGGCAGATTGGGTGAACGTTTTGTGGAAAAGTCTTGAAAGGTGACTGTGAACTTCTGTTTGCCTGCCATTTTAATGCTCTGCCTTCCTCCTATTCTGACCTGTCTGCCCTCTGCCTCCTAAACTGCTTCAGCCAAGCTCTACATAATCTCGACGAACAGCACCTCACCTTTCAGCCAGGCACTTTACAACTGTCCACATCAAATGTTTGGTTCAGCGATGTCAGTTTGTGATCACTGACCCTGTTTTTGGACAGCAGATGTTGCTGCTGCTGGAGCAGTGTCATGTCACTGGATTAGTAACCCAGAGGTCCAGACTAATATTCTCAGTTCAAATTTCAGCACAGTGGCTGCTGGAATTTAAATTTGGTTCATAAATGGGGGTTACAAGCTAGTCTCAGTGATGAAAAGCGTGAAACAATTGCTTCTTTGTGGAAAAAAAAAGCCCACTTGATTCACAAATGTCCTTCAGTGAAGTAAGTTTGCTGTCCTTACCTGGTCTGGCCGACATGTGATACCTGATCCTTAGTATTGTGGTTAATTCTTCACTTCCTTTGTGGTTGGTTTAACAAGTCATTCAGTTTAAGGGTAAATGGCCTTGCTAACGAGTTCACATCCCATAAAGGAATAAAAGAAAGGATTTTACATTTCCTACTTAGACCTCCCCTAGATTCAATTTTTCCTTAAAAGCTGAAAGAACTGTGGATGCTGTAAATCAGAAATAAAACAGAAATTGCTGGAAAAGCTCAGCACGTCTGGTAACATCTGTGGAGAGAAATCAGAGTTAATGTCACGGGTCCAGTCACCCTTCCTCAGAATAGGGTTCATAATGTTAACTCTGATTTCTCTCCACAGATACGGCCAGACCTGCTAAGCTTTTCCAGCAATTTTGGTTTCAATTTTCATTTCTTTACTTGCCCCATTATTATCTCTTTTTTTATTTTGCACTATTGTCCTTTTTATCATTTAATCTTTGTTGTCTTCCACCCTATCACAGACTTTCCCATTTGTTTTGTATCCACACCACCCTTTTTCTGCTTTGCTTAAAACTTGTTACAACTCTAAGCTTTCTGTCCTAGTTCTGTTGAAGCTGACTGCAATATTAATGTTTCTCATTTCCACAGATGCCACCAAATCTATTGCATATTTCCAACATTTTCTGCTTTTATTTAACATTCTATTGGCCACTTTTCTTTTATATGAAACTGTAATGCATGGTATTGTAATCATTTAATTTTTAACTCAGAATATTGTACTCCATTAATGACATTTGAAGAGTAAGTTAATTGGTCCTTTAGAAATGAGCACACTGAACAATCAAAATTGACAGATGAATCTTGTGTTTTATATATGTCATAAAATTATGAATTCTCTGTAGTAATACTTGGACAGATGTTCATGTCTGTATCAGCGTAACAATATAATCTTGTAATGGTGATGCTTAATGTTCTGGTTTATGTAGAAGCTTCAAAGGAAATTAATTTTTGATGTAGACATTGGCTATTTTTCAGCCATGGAGCAGGCACCTAAGGATCCAAATTTACAACAGAAAATCCTGGCAAAAAGAAAGCTAAGGTTAAGCACTTCATATATGTAGAGAGAGAAACAGAATTAATGTTTTAATTCTATGATCATTCATCCAAATTGGAAAAGTTTGTGATGTAATAGTTTTTGAGCAAAGGGTGTGTGAGATAAGAACAAAAGGAAGGTCTGTGATTGGGTGGATGAAAGACATCTTTGAGGAGAAAGTGAGGTCTGCAGATGCTGGAGGGAGAGATTGCGTGACAGGAAGGTTAGTCTTCTCGGGCTAAAGAATGGAGATGGGGCAAGAAAAAAAACAAAGAAATGACAAATGTTGTGAAGTGGAAGAAAACAAAAAGTTAAATGTTAACAAGAAACATTTTAAACTTAAAGAAGAATAATTAAAAGGGCATGAAGACAGAGGTTCCGACAGATAACTGGAAGATTAGGTTCAGGAATGTCGTCAGAGATGTAGTGACAGACACTTAAGGAGATATTTCAGAATGCTTGGAACAGATACATTCAGTCAGAGGAAGAACACATCATCTCTGGCAAATGAAGTTGAAGATGTAATCAAATTGAAATGAAATAGAGAGACTAGGAAGTAGAGGAGACCAGTTAGCCAGCTGCACCATTCAATTGGATCATGGCTGATCCTCTATCCTCAATACTATGTTCTTGTTTTCTCCCCATACTCCTTGATAACTTTAAAATCCATAAATTTACCTGGCAATTTCTTGAATATATTCAGTGACCTGGCCACCACAGCCTTCTGTAGTAGAGAATTGCACAGATTCTCCGACCTTTGAGTGAAGATCTTTAACTTGAAAGAGTTTGGAAAAGACTTGCAATGGATGTTGCCAGGGTTGGAAGATTTTAGCTATAGAGAGAGGTTGAATAGGCTGGGGCTGTTTTCCCTGGAGCGTCGGAGGCTGAGGGGTGACCTTATAGAGGTTTTTAAAATCATGACAGGGATTGATAGATAATTAGACAAAATCTCTTCTCTGGGGTGGGGGAGTCCAGGACTAGAGGGCATAGGTTTAGGGTGAGAGGGGAGAAGATATTAGATTAGATTAGATTACTTACAGTGTGGAAACAGGCCCTTAGGCCCAACAAGTCCACACCGACCCGCCGAAGCGCAACCCACCCATAGTCCTACGTTTACCCCTTTACCTGACACTACGGGCATCTGATTTATCCAGCTCCGTTAGAATTTTACACATTTCAATCAAATCCCCTGATTTCCTTCTAAACTCTAGTGAATACAGGTGAAAGAAGAGCAAATAATGATGAAATTATTAATAAGAAGGGAGAACTCTGGGTAAAGAGAAAACAAATTAGAAATGTAAAAAGATATTAAGAACTTCAAGTATTTAAAAGGGAATAGAGTAAGCAAAGTGAGTATTGATCCTCTCGAGAATGAGTCTAATTTAAGAACTAATAATGCAAAAGGAAATGGCAGATGAATGAGGTATTTTGCATCTGTTTTCACTGTTGAGGACACAATAGCATCTCAGAAATAATTGTGAATCACGAGGTGAAAGGGATGATGGAAATTAAAACATTTACAATCTCTCGGAAAGGATACTGAGAAATCTATTTAAACTAGCAACAGACATGTCCCAGGGTCCTGATAGACTCACCTTAAGGTTTTAAAAGAATGCAGTAGATACATTGGTTTTAATTTTCCCAAATTTTCTCCATCCTGGAAAGATCTGATTGTATTAGAAAAGAGTAAATGTGACCCTGTGAAAGGAGGGAGGAAGAAAGCAGGAATGAAATACTAGTTAGCAAACTATCCATCATAGATGAATATCAGAATCTATTATTAAATAAGGTACTGTAAAAGTCCCAAAGCAGTCAGGCAGAGGCAATGTGGTTTTGTGCAAAGGAAATAATGTTTGAATAATTAGATTTTTTGGAAGGAACAAGTAATGTGGATAAAGGGGAACCTACATATATGCTGTATATGCTGCCTGGACCTTGTTGCTCTGTTAGCCAGGATCAACTTGCAAATTCAATCCAAGTAATGGACCATGATCAGTTAGGATGTCCAGCAAACTCTCTCTGTGGAATGGGTCATGGCGGGTTAAGGAGTTAGCGAGTTTTGAGAAGACTTGGTTGCTCAAGTTGAGATTCTGTAAAACTAATTTGCACAACAAACGAAACTAATCTAATTTACAAAATACCATGCAAGGAATGTAACAAAAACTACATTGAACAAACAGAGAGAAAACTAGCCACCAGGATACATGAACGACAACTCGCCACAAAACGACATGACCCTCTTTCACTAGTATCCTTACGTACACATAAGGAAGGACGCCATTTCGTCTGGGACAACACATCCATCGTCTGGGACAACACAAGCTTAACAGAGACATGCAAGAGAATTCCTAGAAGCATAGCATTCCAACTGGAACTCTATCAACAAACACATTGACTTGGATCCCATTTACCACCCCCTGAAAAAAAAACAGGAAATGACAAGACCAACCCAAGGAAACCCAAACATAGAAATAGAAAGCAGGAAACACCAGCAGTGCTTCATCCAGAGGCTCGCTGAAGATGTTACCTAGTATGGTGGTGAAACGTCTGAAAATGAACTTTTCAGCTCAGCGAGCAAACCTACATCCAGTTAAGGGGTGTTGGTTATTTTGGGAGATTTCTTGGTTAGGCTGTGATGTCTTTGAGGCTGTCGACAGCACATGTCTATGGATTGGCCTGGTCATGCAGTCATACAGCACAGAAACAGACCCTTCAGTCCAACTCGTCCATGCTGACCAGGTTTTCCCAAAATACTTGCATCCCATTTGGTCCATATCCCTCTAAACCTTTCTTGGTCCAAATGTCTTTTAAATGTTGTAACTGTACCTGCATCTGTCACTACCTGGCAGTTCATTCCATATACACACCACCCTCTATGTGAAAACTTTGCTTTTATGATTCCCCTCTCACCTTAAACCTATGCCCTCAAGTTGGAATTCCCTTATCCTCAGGAACAAACCTTTGCTATTCACCTTATCTTAAGCCTTTCATGCTTTTATTAATCTCTGTAAGGTAATCCCTCAACCATCTATTCCCAAGGAAAAAAAAATCCCAACCTCTCTTCTTAACTCAAACCCGATGGTCCGGGTAACATGCTCGTAAATCTTTATTACATTCTATCCAATTTAAAAATATCGTTCCAATATTGTTGTCACTACCTCAGCAAACAGTGGGATCTGGCAGGATAGGAGATGGGAGTGGATGGTCTCCGAGGGGAAAGGGTGGGTGCTCAGGGAAAATCATGGTAACAGAGGCATTGAGCTTGGGAGGGTTCAGAGGCTGCAAGGGCAGTGGTACCTTGATAGTCAGGGGTTCTCGGGTTCAAAACATGACATAAATCAAAACATGAAAGGATTCAACTAAAGGTCGAAGGGTTATTGGGAAAACAGGGATTGTGACAAGTGTAGACAATTGTGGGTAGAGCCTCCATCTCACTGCAGGTGAATGCAAATTCTAAAACTCACCATTTTGATTTGAAAATAAACTATGCAATGAGCTTTCAGTATTGCTAAGGCAGTGTAAGCACTTCTTTTTTCTGAGAAAGGACAGATATAATGGGGTGGGGAGAATGTGAAGTCATCTGAGTAATTGGAAGTCTGTGATTATTCAGTGCTAACCTTTGGCTTCAATTCACACTAAAGTAGTAGGTCAACATCGCTTGTAACCTCCAATTCTGACCTAATCACATTAAGTATTGAGCAAGGGTGCATTGTGGTCTGATTGGCATCTTGTGATCTCTTGCTTGGCAATAGTCAGTGTGCCATGTTCTGTGATTGAAATGTCCTGTGGCACAGCAAACCACTTCAGCAGGTGTCAAGAAAAAGTAGGTATGATCAGGTAAATGAGGAGTCAGATAAAGTATCAAGGCATGCCAAGTAAATAGGGCATCAGGTGGGTCAGATGCCAGCTGGATGTTTTGGCATAGGTCGGTGTTGGTGCTAGTCCTGGTCCTATTTGGTCTGGCTATAGGGAGTTTGAGTGTCATCTCAGGGAAATGTCAGATCCTGGAGTGAATTGTCAGGTCCAATGAGGTTAGGCCAGCAGTCAGAGGGTGGCGTGTCCAGTGGGTTGACAGTGTGAATGGGATGTTCAGGCCAGTGACACACGGGATCAAGGTTGGGGACAATGGGGGTCCATGCCAGTGGGTGTTGAGTCTGGAAGGATCAAGGGTCAGGTCCCAGGAAGTTGGCATCCTGTTGGGTGGGTGAGGGTGTTGGCATGAAAATTCAGTGCGGCAATGAACGCACGTCCAGGGAGCATATGGATTCTGTGGGGGTGTATTTGGAGGGGTGAACACTAAGTCTGGCATTCATTTTACTAATTACCCAGGAGTTACACTATATTTTTAATCCTCTAACTCTTCCTGGATAACTATGAATCTATCGGAGTCAGAACCCTCAAGTCTCTGACTTCATCAGACCATTAGAGGGTTCCAACTTCAGGGAAAGTGCCCATTGGAATTGTCAATTTCACAGTCAATTCCCACAGAATTAGCTGTTTCTGGGATTCTACAGGATCCTAACCCTCAAAAGCACTCTATGCTACAGAAACAAGTCTGGCCATGAGAATATCAAGGTAATTTACTCAAAACCTCGCCATCATCAGTACTATAACCATCTCAGTTTAGCTCCATAACCTCATGCATAGGATGAAGGGTGTTCGGAGAGATCTATTGCAGTAGTTTTAGAGGGGTGGGGGATGTTTTGGGGTTATGAAAAAGGCTCACTGGACCCGAAATGTGGACTCTGCTTTCTCTCCATAGATGCTAGGCAAAAGTGAGGACTGCAGATGCTGGAGATCAGAGTCTAGATTAGAGTGGTGCTGGAAAAGCACAGCAGGTCAGGCAGCATCCGCGGAGCGGGAAAACCGACATTTCGGGCAAACACCCTTCATCAGGAACGGAGGCAGGGAGCCTCCAGGTTGGAGAGATAAATGGGATGGGGGGTGGGGAGAAGGTAGCAAAGAGTACAATTTGTGGATGGAAGTGGGGATGAAGGTTTAGATCAGAGTGGTGCTGGAAAAGCACTGCAAGTCAGGCAGTATCGGAGGAGCAGGAAAATCGATGTTTCGGGGCTTTTGCCCAAAACGTCGATTTTCCTGCTCCTCAGATGCTGCCTGACCTGCTGTGCTTTTCCAGCACCACTCTGATCTAAACTCTGGTTTCCAGCATCTGCAGTCCTCACCTTTGCCCTGTGGGGCTGAAGGTGATAGTTCAGAGGGGAGGGAGGAGCGGATAGGTGGGAAGGTAGATTGGCAGGTCAGACAGGTCATGAGGATAGTGCTGAGCTGGCAGGTTGGAACTGGAGTAAGGTGGGGGTGGGGGAAATGAGGAAACTGGTGAAGGAGGGTGGTTAATTGTATTTAGGAGAGTCTCAATAACTCAACTGAAGTACAAGAGCCAAGACAACTAGAACTGACAGCCTGAGATGCAAGAAGGCAATGGCTAGGACCTTGTTTCACTGCAGTGTTGGAGGTTGAGGGGTGACTTTACTGAGGTTTATAAAATTATGAAGAGTATAGATAAGGTGAATGACCATGGTTTTTTTTCCCTCGGGTCGGGGAGTTCAAAACTATTTTTAAGATGAGAGGAGAAAGATTTAAAAAGGACACGAGGGCAATTTTTTTTTACACAGGGTAGTTTTTGTGTAGAATGAACTGTCATTGGAAGTGGTGGGTGTAGGTATATTTACAACATTTAAAAGACACTTGAATAAGGTCATGAGTAGGAAAGGCTTGGAGCGGTCGGGGCCAAACGTGGGCAAGTTGGACCACAGTAGTTAGTTTAGGAACATGGTTGGTGTGGACTGGAAGGATGGACGGATCTGTTTCCATGGTGTATAACTCACTGACTCTAATCATCAACAATGGAAAGTGACTATTTTCTTCCAAATATCTGATAGGCCTTTCCTCAGATCCTGGTAAGCACATCTGTTTGGTGAATGCACGTCCCTAATATAAAATTCTTTCTTGATTGGACCTAAACTGACTTGGTTGCAAAAAAATTATCCACTGTCCTAATTAAAATAGATAAAATTATTTTATATATTCAAATGAGTGCCCTCTTCACTATTATTCAAGTTATCTATGTTCATTACATTTGATAATTAACAGTCTAAAGCACTGCATACATGAGAGCAAACTCTATGAATATCACCCATAGCTGCAAACTTCAACTGAGAGCAACATGACCAACATTGTCAGTTTGACGAGAAAGTGAGGTCTGCAGATGCTGGAGATCAGAGTCTGGAAGTGTGATGCTGGAAAAGCACAGCAAGTCAGATAGCATCTAAGGAGCAGGAGAATCGATGTTTCAGGCATGAGCCCTTCCACACGAATGTGGAGGAGAAAGGGGCTGAGAGATAAACAGGAGAGTGGGGCTAGGGCTGGGGTGAATGTAGCTGGGAAAGCT
>NC_057721.1:60915611-60920006 GCF_004010195.1 Chiloscyllium plagiosum | reverse complement strand
GGAGGATGAGGCATTCTTCCTCCAGGCATTTGGTGGATTGGATTTGGTGGTGGTGGAGGCCCAGGACTTGCATGTCCTTGGTGAAGTGGGAGGGGCAGTTGAAGTGGTCAGCCACAGGGTGGTGGGGTTGTTTGCTGTGTGTGTCCAAGATGTGTTCCCTGAAATGTTCCGCGAGTCAGTTTGAGATAGAAAAAGAAGCAACATTTATTTCACAACCAAAGCTTCCAGAAACAGATCTCTGGTTCCCATCGATCCTCTCCACCCTACTCTCTGACTTATCACCATTATCCCCACCTCCATCTACCTATTGCACTCTCAGCTACCTTTCCCTGAGCTCCACCCCCTTCCCATTTATCTCAGCACCCTCTCGGGTCACAACCTCATTCCTGATGAAGAGCTTTTGCCTGAAACGCCAATTCTCCTGCTCCTAGGATGTTGCCTGACCTGCTGTGCTTTTCCAGCACCACACTCTCGACTCTAATTGCCAGCATCTGCGATCCTCATTTTCACCATATATCTTGTTTATCCGTATGAGGCAGAGAAGGAGGATTGGAGTGGATTTTTGCAGAATTAGGAGACGCTGAAGACCCAATTCTGGAATTCCCAGCCTCATTCCTTACACACTTAATATTTGTCAGGGCAGTACAAGAGAGGGGGGTGGGGGGGAATGCTGGTGTGGACTGCAACCTTGCACCTGACACTTCCAACCTGAACAGGTCCATTGCAGAGTTAAGCATCTCCTAGGTCCCTGTAATTTTCATGGAACTTTTTCAGTTTTTCATGGTGTTGAGGTTCATAGCCCAACATAAGTTTCACAAGCCATAATTTTGAATGAGAGAGCTTTTTGAGAGGTATCTTTGAAAGGTCATGCCCATAACCTCCATACAATCTATGCCCCATCATCCATCCCCATGACTCCCAAAACTCTCCATACCAATCTATACCCTTCCACCCATCCCCCATAGCCCCTCATATCCTCAATGTCAACTTGTGACATTTCCATGCCCTTTCACCAACATAGGCTCTGTACAGGACCAAGGACCCTTATGAGACCGATAGCATACATGAAAAAGCTTTCAAGAAAAGCAGTCCATTGTGCATAGCTCGCTATACACACTTCTTTTTACAAGACAAAAGTGGGGACTGCAGGTGCTGAAAACCAGAGTTTAGATTAGAGTGGTGCTGGAAAAGCACATGAGGTCAGGCAGCATCCGAGGAGCAGGAAAATCAACGTTTCGGGCAAAAGCTTTTGGATGCTGCCTGACCTGCTATGCTTTTTCAGCACCACTCTAATCTAAACCCCAGACTTGTTTTTACTACAATTCTGTAGAAGCGTCAATCAACTGGACTGTTACAGTATCAATAGCAGAAATCACAAGCACTTGATGCCTCTTTATCTTGTGTAAATGAAAATCAAGCAATTGAGAAATGACTTAAGAGAAAAATGAAACAATATGATACTTTCGTTCAGCAGTTTCAATAGACTAATGAATGTTTCGGTACTGAGCCAAGAATGGGGCTTAGATATAAGGGACCATGGGGAGTTTGGTGGATGAGCATAGACTGGTATAGTGGCCATGAAGGATAGATGGAGGGCCATAGATTGGCATGGTGGGTATGAGGTGTGATTAGGGTATGCATGGAGGTGCGTTGTTTGGAATGGAGAGAGTGTGTGGTGTGAATGGTGAGGGATGTTTTCTGTTTTACTATTTTTATTACAACCAGGACAAAGTCACAGAACATTGAGGTGGGCCTTCGAAATAACCTCTCCTGGTCCTCAGCAAACCCTGTAGCTGCCTCTGATATCTTTCTAGGGACAAGTCTAACCCCTGTTGGAACAAAAATTCTGACGTTCTCCCAAGACCACCTTCTCAAGGTCAACTAAGGATGGGCCATCAATCCTGGCCCAGCCAGCGATCCCACATCCAAGGAATGTATAAAATTGTTTACTCTGTGTTGACACTTCAGAGGTGTTGTCTTTCACTTTTAGTTAATTCTTTCAGTGAAGTTAAGAGTCAACCACATTGCTGTGGGTCTGGAATCACATGTAGGCCAGACCAGATAAGGATGGTAGTTTCCTTCCCAAGAAGACATTAGTGAACTCGATGGATTTCTCCTGAAAATCTACAATAGCTTCGTGGTCATCAATAGACTCTTATTTCCAAATTTTTATTGAACATAGGTCCCTGGCTCTCTGGATTAATTGTCCAGCAATAACACCGCTAGGCCATACCTCCCCCATCACAGGGGGCCCTTTCAGCCACTCAGTTTGACGTAAAAGTTCCCATTGCACTCTTCAAGGAACAGTGAGTGGGTTCTCCTGTTATCCTAGGCAGCATTTATTTCACAATCAAAAACAGATCTCAGGTCATATATCTCATTGCAGTCCTTGGGCCTCTGCCATGTAAAAATGGACTCCTACATTTCCTTTATCAAGATAATAACCATATTTCAAAATTCAAACAAATTCTGAGCAGAAAGAGAAAAGCTAATGATATTAGTCCCTTTCAGTGATGCTGAGTAAGACTATCAAGGACATTGTAGGAAATACCTGCCACTTTGCATTCACTTCAACGGGCAAACTTGGATTATTCTCTCCTTCTAGGTCAGCACCTCTCACTTTCCCAGTACTGTACTGACATCTCTCAGTAATTTCTTGAAAAACACTTTTTTTTAACATAATTAATTACTTAAAAGCATCATATGTTCTTGTAGGCCTAAGTTTTCTTAATCACAACACAAGAGAATGGGATGAGACTTCTGCTTCCCTGATGCTGTCGTTACCTTGAACCAATTTTCTCCTTGACATAAGATGCCTAACATCGGGTGGATTCCTGGCGTGACCTCTGTAAACAAGTAATATGGTGCTTCTGAGGAAGAAAATGCAGCACTGTTCATGGAATCCCTACAGTGTGGAAGCAAGCCATTTGGCCCATTGAATCCACACTGACTTTCTGAAGAGCACCCCTCCCTTACCCTGTAATCCTGCATTTCCCATGGCTAATCCACCTAACCTACACATCTTTGGACCATAGGAGCAAATTGGAGCACCCAGAGGAAACCCATTCAGGCACAGGGAGAATGTGCTCACTCCACGTAGGCAGTCAGCTGAGCGGAGAATTGAACCTAGGTGCCTGGCACTGTGAGGCAGTAGTGCTGACCACTGAGCCACCATGCTGCCCAATGGATGGCAGCATCCATTGTCACACCAGAAGAGGCAGGCACCCATTTAAACTCGATTACAGATAAAGAATTCTGTCCCTTTGGTCTTAACCAACAAGCCATTTAGAATGAATATCTGCAGGAGTATAACAATAGAGTCCAGGTCTATTATGACAGTGTTCAGGAGCATTTAAGGTCCTTTGTCTAATGGTGTGGAACTGATAAACTCTGAGTTGAAATGAATGATTGTGATCTCAGATGTGATGCTTTCATGATAGTAAATGACTTAAAGTGAATAATAAATTGAGTGAGATGCATTTCACCAAGTTCAGCATGGATTTTAATTTTCACTTTGAGCTAATGTTGCTGTTACTATTCTTTGGTTAAAATGCAGTCAAAATAGAGTTACTGTGCAAAGATGTTTCAGGATATTTTCAAGTTTTACAAATAATTCTGCTTGAACTCATTCATGATTTGAGAGCATCTTTAGCTAGACCGCCATTCATTGCAATTAAAAGCCCAACCACACTGCTGTGTGTCTGGAGTCACATGAAGGATAAGGACAGATAAGGACAGAAGTCTGCTTCCCTAAAGGATATTAGTGAACCAGATGAGATTTTCCTAAAATCAGCACGAGATTCATGGTCATCATTAGATTCTTCATTCTAGACTTTTATTGAATTCAAATTCCACGATCTGCCAAGGAGGGATTCAAGGCTGAGTCCCAGAACATGACCTGGGTCTCTGGATTAACAGTCTAGAGATGCAAGTGCATCAGGGTATGGGTTTTGCTACATAAAACATAATGGCTTTTTCTGTTCCATGACCAGTTGGAGGATGTTCAAAAGGTTGATGCTGGAGTGCCCCTGGGTCTGCACAATAAATGGTGCATAAATCTGGATTCAGTGAAGTTTGGGCATTCACTCAATGCTGCCAGATGTTTCAGCTCAAATAGTGGATTTATTTAGCTGCTTTTGAATGGAGACTTCTGTATTTAGATTACACTGTTCAACCCTCATGTATAGCTCCTTGAAAGTGGAGTCACAGGTAGATAGGATAGTGAAGAAGGCATTTGGTATGCTTTCTTTTATTGGTCAGAGTATTGAGTACAGGAATTGGAAGGTCATGTTGCAGCTGTACAGGACATTGGTTAGGCCACTGTTGGAATATTGCATGCAATTCTGGTTTCCTTCCTATTGGAAAGATATTATTAAATTGGAGAGGGTTCAGAAA
>NC_057721.1:60900004-60915034 GCF_004010195.1 Chiloscyllium plagiosum | reverse complement strand
TGTTTTAAAATATTCTCAAGGTCAGGTTCGTAGGAGAGTAGTCTGACACAGGACAAACGACCAAGAGGCGAGTCTGCTCGAATATGGGCATTTTATTCCCCGCAGCGTCGCCACAACCAGGTCTCATACTTACAACGGGTCTGGCTTATACTCACTCTACATGTTACTGGAACTGGGAGCCGTCAGTTCTCGTAGAGCGGTTGCCAACAACCCACGCTCGGCGGTTAAATGTAACCCCGGAGCAGACTCACCGAACTGGAGACTTTTCCAGCTGATATACTCTTTTCCAGATATAAACATTCATGTGAACAGCAGAGCAAGGCTAAAAAACACATTCCATTCTGGTTACATACAGATAAGAAGATTCACACGGGGAGGTGTGTAATAAGATTCACACGGGACTAAGCAACACCTCCATTCCGGTTAGATTCACACATGTATTGGGACATAATTTTTAACCGTTTCACCACAGATGGATGGGTAAAGGGATTGGATATCCATGGTGAAGAGGAGGCAGCTGGAGACCACAAACTGGAAATTCTTAAACTGACATAGAGTGGCCGAAAATCTCAGGTGTAAGTGGAACAAGACTTGATAATGGGGAGAAAAATCAAGTCAAGGGAGGAAGAGATAAGTTTCCTGGGGCAGGGACAGGCAGGAGCAATGGGTCTGCCCAGGCAGACTTGCTTGTACGTTTTGTGGAGAAGCTGCAAGTTGACTTTACAGGGTTGGGGGTCTGTGAGCTTGAAGGAGATCCCCAGCTGAAATGAGATTAGTGACTTATGTGGATACAATAGCCTGGTGTTCCGGGGGAGATAGGAGGAGGTGTCCGAGTGTTTGCAAAAGTTTAGTACGCAGGTACAGAAGTTAATTAAGAAAGCTAATAAATGCTATTATTTATTGCAACATGAAATTTAATACAAAACACGGGACATTATACTTCAATTTTTAATTTCTTTTTAATACTCTTCGACAGATGTATCATTAGCTGGGCCAGAATAATGCACAGTTTTGGGCCCAATATCTTAGGAAGGATGTACTGGACTTGGACCACGTTCAGAGGAGGTTCACGAGAATGATCCCAGGAATGAAATGCGTAACATATGAGGAAGGTTTGAGGACTCTGTCTATACTCGATGGAGTTTAGAAGGATGAGGGGGATCTAATTGAAACATACAGAATACTGAATGGCCTGGGCAGAGTGGATATTGTGAAGATGTTTCCATTGGTAGGAAAGACTAGGATGTTAGGGCACAGACTTAGAGTAAAGGGAAGACCTTTTAGAACAAAGATAAGGCGAAATGTCTTCAGCCAGAAAGTAGTGAATCTATGGAATTCATTGCCACAGAAGGCTGTGGAGGCCAGGTCTTTCAGTACATTTAAGACTGAGGTAGGTTCTTGAGGATCAAGGTGATCAAGGGTTACATGGAGAAAGAGGGAGAATGGGGTTGAGAAACTTATCAACTCTGATTGAATGGTGGAGCAGACTCGATGAGCTGAATGGCCTAATTTCTGCTCCTACGTCTTATGGTACCTGCTTACTGATGCTCAGTTTGGGTTCTGGTAGAACTTCATTACAGCCTCCTGACCTCATTACAGCCTTCATTCAAACTTGGCAAAAAAAGAGATGAATTCCAGACATGACTGCCCTTGACATCGAGGCTGTATTTGATGAGGTTGGCATCAAGGAGTCTGAGCAAAACTGGAATCAATGGGAATTCCTAGATTTTCTAATATTCCTAGATCTTCCTCTGTTCCAATTAACAGTGAATTTCAGGCATGTTTGTGGTCTGATGGGCCTGATCTTTTTAAAATGTTCATTGAGCACAGGTGATTCACTCAGATCTGGATCCGTTTTAGTGTGGAAGTTGGTATCTGAAGGAGTAGTTGTGTCAAATTGCAGCGATGTATTTCAGAGGAAGCTAAATCTGAGAGGGAGAAAGGGATTGAAACATATGCTAATAGGGTTAGAGGTATCATTGTGGAAAGATACCAATGTGGAGCATAAACATTCAGGGGTGAGTCAGATCAAATGGCCTGTTTCTGTAAAATCAACACCATTCTACTGAATATGTCTGAGAACATGTCAGTAAACAGAGATTATGATAAACTACCTAATTCTTGAATATCTGTCCTTCTTCTGTAGAACTGACAACTTACAAAAAAAGTCAACAAAAAAGGTCAAGAGGAACGATGGTCATCAAGTACAGGACGAAAATGTGTCCAGCTGTGTCGCTTCATCCTTAATGCCTGTAGACATTGGAGCTGTGGCAAGTGTAAATCTCAACAATGAACAGAACAGCCTCGAAGTTTCTGAAGGTCCGCAGTCACTGCTGGATAACATTATCATTTCTACCAGAGTTATTCCATGATCAGGCAATCTAAAACCTGTAATGAAGTTCCAGTTCTCAGGAAGGGGAAAAACCTGTTGGTAACAATATTTAGTATTGCAGTTAAAAAAAAAATGTTATAAATCATTCCATAAGTGCTAATGGTTCAAGGGGTTTCTTAGAATTCTCAATAGTATATGTTTGTGGGTGGACATTGTACTGTTTGACATGAGTAACAAATGTGCTTATATCAAATTCTTCTGTCAGAATTTTAGCAAAGTTTTAACTTAATTGTCTTTTAACTTAATTGCCTTTAAAATGTCAGAATGAGGCAAGTCATATAAATATGCTAATGCATTTGTTGCTAACAGCAGAAATTTCATTCTATTTGTCATTGCACAACATAGTGGATCTGCTTCTAATCCATTTAAAACTCATTACTGTGCAGTTAAAGTTGGGCTGACCGTTTCTGCTGTTAAAGTTTGAAGTTTAACAGAAAATATCAGGTTTCAAACAAATCCCACATACTCTCACACATATCTCCATTACTTAGCTCTTAACACGAACTGAATCTTATTATTTCATGTGCAATGTGAAAACAAATTTGAGTGAGAACTGCTTTTCACTTATATCTTATTTGTACAAATATCAATTTAAAAATTAATTCAAATTCACTGTTCACTATGTTACCAAATACATTAACTGCCAGGACCAAATTTACATTAAAAGCTATGTTTATTTTTTAAACTGTGGCATCTCATCTCTAAGTCAGAAGTCCGGGGAGTTTGCTGAAGTGAGGATTGGCTGCTGCATCTCCCACATTACAGCAGCATCCACACTTCAGAAAAATACTTAATTAACTTCAGTGCCACATCCTGAGTTTCCGAAGGTGCCAAATAAGTGCAAGTCCTTTTTTTACTTACTTGATCTGAGATCCAGCTGAAAATGTGTTGCTGGAAAAGCGCAGCAGGTCAGGCAGCATCCAGGGAACAGGAGAATCGACGTTTCAGGCATACGCCCTTCTTCAGGATCTGAGATCTGAGATCCAGACGAGTTAGAAATGTGAGGAGAGTCCAGTGTAAATAGAATTGGGCAACTGTTTCATCCTGACTCAGTTATTTCCTCGGGTGCTACTGGTTGGCAGCTTTCTCTTTTGAAAAGAATTTTGGTGATGGGTTCATTGAAAAGTGAGGATGAACATAGACCAGCAGCAAACCACTCTCGCTCCTCCAAGACCGTGTTAGGGAACTGGAGCGGGAGCTGGATGAACTTCGGATCATTCGGGAGGCAGAGGCTGTGATAGATAAGAGTTACAGGGAAGTAGTTACTCCTGGGCATGAAGAAAACTGGGTGACTGTTCGAAGAGGGAAAAAACAGTCAGTGGAGGGATCCCCTGTGGTCGTCCCCCTGAAAAACATGTATACTGTTTTGGATACTGTTGAGGGGGACGACTTACCAGGGGCAAGCAGTGGGGCCCAGCTCTCTGGCAAGAGCCTGTCCCTGTTGCACAGAAGGGAAAGGAGGAGTGTGTTAGTCAGTGGGGACTCAATGGTTAGAGGCTCAGAAAGAAGGTTTGTTGGGAACGAACGAGACTTATGGTTGGTGTGTTGCCTCCCAGATGCGTGATGACTCTGATCATATCATTGGGGTCCTGAAGGGAGAGGGTGACCAACCTCAAGTTGTTGTCCATGTAGGTACCAACGGCATTGATAGAGAGAGGGATAGGGATGTAAGGCAGGATTTCAGGGAGCTAAGGTGGAAGCTGAGAGCTAGAACAGACAGAGTTGTTATCTCTGGTTTGTTACCTGTGCTACGTGATAGCGAGGCAAGGAATGGGGAGAGAAACCAGCTAAACGCGTAGCTGCAAGGATGGTGCAGGAGGGAGGGTTTCAGGTTCTTGGATAATTGGGGCTCGTTCTGGGGGAGGTGGGACTTGTACAAACAGGATGGTCTTCACTTGAACTAGAGGGGTACTAATACCCTGGGTGCGAAATTTGCAGGTGCTATTCGAGTGGGTTTAAACCAGCTCAGCAGGGGGATGGAAACCGGAGGTGTAGTTGCGGTGCACTGGAGGATGAGGGTAGAAAGGACAGAGACAGGATTTCAGGGTCACAGGAATGTGCTGGCAGACAGCAAAGTGGTTTGAAGTGTGTCTACTTCAACACCAGAAATATCCAAAATAAGGTAGGTGAGCTTGCAGCATGGATAGGTGGCTGGGACTTCGATATTGTGGCCATTTCTGAGACATGGATAGAGCAGGGTGAGGAATGGATGTTGCAGGTTCCAGGGTTTAGATCTTTCATTAAGAACAGGCAAGGTGGTAAAAGAGGGGGAGGCGTGGCCTTGTTAGTCAAGGATAGTATAACGGTGGCTGAGAGAACATTTGACGAGGACTCATCTACTAAGGTAGTGTGGGCTGAGGTTAGAAACAGGAGAGGAGAGGTCACATTGCTTGGAGTTTTGTATAGGCCTCCACAGAGTTTCAGGGAGGTGGAAGAGAGGATTAACAAAATTATTCTGCGTAGGAATGAAAGGAACAGGGTGGTCATTATGGAGGACTTTAACTTCCCCAACATTGACTGGAAATGCTGTAACTCTAGTATGTCAAATGGATCAGTTTTTGTCCAATGTGTGCAGGAGGGTTTCCTGACACAGTATGTCAAATGGCCGACAAGAGGGGCGGCCACACTGGATCTGGTGCCTGGTAATGAACCAGGCCAGGTGTTTGATTTAGTTGTAGGTGAGCACTTTGGAGAGAGTGACCATTATTCAGTTACGTTTAGTTTAGCGATGGAAAGGGATAGGTACATGTCACAGGTCAAGAGTTATTTGATGGGGCAAGGGCAATTATAATGCGATTAGGCAAGAATTAGGATGCATAGAATGGGGTAGCAAAATGCAGGGGATGCAGACAATGGCAATGTGGAGCTGGTTTAAGGAACAGATATTGCATGTCCTTGATAGGTATGTCCCTGTCAGGGAGGGAGGAAATGATAAGGTCAGGGAACCGTGGTTTACTATAGAAATTGCATCTCTTGTTAAGAAGAAGAAAGAGGCTCAAGTGTTGATGAGACAAGATGGTTCAGATGAGGCGATGGAGAATTACAGATCCGATCGGAAGGATTTAAAGAGAGAGTTAAGAAGAGCAAAGAGAGGACACAAGCAGTCTTTAGCAATAGAATAAAGGAGAACCCTAAAGCTTTCTATAGATATGAGGAATAAAAGGATGATTAGGGTAGGAATAGGGCCAGTCAAAAACAGAAGTGGGAAGTTGAATGTGGACCCAGTGGAGATCGGAGAGGTGCTAAACAAACATTTTTCATTAGTCTTCACTCAGTAAATGGAGAATGTTGTAGAGGAGAAGAATGAGATGCAAGATATTAGACTAGAAAGGATAGAGGTTAGTTACGAACAGGTTTTATCAATTCTAGAAAGAGTGAAAGTAGACAAGTCCCCTGGGCCAGATGGAATTTATCTGAGGATTCTCTGGGAAGCTAGGGAGGAGATAGCAGAGCCTTTGGCTTTGATATTTGAGTTGTCATTGTCGACAGGTTTAGTACCAGAGGACTGGAGGATTGCAAATGTGCCCTTGTTCAAGAAGGGCAGTAGAGATGACCCAGTTAATTATAGACCAGTGAGGCTCACTTCTGTTGTAGGAAAGGGTTTGGAAAGAATTATAAGAGATAGGATTTATAATCATCTAGCAAGCAACAACATGGTTTCGTCAAGGGCAGGTCATGTCTCACAAACTAAATGAGTTTTTTGAGAAGATGACCAAGCATGTGGATGAGGGTAGGGCTATTGATGTGGCATACATGGACTTCAGTAAAGCCTTTGATAAGGTTCCACATGATAGGCTGTTGGAGAAAATGCAGAGGCATGGGATTGATGGTTATTTAGCAGTTTGGATTAGAAACTGGCTTTCTGAAAGAAGGCAGTGAGTGGTGGTTGCTGGAAAATATACCACCTGGAATCCGGTTACTAGTGGTGTGCCACAAGGATCTGTTTTGGGACCACTGCTGTTTGTCATTTTTATAAATGACTTAGATACAGGCATAGGTGGATGGATTAGTAAATTTGCAGATGACACTAAAGTCGGTGGAGTAGTGGACAGTTTGGAAGAATGTTACAGGTTGCAGGTTGTTGGATAAACTGCAGAATTGAGCTGAGATGTGGCAAATGGAGTTAATGCAACTAAATGTGAGGTGCTGCACTTTGGGAAGAATAATAGGAAGGCAGAGTACTGGGTCAATGGAAAGATTCTTGGTAGTGTGGATGTGCAGAGGGATCTTGGAGTCCATATACATAGATCCCTGAAAGTTGCCACCCAGGTTGATAGTGCTGTTAAAAAGGCACACGGTGTGTTAGGTTTCATTGGTAGAGGGATTGAGTTCCGGAGCCGCAACATCATGCTGCAACTATACAAAACGCTAGTGCGGCCGCACTTGGAATGTTGTATACAGTTCTAGTCCCCATATTTCAGGAAGGATGTGGAAGCATTGGAAAAGCTGCAGAGGAGATTTACCAGGATGTTGCCTGGTCTGGAGGGAAGGTCTTATGAGGAAAGGCTGAGAGACTTGGGTCTGTTCTCATTGGCAAGAAGGCGGCTAAGAGGGGATTTGATAGAGACATATAAGATGATCAAAGGATTAGATAGGGTAGACAGTGGGTAACCTATTTGAGCAAGGATGAGAAGGTCTTCAGAGATGGCACTGAAAGAATTGTAGATTGATTCCAGACATTATGGACTTTAGTTACGTAGACAGAATGGAGAAGTTGAGTCTGATCTTAGAGAACAGAAGATTGAAAGGAGATTTGATAGTTGTTCATAGTCATGTTGGAACCATGCAAAGATAGACTGAGAAACTGGTCCCATTGACAGAATGGTGAGGAAACATGGCGAATGGCATGGTGATATGTGAAAAATAATTTTTACACAGCTACTGTTCTAATTTGAAATGTATTGTGTGAAAGTAGTTGACACAGGTTCAATTGTGACCTTTGAAAGGGATTTTGATAAGCACCTGAAAGCGAAAAAACATTTGCAGTGCTACAAGGAAAGGACAGGGAGTGGGATGAGTGGAACTAGCCAATATTGGGCCAAATGACCTCCTACCTTGCTGTGGCCACTCTTTGATTCTGAAAATATCATGCCTCACATTTCGGCAACTCGAGACTTTGTGAAGGACAATATTTTAAGGTATAATCTTGTAGCATTTTATAGTATTTGTCCAGTGATTTCAATGGAGATGGTTTGAAAATAGCAATTATGAATGGCAATAATTATTACCCCAGCCGGTGAAGCCCAAATGCCATGAATGGGAGAAATTCTTTTGGACTTCAATCTAGTATTCCAATCCCATACTCCAGTTTCCTCCATCTGGAGGAGTGGGAGGGGTCATGCTTAAAACCCAATACTTCTGACTCAGAGATAAGAAAATCACCTCTGATCTAATAACTAGCCTTTTTGCAAGTAATTTATTAAGTGTCAGCCTAATATTTGGATATAATATTATAATCTCTAACTGCCTGGACCATTTGAAGTAGGGTTAGAACTCCCCACACCACCCCCCGCCACCTTCTAACTCCAAGGCAGGAATGATACAACTAACCCAGAGGTTTTTAATTAGATCAGCCTGCAGTGTTCTTTTATTGGTCAGAGTATTGAGTACAGGAGTTGGGAGCTGAAAATGTGTTGCTGGAAAAGCACAGCAGGTCAGACAGCATCCAAGGAACGGGAGAATCGACGTTTCGGGCATAAGCCCTTCTTCAGGAATTCCTGAAGAAGGGCTTATGCCCGAAACGTCGATTCTCCTGTTCCTTGGATGCTGCCTGACCTGCTGCACTTTTCCAGCAACACATTTTCAGCTCTGATCTCCAGCATCTGCAGCCCTCACTTTCTCCCCTACAGGAGTTGGGAGGTCATGTTGCGGTTGTACAGGACATTGGTTAGGCCATTGTTGGAATATTGCATGCAATTCTGGTCTCCTTCCTATTGGAAAGATGTGAAACTTGAAAGGGTTCAGAAAAGATTGACAAGGATGTTGCGAGGGTTGGAGAATTTGAGCTATAGGGAGAAGCTGAACAGGCTGGGGCTGTTTCCCTGGAGCGTCAGAGGCTGAGGGGTGACCTTATAGAGGTTTACAAAATTATGAGGGGCATGGATAGGGTAAATAGGCAAAGTCTTTTCCCTGGTGTCGGGGAGTCCAGAACTAGAGGGCATTGTTTAGGGTGAGAGGGGAAAGTTATAAAAGAGATCTAAGGGGCAACGTTTTCACGCAGAGGGTGGTATGTGTATGGAATGAGCTGCCAGAGGATGTGGTGGAGGCTGGTAGAATTGCAACATTTAAGAGGCATTTGGATGGGTATATGAATAGGAAGGGTTTGGAAGGATATGGGTCGGGTGCTGGCAGGTGGGACTAGATCGGGTTGGGATATCTGGTCTGGACTGGACCGAAGGGTCTGTTTCCATGCTGTACATCTCTCTGACTCTAAGTTACCCCTAACTCTTTTAAACTCTTGTGTTACGAGGATGTTATAAATGATTTCTTCAACTTCAAACTTTTTCTGAGCAATACTTTCTTATAGTCCAAAAATATTAGTTGAACGTGGTTACTTTTGGTTCAACTCATAGTGAACTTGTCTGGCTTAAAGTTTATTTCTTGATGTTATATTTATGTTTGTCTTCAATGTTTGTGTTCTGTTGTAGATTGCCTAATATGATATCTCATACACTCTTTAATGTGGTTAATATTTTGCAGCTGAATCCTTACATACTTGATTGAGGTGGAATTACTGAAATATACTTAGACACAGTTACTTTGGTGGGGCTTTTCCTAATTCTTAATCGTCCTCCCACGATGTCAGTGCAAACTCCAAGCCATTGTCCTTTGATCACAAGTCAGAATTCATTAGAGGGAACATGCTCTATTAATCAGATACTTGCCCTCACCCTAAAACAAAATCTTTTGCGTTGCATTGCTGGAAAAAAAAAGCTGATAATGGTGGGGTGAGAGCATGGGCTATCCAGGACCTTGGTGAATGACAAGACTGAGAGAATGAGGTTTCAGATCCCACTCTCTGCTGAGATAGCTGTCCAGGAACAGGCTCACCCAAGGCAAACCCAGAGTGAACTGAAAAAAACCAAGGAATAAATCTGGATCTCTTAGGAGAGAATGGAAAAAAAACTGGAATAGAAGTGTTGTAAAATAGAAATTAAAGTGCTTTTAGTGTTACTCACAATACAGAAGTTAATGATTGCTCCTACAATGATTCTGGTCTGTCAGTGGGACATTGCTTTTAAAACCATGGTTGTAACTTAATGAGTAGCCTGTACTCAACACACATATTAACCAACCAATTAACAATAGGTATCTTTAATCTTGATTTAATTGAGCCAGAGTTATTGATGTAATGGTGCCTTTACTTTAACAAAATATTTAAATTACATAGTTTCCAGATGAAAGGCTACAGAAAGTAGCTTTGACAATGTGGGGCTTCTTTGAGTATTCAAGGGGTCTGGAGAAAGGAGCAATAAAACTCCATTAGCAATATAAATAATTCATATGGGTTACAGAATCAAAGAGTCACCTTGATGGTAAAATAATTTATTCACATTCTTTTCAGAACATCCCAAGGAGATGGGTTAGGGAGGTGGCAGGTTCTTTTCTTTGTTATCTGGGTGTTTGCTGAAGAAGCAAGCAGGAGAAAGTGAGGATTGAAGAAGCAAGCAGTTCATTTTGGAATAGAGGCAGTGGAGCTTTGCTTTGGTATAGCCTGCATCGCATTAGATTGAGAGAGCCAACAGGAGATGAAAGTTAGGTGTGCATTTCAGGCAGAGAAAATACTAACTTCATCAATCACCACATGGAATATATGTGGGACTCTGTCTCAGTTTGGATTTTAGGAGCAAAAGACAGCAGGAAGACTTGCTGTAGCTTGTAGCTAGTGAAATAAATCTACAGTGGTTCTTATGGAGCCTTGTGTTAAAAAACAGTCAACAAAGTTAGCTTGGAAAATGGTAGGAACCAATTTGGGAATATATTGGAAACCTAAACAAGTAACTGAGGCATCCACAGTCAGGAGGCCTGTAAATAAAAGAGTGAATAAAAGGGGGAGAGATTTTAAAGTCAAAAAAGCTAATAGAATTAATTGAAACTTGGAGCATAGTTGGAACACTGAGGAGAAGTGATATGAATTCACTCGATTCGAGCTGCACCTTTGGGTAGTTGCAATGTATAATTGAATTCTTGTGAGGAAGGAGCTAAACTGACTTCATAATGTATGTAATTTTAAACTATGGTGTTGATAGTGCTTACTTTCTTGAATTCTTTTTGATATATAATAAACTTTGTTTTTGTTTAAATGTTGTGGTATAGTTTTTGTTAATTCTTAGGTGTTTGGATTACTTCTTTAAACATTAATTGCTCCTAACAAGGTGGCAAAATAACAGGAATAAAGCAATTTCAATTCTACAAACTAAATTACTGTTTTGGATTGAATATTGGGTCTTAACCTTTGATATTAAATGCTTGGTGTATACTTAATTATATACAAATCACAAATTGTGGTTATTTCGTGCTACTGCTTATCCATGAGAACAGTAGATTATACTGAATTTTTTTTTCTGCAATGCTAATGAAGAGTCAAGTGAGTATATGCCTAATTATTTCTGGAAAATAATCGCCAGAGGACTCAGTATGACTTTTATCTGTCTTGTAAATTGAATCAGCTATTCTTGGAGTATTTCATCAGGGGGTTATAGGAACACATGAACAGTGGTATGACAGTCAGTCAGTTGTATTCTATTCAGTTGGAACTGATTGATTCATGGTCTTCCTCCATTCAAACTTCTTGGAACACAGAAAAACTTCTGTCAGTCATTTCAAGGCATAGAAAATGATATTGTACTGGCACAAAAAGCCTTGAAATCATTTAACCTTATAAATTATTATGCTACAAATGCTAAATTGTCAGCTTAATGGAGAATACAATTTTTTACCAAGACTTCAGAGGTTTTGGATTGATTTCCTTTTTCATCAATTACTTTCTCTTCCTCAATGCCCATGTTTAATTCTTTTATTGTCCTTCATGGTTCTTCATTGGTATCTGTCCTGCTTGTTTCTCTTCAGTTTGATTCTTTGCTGCATATTCCTGGAGTTGTGGTTTATTGTTATTTTGGAAAATTCCAGTTCGTCAAATGCAAATCTAATTCACGATTTGAGAATAAAAAAGTATGCATGCCATTGCAAGATATGTGAAACATTACGGATAAAAGGGGCTCTGAGCCAATGTTTTCTCTATTTTATGTGAGGCATACTGAACCCTATGAATAAAAGGTAATATATTCAATCTCTCTAATTCTTTATTGAAAATCTTTTTCAGCCACAATGGTCATTTTTAATAGTTGTATATATCAGTTTCTTGTGCCAGTATTCTAAGGAAAAAACAATTAAAATTAAATTCTGATCATTTTCCCATGGTTTTCTCTGGCATTTTACCTTATAGAACAATACAGCGCAGAACAGCCCTTCGGTCCTCAATGTTGCGCAGACCTGATTAGGTCAGGTCCACTACAGTGTGGAAACAGGCCCTTTGGCCCAACCAGCCCACACTGACCCTCCGAAGAGTAACCCACCCAGACCCACTTCCCTCTGATTAATGCACCTAACACTATGGGCAATTTAGCATTGACAATTCACCTGACCTGCACATCTTTGGACTGTGGGAGGAAACCGGAGTACCCGGAGGAAACCCACGCATACACTGGGAGAATGTCCACACAGACAGTCGCCTGAGGCTGGAATCGAACCTGGGACCCTGGTGCTGTGAGGCAGCAGTGCTAACCACTGAGCCACCATGCCACCCCTGTGAACTATTCTTAGCTCGTCCCCCTACACTACACTATCCCATCATCATCCATGTGCTTATACAAGGATTGTTTAAATCTCCCTAATGTGGCTGAATTAACTACATTGGCAAGTAGGGCATTCCATGCCCTTACTACTCTGAGTAAAGAACCTGCCTCTAACATCTGTCTTAAATCTATCACCCCTCAATTTGTAGTTATGCCCCCTCAGACAAGCTGATGTCATCATCCTGGGAAAAAGACTTTCACTGTCTACCCTATCTAATCCTCTGATCATCTTGTATGTCTCTAGCCATCCTCTCTTAGCCTTCTTCTTTCCAATGAGAACAGGCCCAAGTCTCTCAGCCTTTCCTCATAAGACCTTCCTTCCAGACCATGAAACATCCTGGTAAATCTCCTCTGCAGCTTTTCCAATGCTTCCACATCCTTCCTGAAATATGGGGACCAGAACTGTACACAATATTCTAGGTGCGGCCGCACTAGTGTTTTGTATAGTTGCAGTATGATATTGCGGCTCCAGAACTTAATCCCTCTACCAATGAAACCTAACACACCGTATACCTTTTTAACAGCACTATCAACGTGGGTGGCAACTTTCAGGGATCTATGTACATGGACTCCAAGATCCCTCTGCACATCCACACTACCAAGAATCTTTCCATTGACCCAGTACTCTGCCTTCCTGTTATTCTTCCCAAAGTGAATCACCTTACATTTATCTGTATTGAACTCCATTTCTACCTCTCAGCCCAATTCTGCAGTTTATTCAAGTACCCCTGCAACCTGCAACATTCTACCAAACTGTCCACTACTCCACCAACTTTAGTGTCATCTGGAAATTTACTAATCCATCCACCTATGCCTGCATCAAAGTCATTATAAATATGACAAACAGCAGTGGTCCCAAAACAGATCCTTGTGGCACACCACTAGTAACCGGACTCCAGGCTCAATATTTTCCAGCAACCACCACTCGCTGCCTTCTTTCAGAAAGCCAGTTTCTAATCCAAACTGCTAAATCACCCTCAATCCCATGCCTCTGCATTTTCTCCAACAACCTACCATATGGAACCTTATCAAAGGCTTTACTGAAGTCCTTGTATACGACATCAACTGCCTTACCCTCATCTACATGCTTGGTAACCTTCTCAAAAAACTCAATTAGGTTTGAGAGACATGACCTGTCCTTGATGAAACCACGTTGACTATCTGAAATCAAGTTGTTGCTTGCTAGATGATTATAAATCCAATCTCTTACCGGTCTATAATTACCTGAGTCATCTCTATTGCCCTTAAACAAGGGCACAACATTTGAAATCCTCCAGTCCTCTTGTACTAATCCTGTAGACAGTGATGACTCAAATATCAAAGCCAAAGGCTCTGTTATCTCCTCCCTAGCTTCCCAGAGAAACTTCTGATAAATCCCATCCGGTCCAGGGGTCTTGTCTGCTTTCACTCCTTCTAGAATTATTAACACCTCTTCATAACTAACCTCGATCCTTTCTTGCCTAATATCCCGCACCTCATTCTTCTCCTCTATAATATTCTCCTTTTCCTGAGTGAAAACCGATGAGAAATGTTTGTTTAGCAAATATCTTTTATTGCTTTCTGTTGTATTCTACCTTTATAGTTTTTCGATATTTTCTCATAATGGTGCCTAATAATTGCAAAACTTGATTTTGCTTTCTCTCCCTCTCCTTTCTATAAGTGTTTCTCATGTTGTATATTCCCAATCTTTCTCTATGATGCATGATCACAAAATAGTTAAAAGGTCAGGAAAGGCATCCAGTCCATTTTAGCTCAACTTTTCAAAGTCTATATAGTTCTGGAACACAGCATTAAAATGTCTCTCAAATAAATATAGGACTTCTGTCTAGCTGACTATTCTTTGTATTAATCACAATTCATGTGGAGAGCACCATTTTCACAAGTTATTTTGCCTGATGGCAGGTCTGTCCACGGTGGCATGACTATTTCATGGGTTGGGGAAGGAGGTAGATCCCCAATCCATTTCATCTGGAATAAGGATGGAACCCACCAGATGTCGAACAACTGAGCCAGATGTCTTGCCATCACACTACCATGGGGTCCAGGTTGATGTGGCAATAGATACTTTTACAAACATATTGTCCCCTGGAGCTACGGATAGTGATGGTAAAGGCTTCAATTTATTCCCATTTCATAATGACCAGGCAAGTCTCCCCACTCTTAACACATCCTGGAAGGAACCACAAGTTGCTGTCTGACCTGTTTGGCTACTTTACGTAGGCACATTCCTCAGTCATCAAGTCCTGAAGTGAGATTTGAATGCTGAACTTCTGGTTCAGACACCAATGACTGAGGTACAAATCTCCAGTGAAAAATAAGACCATAAGACATAGGAGCAGAAGTAAGGCCATTCGGCCCATCGAGTCCACTCCGCCATTCAATCATGGCTGATGGGCATTTCAACTCCACCTACCCGTATTCTCCCCGTAGCCCTTAATTCCTTGTGACATCAAGAATTTATCAATTTCTGACTTGAAGACATTTAGCGTCCCAGCCTCCACTGCACTCTGCGGCAATGAATTCCACAGGCCCACCACTCTCTGGCTGAAGAAAAGTCTCTGCATTTCTGTTCTGAATTTACCCCCTCTAATTCTAAGGCTGTGTCCACGGGTCCTAGTCTCCTCGCCTAACGGAAACAATTTCCTAGCGTCCACCCTCTACAAGCCATGTATTATCTTGTAAGTTTCTATTAGATCTCCCCTTAATCTTCTAAACTTCAATGAATACAATCCCAGGATCCTCAGCTGTTCCTCATATGTTAGACCTACCATTCCAGAGATCATC
>NC_057721.1:60890155-60899927 GCF_004010195.1 Chiloscyllium plagiosum | reverse complement strand
TTTGCTCAGATTGAATTCCATCAGCCATTTCCTGGACCACTCCTCCAAACTGTCTCGATCCTTCTGCAGCCTCCCCACTTCCTCAGTACTGCCTGCCTGTCCACCTAACTTTGTATCATTGGCAAACTTCGCTAGAATGCCCCCAGTCCCTTCATCGAGATCATTAATATATAATGTGAACAGCTGTGGCTCCAACACTGAACCCTGCGGGACACCGCTTGTCACCGGCTGCCATTCCGAAAAAGAACCTTTTATCCCAACTCTCTGCCTTCTGTCAGACAGCCAATCCTCAATCCATACCAGTAGCTCACCTCGAACACCATGGGTCCTCACCTTGCTCAGCAGCCTCCCGTGTGGCACCTTATCAAAGGTCTTTTGGAAGTCTAGGTAGACCACATCCACTGGGTTTCCCCGGTCTAACCTACTTGTCACCTCTTCAAAGAACTCCAACAGGAACTAATGACCTCACATTAGTTAAAAATCACACAACACCAGGTTATAGTCTAACAGGTTTAATTGGAAATACAAGCTTTCGGAGTGCTGCTCCTTCATCAGGTAGTTATTGGGCTGGATCATAGGACATAGAATTTTTACTAAAAGATCAAAGTGTCATACAAATGATACGATGTATTGAACAAACTTAGATTGCTGTTAAGTCTTTAATAACTTAGAATGGGGATGAAGGTTTTGATTGAGTAATATGTACATTGCAGATCTTCTTTCAAGTCAGTCCCGAGACAACTTAAGGTTTTATCGGTATAAGAGAAAGGTGACATCTCAGCTCAGACAATGCATTAAAGGTCTGAGGTTAGAGTCTAACTGTATCCTAGCCTTGAGTCAGACTGGTTCTATTTCCAAAATAGGAATTTATAAAACATCACATGGACTGACGGCCTACAGATTCTGTGCTTTTTGAACAAAATAGAATGTATCTGCAAATACAAATTCACCCCATAGACTTTTATGTGTGTTGGTACAAGGGAAAAAGTGTGTGTGTGTGTGTGTGTGTGTGTGTATGCGTGCTTGATAGTATGCACGAGTGTGACAGAGTTTATGCCTTTGTGTGTGTGAGAGAAAAAAAAAGTTGATTTTATCTGTTTCTACCATATACAACTGATACAGTAAAAATGAGACAGCATTCCTCCAGTATGGAGGGTGCTACATTGACAGCACAAACTACAGAATTGTACACAGCATAAAGTGCATAGGAAGTTCAAAACATGCAAGTTACAGTACAACAGAAGAATGATGAATAATAGATATTTTTCTAGTAGCAATAGTATTAGAGAGGGTCTGTGAGAGTGTGACCATGTGTAAGAATGTATGTGTGAGATTGTATAATGTAATGGGGTCACCTGTAGTGTGATATGAACCCCAGGTCCCAATTGAGGCCACTACCATGGGTACCAAATTTGGCTATCAGCTTCTGCTTGGCCACTCTGCATAGTTCTGTATCTTGAAATCCGCCTTGAAGGACGGTCACTCGAAGATCAGAGGTTGAATGTCCCCGACTGGGAGGGACCATCCCTGTCTGGCGAGTGTTGCATGGTGTCCATTCGGCGGTTGTTGTAGCATCCGCTTGGTCTCGTCAATGTACCACGCCTCAGGGTATCCTTGTCTGCAGTGTATAAGACAGACTACATTGGCCTAGTCACATGAATACCTGCCACATATATGGTGGGTTGTGTCCTCACATGCAATGTTAGTATCCATGTCAATACTCTGACATGTCTTGCCATAACAGGGTGATATGGTATTGTGGTCAATGTTGTCCTGGAGGCTGGGCAATTTGCTGAGAACAATGGTCTGTTAAGGTTTGGCAGTGCTTAAAGGCGAGAAATGAAGGCATGGGGAAGGTCATGGTGAGGTGCTCATCCTCATCAATAATGTGTTGCAGGCGTAATTTCTCCCCTTCCAGGAAATACTGAACGACAAAGGGACCCCTCTCAGGCGTATGTCATGTCTGTCTCCTGAGGAGGTCATTACAGTTTCTTGCAGTGGATTGTCAAAACCAGCGATTGATGAGTTGAGCATCGTATTCTGTTCTTAAGAGAGCACCTCCGCATCATACCTCACATTAAAAATCGGCTTTTTGTAATATGAACCTATCGTTCCCTTATTCTACTCTAGCTTGAAACATATAAGATAGGAGCAGGAATAGGCCATTTGATGCACATTTCTGAACCTTTAGCATCAAAGGAGTACCTTTTAATTGTCACCTTTCAAGGTTGAAAAGCACACATTTGTGCAGTTTCTCCAAATATTTCAGTCCAGTGTTGCTAGAGATGAAAGTCAAATGTTCTCTGTGAACTGGATCTTCCATAGTTTTTACCCATCCAACTTCTTTCAGTCTCCAGATATATCTCATTACTGGGCCATATTGGTTGTTCCTTTTATCTTCTTCAATGTAACTTCTAACCACTGAACTCTGCTTCTTGATCCCGATCATCAGCAATGGTTAGTTTTCCTCTTTTAGTGATAGTGAATGGGCAAGTTAGATCCAAAATTGGTTTAATGCTAGAAAACAGAAAAAACTACCATTCTTGCAAGGATGCAAAACTATAGTTATGAGGTGACTAGAGATTCAGAGACCCTTTCTATTGGAGCAGAAATGGAAATAAGAGACCTTACCTGGAATATGGTGCAATTTTGGTCCCCTTTTGAGGAAAGATGTTTTGGTATTGGAAGCAGTTCAGAGGAGGGTCACCAGATTCATTCCAGAGATAAGGGGTTTGCCGTATGGAGAGAGATTGAACAGATTAGGCCTATACTCTATGGAAATTAGAAGAATGAGGGGAGATCAAACTGAGGTATTCAAGAAGATAAAACACGTAGACAAGATAGACATTGAATGAATGCTTCCTCTTGTGTGGCATTCTAGGACGAGAGGTCACAGACTTGGGATAAGGGGTAGCAAATTTAAAACAGAGTTGAGGAGAAACTACTTCTCCCAGAGGGTTGTGAATCTGTGGAATTCACTACCTCAAAGTGCAGTGGATGCTTGGGCAATGAGCACGTTTAATGAGGAGTTAGACAAATTTTTAATTGGTAATGGATTGCAGGGATATGGAGAGAAAGCAGGAAAAGGGGAGTATGGAGCATATCAGCCATGATCGAATGGCAGAGCAGAATCGATGGGCCAAACGGCCTAATTCTACTCCTATATCTAATGAATTTATAAGTAGTTTCAAAGCTGTAAAATAACATCAGTTATTTATTTTAAAAGTCAAAAACCAAGGACATAAATGACACTTAAAAAAGTATTTATATTTGTAAAAGTCATCGAAATGAAGATATTGTTCAAATCTATCTCTACTTTTCAGTGCATAAAACAGCACACCACATTATTGAGATATGTTTGTAAGACTCAAGCTAACAATAGACTGTCAATGTTGTGTTAAGATCTTTTGATCATGTAGCTGGTAAACATACAAGTAAAAAACTGAAATTGTGTGCTAACTCCTCAAAATGAAAGAAATTTTAAACATTACTATACTCCAGAACTTTCACTGTGGTCCACAAACCAATGATTTAAAAGGGATGGACGGAGATGAAAGAGAGGAGAAAGAGACTGGGAAAAAAAGGTGAATATTTTAGAATTAATTACAATATGGTAACTGAAGTAATCAAATTGATTAAAATTAGTTTGCAATCAGATTGAGTATTTTCTGGTTGCTCAGAAATGGCTTCAGTTGGCATCACTTTCACCCGAATTAACTTGTGAGTTCAAGTTCCATGCCAGAAACCTGAGCAATAAATCTAGTTCGATGCTACTGTGCATGGAGGCAGGACTGCTGGAATTGATGTCTTTCCAGACAAAATCTCATTTTGTCTCTCAGTGGCATATAATTTTTTCTTGATGTCCTGACCAATACCTATCCTTCAATCAACTGTTTGAGAAAAAGGATTATCTGGTTAATGCTGTTTTTGGGAGTATGTAGTGCATTTGTGTAATTGGCTACATTAATTGTAATGGTACGTTACATTTTCACGTTGCAATAGTGACACAGTTTAAAAATATCTGTAATGAGCTCAAGGATATCCAAGGAACGTGAAAGGGACAAGCCTTTGTATTTGTCACCATTTGTCAAAACAATCAAAAGTACTTCATTAACTGTAACGTTTCATGCGGTTCCGAGGTTGCATATGCAAGAGTAAAAGGCAAAATATGCCTGATGCTGGAAATCTGAAACAAACAGAGAAGGACACAAACAGAAGGACACCGCTGGGACAATACATCCATCCTAGGACAAGCTAACCCGAAACTGTCTGTGTGGAGTTTGCACATATCCCCATGTCTGCATGGGTTTCCTCCCACAATCCAAAGATGTGCAGGTTAGGTGAATTGGCTATGCTAAATTGCCCATAGTGTTCAGTGATGTGTTGGTTAGTTGCATTAGTCAGGGGTAAATATAGGGGAGCGGAACGGGTCTGGGTTGGTTACTCTTCGGAGGGTTGAAGTAGACTTGTTGGGCTGATAGGCCTGGTCCCTCACTGTAGGGATTCGATGATCTATGAAGCTCGGAGAAAAAGAACCGGGAATAATATCACTCACCGTAACAGACCAAGACACATAAATAGAAAGCAGGACAGAACATTAGCACTTCACTGGAGACTCACTGATGATATTACCGAGCATGGTAACAAGACTTCCAAGAACAAACCTACTAGCTCAGCGAGCAAACTTACAACTTGACAAGCAGAGAAGCTGGAAAAATACAGCAGAGAAACAGAGTTAACATTTCGAGTTTGATATGATTCTTGTTGCTAGACCAGCTAGGTTTCTCCAGCAGTCTCTGTTACATAATGCAAACCTTTCTTTTGGCAGGGGCTGCGTGCAAGGTGCTGTGCTTCTAAAGCGATGAGCACTGGTATTTTCCCATATTTTGAATAATTATCATGCATTGGTACGGATTTACGATAACACAAAGAATTGAAACACCAAATCCAAAATGTGTGGGATGTGTAATAGATTGCAAATACATTTTTTTAAACCTTTCTCTATGCATCTTATTTCTAACTTCATTTTCTTTTTGGTGGAGTGATGGATGATGTCATGATGGACTGTGAATAACTGTTGGCTAGAAATAAAATTGCCAGAAAGGATGCTAGGATGTATAGCTTGAAACAGAGAAGCATCAGTGATATAAACATATGTACAGTTAGGAAATTGGCTTCCTTGATAATCTTTTTCTTAAAAAGATACTACTGTTTATTAAAAGCATCAACAAAGTCTACCATTTGATATGAAGAAACCACTGTATCTGAAAAGCAAGATTATTATTCATTTAAACTCTGTGTATTTGCAGATAAGTAATGGTTTATCACAAGTTTGGTATAGATTTTCAACAATAACAGGCTTAATATTTTTAAAAGTGCACAGCTTGATGGTGCCAAAAACATACATGCATCATAATCAGCAAAAAAATTGTCAATTGCCTGATCGCCTGTTAAATTATAAGGAAATAAATCAGTCTTTGATAATGTAACTAATAAAGCTTTTCAACTACTGTCTTTCAATAACGGAACAGATGTCTTTACAGAGAGATACAATGGCATCAAATGTCTTCTTTTGCTTTGCTTTCAGGCTCTTTCCAACCCTTGGCATATCTTCAGAGGCATCTGAGATCAATTTTACATGAGCCAGAAATATTTGAGGTTCCTGCACTCCAAGCCACAAGTTCCACAAGTAATTGGAGAGCAGAAACAAAGTTGCTGCTGTGAAAAGACAGAACCACAAGTTAAAAATGTTATAATCACTAGTACTTAAAACTGTAAGGTACATTTTATGTGAATGCCTTCTCTAATTTTTTCTGAGTGTGTGCTATCATGTAAAAACATGGAACTGTCCCCTTTCTTCCATCAAAGGTTGTATATCCTCAAATAATGACGTTCTGTAACTGAGCGGGGAGCACGCGCAGTCTGCACCATCAACTACAATGCTGGTCATGCTTGTATCTCTAATGACCTGGTCCCTCCTTTCTTCTATTACCGCCACAGCCTTACAATTCTGCACCAACCCTTCACTTCTTGTGCTATGTCCTTCACCCTACTGTTGGCATCCATGCCTCAAGATTCCAGGACATGACCTCTGGATTTCCCTAAACCCCTCCATCATTCTAATGTCAATATGTCCCTTAAAGTTTTTCATGGTGACCCAGTTTTTGGTTACTTGAAGGGCTGTCTTCTTCATTAATTTAATGTCAATGGCATTTCTGATTTTGTTCTTGTGAAGATATTTGCCATTTTACTACATTGATGCACTATTTAAATATTTGTCATGTCACTATAAAAGTCAGTCAGAAGATGCATGATTTATTTCCCTCTCTACCACAACTAGTCGTTCAGTGTAATATACTGAAGATCAGGAATTTACTCTCTGATGTTATACATTAGTAATCCAATGCTGAAAGCTCAACCACACATCCGCTTTATTTTGAAACTGATAAAACTCAAACAACTGTTATTTAAGTTCATATTCAATTTACTACTTCTATCAACCAGTGCTCAGCTTGTGTGTTCCACCAGAACCACTAAGCTTCAAACCTCATTATAGCCATAGTTCAAACATAGAAAAAAATGCAAAGTTTTAGGAGACATTGACTGTCCTTGATTTCAAGCCAATATTTGACTGAGTGTGGCATCAAGGAGCCCTAGCAAAATAGGAGCCTTAACAAAACTGAAAGTCAACATGTTTGAGGGAAAAACCCTTAATTATAATTATTTCTCCGAGGAGTAACTGTTCTGAAGGACAGCCATGAAATAATGAAGGCATCTAAAAAATTCTGTACGTTAATCACGTGTGACTTTAATGTTCATGTAGAGTAGGAAAATCAAATTGGAAAGCTAGCCACGAGGGAGAATTCATAAGGTGCATTTTCCAGGACCAAGAGGATGTGGATCCAACCAGGGATTGGGCCATTGTGGACCTGGTGATGTGTATGACACAGGTTTAACAAATAATCTCAGAGTAAAAGATCCCCCAGAGAACAGTGACCATACCGTTTAGCATTCAGTTTAAGTGGGAAACTTGAATGGGAAACAACTGTGCTAAACTTAACTGTAGATAATTACATCAGGATGACAGCTGAATTGGCTGGAGTGGACCAGGAAGGGAATGGAGTAGAAAAGATGATTGAGGAATGATGGCAGATGCTTAAGAAAATAGCTAATGACTCACAGCAAAGATATATCTCAGTGAGGAATAGGGACTCCAGGAAGGGAATAAATTGACCATGGCTATCCAGGGAAGTTAAGAATAATAGCATATTGAAAGATAAGGCATACAATGTGTCAAAGATTAATGGTAATTCAGAAGATTGGTAAAGTTTCAAAAGACAACAAAAAGGCACACAGAGGGTGGTACGTGTATGGAATGAGCTGCCAGAGGAAGTAGTGGAGGCTGGTACAATTGCAACAGTTGAGAGGCATTTGGATGGGTGTATGAATACAAAGGGCTTGGAGGGATATGGGCCGGGTGCTGGCAGGTGGAACTAGATTGGGTTGGGATAGCTGGTCGGCGTGGATGGGTTGGATCGAAGGGTCTGTTTCCATGCTGTACATCTCTATGACTCTATAAACTATGCGAGCAAACAAGACAATTAATATAAAAGTGGAGAGCAGGAGATTCTTTAAATGTTTAACAACAAAAAGAGAGGCCAAGTGTACATAAATCCCTGAAAAAAAAAGGCTATGAAATAATTATGGGGAATAGCAGAGGTGTAAAATCAATACTTTGCATTCGTCTTCACAGTATAGGATATGAACAGCACTTCAAAAATACTAATTAATCAAGGTCTTGGGGTGGGATGGGGTGGGAAAGAGAGAGAGAGAGAGAGACCCATAATTAAAAAGGGAAGGAGACAGGACACTGGTATGTGTAGGCCATTTAGCTTAATGTCTGTCATTGGGAAAATGAGTCTTTTTTAAAGGGTATAAAGGATTTTAGTGGCTCAGTGGTTAGCACTGCTGCCTCACAACACCATAGACCCGTGTTTGATTCTAGCCTCGGGCGACTGTCTGTGTGGAGTGTGCACATTCGCCCTGTGTGGGTTTCCTTCGCGTGCTCCAGTTTCCACCCACAGTCCGAAGATGTGCAGGTTAGGTGAATTGGCCATGCTAAATTGCCCATGCTAAATTGCTCATAGTGTTCAGGGATGTGTAGATTCGGTACATTAGTCAGGGATAAATATAGTGGAATGGGTCTGGGTGGATTACTGTTTGAGGGTCAGTGTCGACTTGATGGGTCAAAGGGCCTGCTTCCACACTGTAGGGGGGGTTATGAAGAGATGGGAAATGTTCTATAACAATACAACATTTAGAAATACGTAATATGATCAAGCAGAGTCAGCATGGCTTCATAAAGGGAAGTCAGGATAGAGAATTGATTAACACAACAGAAGATACAGAGTTGGGACATTTTCAGGACGGCAAGCAGTCACCAGCGGAGTGCTACCAGTATCAGTGTGGGGGCCACAATTATTGACAATATGTTATTAATTCTTTGGAATGCAGATATTAACTAAAATAGCTAAATTGACAGATGACACCAAAACAGGTGCGGAGGCAAGTGGTGAGTGTAACAAAAAGAATCTGCAGAGGGATATAGACAGAGTTTGTGAGAAGATTTGTAGCTCGGGTGCTCGTTGCTGTGGTTCTGTTCGCCGAGCTGGAAGTTTTTATTGCAAACGTTTCGTCCCCTGTCTAGGTGACATCCTCAGTGCTTGGGAGCCTCCTGTGAAGCGCTTCTGTGGTGTTTCCTCCAGCATTTATAGTGGCCTGTCCCTGCCGCTTCCGGTTGTCAGTTTCAGCTGTCCGCTGTAGTGGCCGGTATATTGGGTCCAGGGCGATGTGTTTGTGGATGAGTGTCATGCTTCTAGGAATTCCCTGGCTGTTCTTTGTTTGGCTTGCCCTATAATGGTAGTGTTGTCCCAGTCGAATTCATGTTGCTTGTTGTCTGCGTGTGTGGCTACTAGGGATAGCTGGTCGTGTCTTCCAGCTCGGCGAACAGAACCACAGCAACAAGCACCTGAGCTACAAATCTTCTCACAAACTTTGAACACCTACGGGCGAGAGACGCTAAGACAAGCCAGGAAATGGGGATCCTGCGCTAACCGCCTAAGCGCCACATACGAACAACTCCGGTTCCTGCATGAATGCCGAAAGAATCGAATCTTTCCACCATGTGTCAGATACAGACCGCCAGTCAACAACCCACAAGCCAGAGACACAGCCAGACAGAACGGACTCAGGATGATCCAGGTAATGATTACAGACGCGCACAACCGACTTCACAGATACAGACAAGAAATTGCGCGCCAAAAGTCGTTAATTTCAAAAACCGCTAATCAGGAATGGACCCGGACCATAGAACAGGCTGTCACCATAGGACAGAACAGGACCACACACCACAAAAAAAACGGCACTAAAAGAAAAAATGGCCAAACTAACACACAACAAAGAGGACACCACAACACACACCTGGGTGAAAAATCTCTCCCACAGACAGCTCACAGACACGGAAAGAACAATACTGGCCAAGGGACTCAACTACAACCACAGGGACGCCAAGACAGCAGACTTCCTAGCAGCACTAGAATGCACACTCAGGAACAATGGACTGACAGAAGAGACACAACAAACAGTGAGACAAACGTCGTACCCATGATAATAAGGAAAAGACAAACACATAACCTCAACACCAAGGAGAGGGAAACACTAAAATCACTAAGAAATGATAAGAACGTTATCATACTACCAGCAGTCAAAGGCA
>NC_057721.1:60866692-60888320 GCF_004010195.1 Chiloscyllium plagiosum | reverse complement strand
TAAATGTAATGTTCCTACTTTTTTTATTGGCAGTCTTGATATGTTGTTTAATTTTTAACCTTCCAGTATTTTATTATTTGTTTGTCAGACAAACATTGACAGTGGCTTTCAATCCATTCTTTGCACATTGTTGAGATTGATTTCCAGGCAGGGTATTCCATCACATTGTTGCCTTATTCTTTATAGGAAATAGGGTAATGCAAAGACTTTAGGTAATTGTTACCAACATTGCCATGAACAAATGCATCTGGAATAGGTAGATTTGTGAGGATGAAATCAAGTAATCTCTCCGTTCCTTCACTACCTGCTTCAGGCCCAGTCTTATCCGTTATGTCCTTTAGAACTCATCAGCTCAGTCAATAATGGCACGACTAAACCACTCTTAGTGAGGAATATTAGAGTCCCCCAGCCAGAGTATATTGTGCCCTTAACACCCTCCATTCTCCTTGCAACTGATGTTTAACACAAGGGAAGACTGTGGGCTCCCAATTTTAGTACAAGTCCATGGAGTTAGTGTGAAAGACTTTGCAGGGTAGATTGGTCTCAATATGCCTTTGGCAGGCAGAGTTTAGAGATGTACAGCACATAAACAGACCCTGGAGTCCAACTTGTCCATGCCGACCAGATATCCTAAATTAATCTAGTCACTGTGGTCCTGTTCGCTGAGCTGGAAGTTTTTGTTGCAAACGTTTCTTCCCCTGTCTAGGTGACATCCTCAGTGCTTGGGATCCTCCTGTGAAGCGCTTCTGTGGTGTTTCTGGGACAACACTACCATTATAGGGCAAGCGAAACAAAGAACAGCCAGGGAATTCCTAGAAGCTTGGCACTCATCCACAAACTCCATCAACAAACACATCGACCTGGACCCAATATACCGGCCACTACAGCGGACAGCTGAAACTGACAACCGGAAGCGGCAGGGACAGGCCACTATAAATGCCGGAGGAAACACCACAGAAGCACTTCACAGGAGGCTCCCAAGCACTGAGGATGTCACCTAGACAGGGGATGAAACATTTGCAACAAAAACTTCCAGCTCGGCGAACAGGATATAGACAGGTTAAGTGAGTGCATCAAAATATGGCAATGGCATATACCATAGGGTATATGTGAAGTTATGCACTTTTGAATGAAGTATAGAAGAGCTAATATTATTTACGTGGAGAAAGATTGTAGAGGCCTGCAGCACAAAGAGATTTGGGAATTCTCGTTTGTGAATCACAAAAAAATTAGCATCCAAGTTCAACAGGTAATAGTGAAGGCAAATGTACAGTGAGCCTTTATTTCAAGGGGAAATGGAGTGTAAAAATAAAATAAAATTAAAAAATAAAAATTGCTAAAACTATAGAAAATATTAGCCGGAACCATATTTGGATTACTGTGAAAAGCTTTACTCGAAATAAATATAAACTGGCATTGGATGCAGTTCAGAGAAGACCCACTGGGTTGATTCTAGGTATGGAGCAATTTTCTTTTGTGAAGCATTTCAGAAGGTTGGATTTGTACACATTGGGAGTTTAAAAGAATTAAAGATCTTATTGAAACATATAATATTATCTGGGGTTTTGACTGGGTAGGTGCAGGGAGGTGCTCTCCCTTGTCAGAGAGTATAAGACTAGAGGGCATAATCTCAAAGTAAGACAAAGGAAAATTTTACTCTGTGAGGGTAATCAACAGGTGAAATTCTTTACCACCAAAGGCTGAAATGTTACATACATTAAATGCGGAGATAGATTTATAATCAGGAAGGGAATCGAGGGTTACGGGGAGAAAGGCAGGGAAGTGGAGTTGAGGATTGTCACATCAACCATAATCTCATCAATGGTAGACTAGTTTTTTTATTCACTTGTGGGATGTGGGTTGGCTGGCTGGACAGCATTTATTGTCCATCCTTAGTTGTCCTTGACAAGCTGGTGGTGAACTGTCTTCTTGAATTGCTGCAGTCCACATGCTGTATGTTGACTTACAATGCTGTTAGGGAAGGAATTTCAGGATTTTAACCCAGCAACAATGAAGGAACGCCGATATATTTCCAAATCAGGATGGTGAATGGCTTGGAGAGGATTGTGCAGATGGCAGTGATCCCATATGTCTGCTGCCATTGTGCTTCTAGATGATAGTGGTTGTGGATTTGGAAGGGGCTAACTAAGGACCTTTGGTGAATTTCTGCAGTGCATCCTGCAGACAATAGACATTGCTGCTATTGACTGTCAGTGACGAAGGGAGTAGATGCTTGTGGATATGGTGTCAATCAAGTGGGATGCTTTGTCCTGTATGGTGTCAAGCTTTTTGAGTGTTATTGGAGCTGCACCCATCCAGGCAAGTGGGGGGTATTCCATCACACTCCTGATGTGTGCGTAGTACCACATGGATTGCAGCATTCAAGATGGTAGCTCATCATTACCTTCTCAAGGGAAATCAGGGATGAGCAATAAATGCTGGCCTTGGCAATAACGGTCATTAATGGTCAATAATACACCAAGAACAAATAAAAATAAGTTCCCTTTATATAAAAAAGCTCCACTTAGAATCATAGAGATGTACAGCATGGAAAGAGACCCTTCGGTCCAACCCGTCCATGCCGACCAGATATCCCAACCCAATCTAGTCCCACCTGCCAGCACCCGGCCCATATCCCTCCAAACCCTTCCTATTCATATACCCATCCAAATGCCTCTTAAATGTTGCAATTGTACGAGCCTTCATCACTTCTTCTGGCAGCTCATTCCATACACGTACCACCCTCTGCGTGAAAACCTTGCCCCTTAGGTCTCTTTTATATCTTTCCCCTCTCACCCTAAACCTATACCCTCTAGTTCTGTACTCCCCGACCTCAGGGAAAAGACTTTGCCTATTTATCCTATACATGCCCCTCATAATTTTGTAAACCTCTATAAGGTCACCCCTCAGCCTCTAACGCTCCAGGGAAAACAGCCCCAGCCTGTTCAGCCTCTCCCTATAGCTCAGATCCTCCAACCCTGGCAACATCCTTGTAAATCTTTTCTGAACCCTTTCCGATAGGAAGGAGACCAGAATTGCACGCAATATTCCAACAGTGGCCTAACCAATGTCTTGTACAGCTGCAACATGACCTCCCAACTCCTGTACTCAATACTCTGACCAATAAAGGAAAGCATACCAAATGCCTTCTTCACACCCCTATCTACCTGCGACTCCACTTTCAAGGAGCTATGAACCTGCACTCCAAGGTCTCTGTTCAGCAACACTCCTAGGACCTTATCATTAAGTGTATAAGTCCTGCTAAGATTTGCTTTCCCAAAATGCAGCACCTCGCATTTATCTGAATTAAACTTCATCTGCCACTTCTCAGCCCATTGGCCCATCTGGTTCAGATCCTGTTGTAATCTGAGGTAACCGTCTTCGCTGTCCATTACACCTCCAATTTTGGTGTAATCTGCAAACTTACTAATTGTACCTCTTATGCTCGCATCCAAATCATTTATGTAAATGACAAAAAGTAGAGGCCCCAGCACCGATCCTTGTGGTCACAGGCCTCCAGTCTGAAAAACAACCCTCCATCACCACCTTCTGTCTGCTACTTTTGAGCCAGTTCTGATTTCCAAATGGCTAGTTCTCCCTGTATTCCATGAGATCTAACCTTGCTAATGAGTCTCCCATGGGGAACGCCTTACTGAAGTCCATATAGAGCACATCTGCTGCTCTGCCCTCATCAATCTTCTTTGTTACTTCTTCAAAAAACTCAATCAATTTTGTGAGACATGATTTCCCACGCACAAAGCCATGTTGACTATCCTGAATTAAAAAGAAATTTAAAAATCTGACGAACAAGATAGTAAAATGATAGTCAAACTTACTTCAGACGAAACAGCAATACCAAATTAATGAAGGACATTAAATGCTCTCTATAATTCTGACCTTACAATTTGCAAGAATTGTGGCTTTTAATGGGAATCACGCTGAAGTGAAAGTGATTAATTGAGGATGCATGCCAGCTCAAGGCACACAGACGAGAGGGAACGAGTGAATTCCAAAATAGAAGCGATAATTAGCCACAGTTTAGGATGGTATGGAAACATGTCTAAGGCATACAGCAATCAATGCTCATGTAACTTAATGCTCATGTTTATTCAATTAAATTATTTAATTTCCTCTGTTAGGCTGACATGCAAATTTCTTTTGCAAACTATTTTAATACAGTTATTAATTATCAAGTATCGCATAGAGGAAATTGAATCCTTAAATAGGTAAGTGTTTTAAAAAACACTAAAATAAAGCATATGCTATGGTCTTTAGACGACATTAAATATTGCAATATTATTGGATAGCATGGAAGATTTATTGAAGGTTTGGTCTTTCATGCTAATTAGGATAAAGACTAAACAAAAAAATGAAATTGGAAATCATAATAGAGAATTTTAAAAAGGGGTGCTAAAGGTAAAATCAGTGAAAGTAAAAAAATTGCCACAGAAATTGAACAGGCTGGATCTGTGAATCACTACAAAGTCTGTACTTAGATCTCCAGAATAATGACTCAAGTTCAAAGGATAATATAATTGAATAACATTATTTCATTTGAGATGCATCAGTTTGAGCATCGCTGTTGGTGACAGTTTCATAATATTGTAACAAAGCAAAGCTCATAATAGCCCCATGGATCAAATATTTCTTTTCATGAGAAGTGTCAAGACAAATGCCACAATTAGATAAGTTTAATGGAACTGGCTTTTAGTGTTAAGCCAAACAAGGTTCTTTTCCTGTAACCTTTCAAGAAATTCGGTAAGAAGCAGTATTTCTAATATTGGTCCGCAACATTGATATAAATTTTAACTGGGGAAAATGCAATTATATTAAAGTACTCCACTAAAATTCACTAAGAATTCAGCAGTTTTTTACACTGATTTCACATGGCTCCAATATGTTTCAATATTTTACAATAATGAACTCTATTGAGGCTAATATGGCATAAATTAAAGTGAATAAGATATTCAATCACTTCTGGATTTTCCTTCCAATGTATCAGGGTCTTGCAAATTTGAGCACAAAAGACAAATGGAAAACAAAAACAGGAGATAAGAAAATATAATCACCTTTCCATTCATGATCCTGTTTCTTTAGTGCAGGAAGACAAATTGGTTTGATAACACTCTCATACATGTTCTTATCGAGTAGGCCTCGAACCTCCAGCAGCTGTAGCATAATACTGGTGAAGAGGTATGAAAGGTCCCCTGTCAAACCATCTCCATCTATTTCACTGGTGACTCTACTATAAAACCGAAGAAGATGATGTCGTAAAGCACTGTCCTTTAGAAGTTCTTCAGCTATTGCACTGCAGGACAGGATATTTCTCTGAAGCCATCTTAGTACAGAGAAACACTGAGATTCACTCATTGGACTTTCAATTCCTGACTCGATAACCCATTTTGCTATCACACGTGTGGTTGCTCCAACAGCACTGTCTACTTTATCTTGGTTCTTTTGGAAACCTAATGTTTCACTTTGGAAGACTGCAGCCCAATGTGTGAATATTGACCTCAAATATACTTTACAGTCCTCAAGACAAGTCTCTTCCACCACATTCTCCATATTGTCTTGTGCGTCACCTCTCTTCCTTCTACTGTGCTGAGATCCTCTCCAACCATGTCCTTTAGGTTTGTTCTTCTCTTTGTTAATTTCTGAAAAAGATTAATACATAGTGGAATCAATAACAGAATGTGAGGGTACTCATTTTTACAGTTAGGAAAAGCTTTCCATTTAGAAGAATTAATTATAGATTCTATTAATATAAAATTAGTAGTCATCCAAACAGGTTAATGGCTTTTATCTCTTCTCAACAGTTTAAACTATAGTACGGTCTAAAGAGCCACTAACTTCTCTTCCTGCAAAATACTCCTTTAATGTCAAGTAGATAGTACATTTGCTCAGAGGATGTGGGCATCATTGGCTGGCCAATATTTATTGCTCACCCCTAGCTGCCCTTGAGAAGGTGGTGGTGACTTTTTCATAACACTGCAAAACATATGTTGACCCACAATGTACTTTGGAAGGGAATTCTCAAATTTTGACCCAGCGACAGGTCAGGTGAGTGGCTTGGAGGGGAACTTGCAGGTGATAGTGGAGTTTCCATGTATCTGCTGCTGTTGTCCTTCCAGATGGAAGTGGTCATGGACTTGGAAGGTGCTGTCTAAGAATCTTTGGTGAATTTCTGCATTGCATCTTGTAGATAGTACACACTGCTGCTACTGACCATTAGTGCTGGAGGATATGGAAGTGGTGCCAACCAAGCCAGCTGCTTTGTTCTAGATGGCATCAAGCTTCTTGAATGTTGTTTGAGCTGCACCCATTTACAGTAGTGGGCAATTGGGGAATATTCCACCACACTCCTGACTTGTGATTTGTAGATGGTGGACAGGCTTTGGGGAGTCAGGAGTTAAGTTATTCACTGCAGTATTACTAGCCTATGAACTCCTCTTCCAGCCAGTGTGTTTATGTGGCGAGTCCACATTAGGTTTCTGGTCAATAGTAACCCTCAGAATGTTGATAATGGGGGAAATTGTCAAGGGCGGTGATTAGATTGAATCATTGTCTGGCATTTGTGTGGCATTAATGTTACTTGTCACCTGTCAGCCCAAGCCAGGTCTTGCAGCCTTTGGACTTGGACTGCTTCAGTATGTGAGGAGTTGGGAATGGTGCTGAACATTGTTTAATAATCATTGGTAAACATCCCCACTTCTGGCTTTGTGATGAAGCAGCTGAAGATGGTGGATCTAGGACACAACCCTGAAGAACTCCTGCAGAGATGTCCTGGAGCTGAGACGACTGACATCCAACAACCAAAACATCTTCCTATGTGCCAGGTATGACTCCAATCAGCAGAGAGTTTGCCCCCTAATAGCCATTGATTCTAGTTTTGCTAGGGGTCCTTGATACCACACTCAGTCGAATCTGGCCTCGATGTCAAGGGCTTACACTCTCACCTCACTTCTGGAATTCAGCACTTTTGTCCATGTTTGAACCAAAGCTGTAATGAGGTCAGGAGCTGAGTGGCTCTGGCAAAACCCAAACTTGGTGTCACTGAGCAGGTTATTGCTGAGCAGATGCTGCTTGGTAGCACTGTTGATGACACCTCCCATCACTTTACTGATGACCAAGAGCAGACTGATGGGGCGGTAGTTGGTCGAGTTGGATTTGCCCTGCTTTTTGTGTACAGGACATACCCGGGTAATTTTCCGTATTGTCTGGTAGATGCTAGTATTGTAATTGTATTGGAAGAACTTGGCTAGGGGAGCAGCAAATTGTGGAGCATTACTATTAATGGGATATTGTCAGGGCCTGTAGCTTTTGCAGTATCACGTGAAGTGAATCGAATTGGCTGAGACTGGTGTCTGTAATGCAAGGGAACACTGGAGGAGGCCAAGATGAGTCATCCACTCGGCATTTTTGGCTGAAGATTTCTACAAATGCTTCAGCCTTATCTTTTGTATTGGGCTCTTCCATTATTGAGGATAGGGATATTTGCGGAGCCTCCTCCTCCAGTGAGTTGTTTAATTGTCCACCAATCACAACTGCATGTGGCATGATTGCAGAACTCAGATCTGCTCTGTTGGTTGTGGGATTGCTTAGCTCTGTCTATTACTTGCTGTTTATGCTGTCAGGCACAAGAGTAGTCCTGCTTGATAGCTTCACCAGGTTGACACATCTTTAGGTTCTGCCTGGTGCTGTTTCTGGCATGCCCTCCTGCACTCACTATTGAACCTGGGTTGATCCCATCACTCTTACTGATGCTGTCACAGACAGATGCATCTGCAGCCAGTAGATTGGTAATGATAAGGTCAAGTATGTTTTTCCTTCTTGTTAGTTCCTTCATCGTCTGCCACAGACACAGACTAGTAGCTATGTCCTTTAGGACCCGACCAGCTCGATCAGTTGTTCTGCTGGCAAACCATATATTTGGATCCCCAGAAAATTGTCCGAGTTTCTAGATTAATAGTTTAGTGATTATTCCACTAGGTCATTGCCTCCCAGAGGCAAATTCTGGCCAAAAACTACTTGCATATGATAGTAACACTAAATAAGTAATGTTGGTACTATTTGCCAGATGTTGTTTATAACTAGCTATATCTGGTGTGTGTTTAAGTTATACCATAGTTAGAAAAAAATAGTTTCTGGTAGATTAGTGATAAACCTCTTACAAGAGCAAATCCAAGGACTTTTATTGGAAAATGTAATTTTTCAGTTCTCTCATGTAGAGGTCAACCCTAGGGATCAAAACCCCCAATAAGTGGGGTTGAATTACAATTAGAAAGGAACAGTAAAACCAAACAAATATTTCACAATAACAAGAATGAGAGTAAGAAATACATCCTAATTGTCATCAAAGTTTCAAAGCGGCAATGACAATGATGGGTTAAAACTGAGATTATAAATATCAATATATTTTCTTCCAAAATGGGTGAGAATATTGTCTGGCACTTTGCAGAGTGCAAGAGTAGAAGCTGAACTGAGTGATGTATGATTCAAAACTGTTGCAATTGGATGCTATTTTTATAAAATGCAAGTACAGGCTAGGCTTTTCTTGAGCAGAGAAATTAGATTGAAAAGTTTATTTAACAGATTTCACATACATCTTATCATGGGTTAAAAATGATTTAAACGATTTTTGCAATTCCTCAGCTTCCTAGCCACTAGAGTTCGCCTTGTCTATTCCACATGGCCAAATTAAGCACGCACATCAACGCCACAAAACAACCACCCGTGTAAAGTTTGACCCCATGATTTGTGACGTAAAAAGTTGCTCTCATAAAACTTGATTTTGTGTTCATATACAATATGCTATAGCTGATTATAAAAAAAACTATTTACATAAAAATGCTCACTGCGACCACACAAGCAGTTATAATAAAACAGAAATCAGAAAAGTACTGAAAGTAAATAATAACAAATATGAGAAGAAATTTCCTTTAGCAATATATCATTTCGCAAAACATTGACTCTAGCTGTCTTAGTTGCAACATGGTCTCTATTGTTTGTGTGCCAAAGAAAAATTACCATCCCATTATAACCTTTGGAATGATAAAATCTTGCAAAATTTAAACAAGAGAAGATAAAAATGGTTTGTTCTTTCATTAGGGACAAAAGATTTTTATGACTTCTCCTGGTCTACTTCTTTAAATATCAGCAGCTGTGTCAACAGATGAGCTGTCAGTAGATCAACCTACAAATCTATGCTTTACAAATAATGTAAGTAACCTATTTAAATTAACTCATTCCAGCTAATTTAGGAACTTTTTAAATTGTATTTGACTCTTCCACTAATTGGAGCAGAGCAAGGAATTATATGCAACAAACATCACGTAGATTTGTGGAGGAAAAGACTAAACACTTGGGTTCAATGACTTTCCATCAGAACCAATGAAGGATCATTGAACTCATAAATGGGGACTAAATTCCCCAGACCGTGGAGGCAGCTTTGGAGGTTTGGACTGGGGCAGGGGGATTCAGGCAGTGGAGACGGATTGGCTAAAATATCACTTGCCCAGCATCTGACACGCACTGGTCTGCTTTGTGTGTTTTTGCCAGAGATGGGCATATTTTGGGGACAGCAATTGATCTGACAGTGAAGGGAGTCCAGTCAAGATCATTAAGGAGTTAATTGGTGCCCGTTCCTGCAGCAATTTTGCAGGCACTGCACTGGCCCCCAATCTGTGTGTCTATATCCCAGCAACCAAGAGATGGCTGCACTGTGGGAGGCTGAAGCTGCTTTGCAGCTCAAGGAGTTCTGGGGGAGATTTTTTCTCTTGACGGTTATGAAACTGACAATGGAGCATTGGAGGCTGAGGGGTGACATTATAGAGATTTATAAAATCATGAGTCTTTCCCTGGGGTTGGGGAGTCCAGAACTAGACAGCAAAGGTTTAGGATGAGAGGGGAAAGATATAAAAGAGACCTAAGGGGCAACCTTTCCACACAGAGGGTAGTAATTGTATGGAATGAGCTGTCAGACGAAGTGGTGGAAGCTAGTACATTTGCAACATTTAAAAGGCATTTGGATGGGTGTATGAATAGTAAGAGTTTGGAGGGATATGGGCCAGGTGCTGGCAGGTGGGACTAGATTGGGTTGGGATATCTGGTCAGCATGGACGAGTTGGGTTTGTTTCCGTGCTGTACATCTCGATGACTCTATCACAGTATTCCTCTCTCCCTTACAGATGGCAGCTCCATTGTTTCCCTGTCATTTGGCCCTCAGCATTTCTCCTATTGACCCCATAATAAGGGCTGCCAGTTTCCTGTGCCGTGGCCACACTGTCTGTAACTCCCTCTTCAGGTATAGGCTTGCTTTTCTTAGAGGGTCTGTGATCAATGGAAGTGGCCTGGTAATTGTGCTACTGCAATGAGCAGACTTGATACGTGGAAATGGCTCCATCTCCCAGTTATTTACGACGTTGGTAAACTTCAACTGATCAACACTGTTTTACTCTCCCTAAATACTGCATGGCCAGTGGAGTATTTTCAGCATCAAATACACACCTTTACAGTCAGTTTTTCTAGATGTGATGATTGTGTTCTTGTGCAACCTCACGTTATATAAAAGTCAAGCTTTAGAAACAGTGCTTAAAGTTTTGGCATTGTAATCACGTGACAGCAAACACATGTTTTTAGAAGTTCACGCTTTAGAAACTGTGTCCGCAGTGCGTCAATCGCTTTACAGTAAATTTGCGTTGATGAAACGCGCATTATAACAGAACAACCTGTACTTATAAGGAAGCTATAACACATGGAGCTTTTTACATCCAAGTAATTTAAATACAATGCCTGCCCTCTTGATAAGCAGCAAACTTCTAAACCCGATCTTGATGGAGACCTCAAAACGCAATTTATTCAAAGCTGCTAGTTAAATGACTATTAATATTTCAATATTAAAATCGATTGGTTGAAAACAAAGCTAAAATAGAAGACTTACGTAATAATTCCTTAACTTCATATTTATGGGCCAAAGTTTGCAAGTCCTCTTGTATATGGAACTCCCTCCCCACAATACTCCACTTATATAACAATAACAAGGCCTCGGTGTGAGACAGAGCTCTTTCATTTATGGTAATCCAGCCCATTTCTTTGTAGCTATTGAAGGCACCAGAACGATGATGCAAAACTGAACTTAATATCTGTAAAAATTCTGCAAATGTTTTGGTGTCAATATTTATCCTGTGAAAATAAAAGAAATAATTTTAGGGAATCATTTTAATCATAACATTGTCTCAATTTAAAATAATACCAAATGGAGATGAAACAATTCCCTTCAGATTTTCCAACCATTTTGTGAGGTTCTTAAGGTGTTTGATCATGATGTCACTGGCTAGACTTGCTCGAATACAACACTATGGACACGAACCAGTGTTCTAATTAAACACAGCCCACAATGCCATTCTTTAACATATAATTCACATGTCAGCATGGCTCAACTGGATCGATTCGGCACTATGGAGGAGAATCATAGCGCAGCTTCAGCAAATAACGTGGACTTATATGTAGTACTGAAAGCATTTACTACAGTTGAAGATCGCATACTTCAGATCTGAGGTTAGACCAAGTTTCCATTCAGATGATCCTATGACATTATTCAAAGAACAGGGAAATTCCTCTGCTGTGCTAAATTAAATCCAACCCTCATTCAATGTCACCTTAAATGGATACACTGTTCATTCAGTTCATGCTTGTTTGTGTCACGGAAGTGTTTTGAAGAGTTTAGACATTCAAGATGCTGAGTGGATGCACACATTACATCAGTAAAAATAAACTCCCTACAGAATTTCATTAAGTAATGTACATTTCTTACCAAATGTGTTGTATTAGAACAGTCATAACATACAGAAAATCATGTATGAGCAAAAGTGGCAGAAACTTCTGAGTCTTTTCTTTGTTTCCTAGGTTAGTGAACCACAACGTGTGTAGCAGCGAAATTAAATTAGACACCAATTTGTTCTCTAAAACCCTGGAAAAGATACAAATCAGTTCTAAGTATACACAACAGATAATTAACTATAACTATAAATTTAGATAATTCTTTCAAAACAATATAAAAAGCAACATAAAATAATGAATGTGCAAGATATCACAGGATATATGTATACTTTCTTTCAAAATGCTTTAAAAGGCCCAAAAGTATATTTCAGAAATGTTTTGTGCCTTTGTGGTGGTTTTGCAGTGCAACATAATTATGTTTGACATACGCCTGAATAATAGGTTCACTTTCCCTCACAAATAATAAGTATAAAATTGGAACAAACATCACAGAGCAAGCACGAACAAAATATACAAAATGTTTTTAAAAAAGCATTTTACAACTTGGTAATAAATGAATTCATTTAAATGGATGGCAAATTACTTCATTGAAATAGATGGTAAATATCTTCACAATTAACTTGAAGGAAAGCCAATTGTCGATACCACACAGATGTGAACATACCTTCTTTGTAAGACATGCAATATCCATGTCAGTAAATTGTGGTCTCTGATCAGCTGATATGCTGCTTTTGTGATGTGGGCAGCATGTATCAGTATCTGGATGATCTGTTTCTTTAAATTAAATAGAAAATATTAAAATGCTTTGAAAACTAAAAAACATTTATAAGCAAAATAATATTCAATAACCTACTCTGTGCTAAAGTTTTACCCCTTCTGCAGAGTTGATTTTATTGCTACTTTAGCATGGGTTTCAGAACAGAAACTGCAGCCTACCTCTGCTGTCTCATCACACAATGGGCTGTTAAAAAAGGCTAGGAGAACATGGATGATTTTCTGACGGTCACAAAGCTCATAGCAGTGCTTGTCCTTTAAACCATTTATAAGGAGTTCCAAAATCCAGTCACGTTCAGTCTTGTGCTGAAAAAGAAAATGAAAGATGACATATGAAAAAAAATAGAATCAGGATGCTCTTTTCACCATGGTATAGAAGATGAAATATTCAGCTTATTTCACCTATCGTTGTGCTAACTACCTCAGTGGACTCCCATCCTAAAACTGGAGCCATCTGTAATAAGATTTGGTCAATATTTAATTATTAAAGAAATATAATTAAATCCTCCCCTTCAGATCTCATTTCTTTTAATGGAAGTGTTTGTCACGGCAGGTTTCTTGGGAAATTATATAAGTCAAGATATATATGTGAAAACCTAGATAATGAATTTTACCAGATGAATTCTGTCCCTGTTGAGCTCAATCGTCTTTACATCCCAAAGACCATATCTACAGTGTCATTCCAGATGCATTGTGAGCAGAAATTAGAACACTGTGCAAGATATTTCTTTTTTTAAACTAGGACTTGCTCTCTCTCTCTCTCACACACACCACTAAGACAGGCTAACCCAACGCGTATACCTTAGTACTAAAGCACACAATGCCTTTATAATCACTGAAAAAAGTTAATTTTTCTGACTATTGTCATATATATCTATATAGATCTTTTATCACCGAGTAAACAGGAGACTATAGTAAAAAAGGGAAACAATTTTACCTCCATATCAAAGCTGTAAAAAAGCTTGAAAAACCCAGGCACTTTTTTCAAGTCCAAATATTGATGTGCCAATAGGAAATGATTAATCTTCATATACATGTGTTCCTCTACAGGTATGAAGGAAAAACAAATTTTACAAATTAATTTTAACAAAAAAATACATACTTAATATTTTGAGATTAGCTTTTAAACATAACTGTGTATACAATAATACTTGATCACAGATTTGAGTTTGTCATTGAAAAGCAAAAATTATCAGTCTTTGGTCAATAACCCATCCAAAGCCTTGGATGGAAAACTGTATTTTTGTTTGACATTAAAAATCTAATTTTTCCATTCTTGCCAGATTTTTCCAGCTGACCCACCATTGCCCACATTATTCAGGGCCTGGGAAAGCTCTTTCCAGTTATTTACTGGATATACTCCCTGATGATAGTATCTTGCTATAACTCCAAATGCATGCCAAAATACTAATTTGGCGGTGCCGGTGTTGGACTGGGGTGGACAAAGTTAAAAATCACACAACACCAGGTTATAGTCCAACAGGTTTGGATGTAGGTTTGCTCGCTGAGCTGGAAGTTCATTTCCAGATGTTTCATCACTCTACGAGGTAACATCTTCAGTAGACCTCCGGGCGAAGCACTATTGATATTCTATTTATATGTTTGGGTTTCTTTGGGTTGTTGATGTCATTTCCTGTGACGACATCTTCCCTGTGGTGATGCCATTTCCTGTTCTTTTTCTCAGGGGGTGGTAGATGGGGGTCTAACTCGATGTGGAGAAAGTGAGGTCTGCAGATGCTGGAGATCAGGGCTGAAAATGTGTTGCTGGAAAAGCGCAGCAGGTCAGGCAGCATCCAGGGAACAGGAGAATCGACGTTTCGGGCATAAGCCCTTCTCCTGAAGAAGGGCTTATGCCCGAAACGTCGATTCTCCTGTTCCCTGGATGCTGCCTGACCTGCTGTGCTTTTCCAGCAACACATTTTCAGTCTAACTCGATGTGTTTGTTGATAGTTAGGTCAGACTGATTCTAATTCTAAAGAAACGGAAATATAGAAGTAGAATCAGTCTGACCTAACATTGGGACACAGACAGACTTTAACTTCACACCTTCAATGCATTATCTGAGCTGAGATGGCACCTATTGTTAAAAGCTATCTTGAGAATGTAACTTTAAAAACGTTCTGGGATTTACATATGAAGGAACCGAAACTAACACGGTCATTCTAAAAGATGAAAGACTTAAGCTAAATTTGTTTAACATTACATACCATGACACTGCAATCCTGTTGCTATAAATTCTGTGTTTTATAATTCTGCTCCATAACCACCTGATGAGGAAGCATCGCTTCGAAAGTTAATGCTTCCAAATAAACCTGTTCGACTATAACCTGGTATTGTGTGATTTTTAACTAAGTCAAAGTACATATTTGCTCAAATGTCTGATGTTTATTATGATATTCATTGTATCATATACATCATTTTTAATTTCATCTGGTTAGAAATTTATGTTTTAAATATGGATTTTTTAAAATCAAAGCAAAGTATAACAGATGCTGGCAACAGGAAATCAAAACAGAAAGTGCTGGAGAAACGCAGCAGTCCTGGCAGTATCTGTGGAGAAAGAAACAAAGTTAACATTACAAATCTGATAAGAGTCATAGAGATGTATAGAATGGAAACAGACCATTGGGTCCAACTTGTCCATGCCGACCAGACACTCTCAATAAATCTAGCCAAGTTTTCCAGCATTTGGTCCATATCCATCAAACCCTTCCTATTTATATTCCATCCAGATGCCTTTTAAATGTTATAATTGTATCAGCCTCCATCACTTCCTCTGGCACCTCATTCCATACATGCACCACCCTCTGAATAGGCTGCCCTTTAGATCCCTTTCAAACCTTTCCTGTCTCACTTTAAATCCATGCCCTCTAGTTTTGGACTCCCCTACCCTGGGGAAAAGACCTTGACTATTCACCCTATCAATGCTCCTCATGATTTTACAAACTTCTATAATGTCACCCAGCAGCCTACAACGCTCCAGGAGAAATAGCCTCAGCCTATTCAGCCTCTCCCAATAGCTCAAACCCTCCAGCGCTGGCAACATCCTTCTAAATCTTTTCTGAACCCTTTAAAGTTTCACAACATGGGCAGCACGGTGGCTCAGTGGTTAGCACTGCTGCCTTACAGCACCAGGGTCCTAGGTTCGATTCCAGCCTTGGGCGAATGTCTGTGTGGAGTTTGCATGTTCTCCATGTGTCTGCGTGGGTTTTCTCTGGGTGCTCCGGTTTCCTCCCACAGTCCAAAGATGTGCAGGTTAGGTGAATTGGCCATGCTAAATTGCCCATAGTGTTAGGTGCATTAGTCAGAGAGAAGTGGGTCTGGGTGGGATACTCTTCAGAGGGTCGGTGTGGACTTGTTGGGCCAAAGGGCCTGTTTCCACACTATAGGTAATCTAATCTTTCTTATAGCAGAGAGACCAGAATTGCATGCAGTATTCCAAAAGTGACCTAATCAATGTCTCGTATAGCCCAACATGATCTCTCAACTCCTACACTACACTTAATGCACTGACCAATAAAGCCAAACATCTCAAATATTTTCTTCGCTATCCTATTTACCTGTGCCTCCACTTTCAAGAACTATGAACAAAGGGTTCTTTGTTCAGCAATACTCCCCTAGACCTTATCATTAAGTGTCCAAGTCCTGCCCTGATTTGCACTACCAAAATGTAGCACCTCACATTTGTCTAGATTAAACTCCATCTGCCACTCCTCAGCTCACTGGATCAGGGTCCTGTTTTATTCTGAGGTAACTTTCTTTGCTATCCACCATACCACCAATTTTGGTGTCATCTGCAAACGTACGAACCATACCTCCTACGTGATGTGTCTGCTTGAGAACCCAGAATTTTTAAAAGAGGTTTAATCCACTGTTATATAAAAGACCCAAAGATCCTCTAACTTCAGATGCTGGTTTTTTTAGATAATCAGGATGGAAGGAAGGGAAGATTTTACTTGACTTTGTTTTTACTGTACAATATTTAGCAACAGATGTATGCCACATTATCATTGCTGTGATTTGTTCCAGTTCTCACATGGTCTGATGGACTTTTACCTGGAGCCATAAATCTTGGTTTGCTTCAATGAACATATCTCGACCATTAATTGTTGATGTTTCCACTTATCGTAATTGCCATAATATATTCCACTTAACTAAAGACTTCTATAAATAATAATGATCTTATTTCTTTGTCTGGAACTTAGCAGATTTTCAATTATCAAGATCATAAAATTAATTCTCTAAATCATTAGAGGTACATGGTAATCACCATACAGATGAGTCAAAATTTAAACTTTGATTAAATTATCAACAAGCCACTTCATATAAAATGGTATTCGGTAACAAACAAATAAAACAGAATCATAGGTGACTGAAAGTCATAGATAATTTACAGATACTGTTTATTAAAGTGACATCAAGGATGAGGGACGTCAGTTACATGAATAGATTAGCGAAGCTGTGATTTTCATTACAAGCAGAGGGTTAAGGCAACATTTGGTACAACTCAGTCATAGAGATGTACAGCATGGAACTTGTCCATGTTCGGTCCAACTTGTCCGTACTGACCAGATATCCCAACCCAATCTAGTTCTACCTGCCAGCACCCTGCCTATATCCCTCTCAACCCTTCCTATTCACATACCCATCCAAATGCCTTTTAAATGTTGCAATTGTACCAGCCTCCACCATTTCCTCTGGCAGCTCATTCCATACATGCACCATCCTCTGTGAATATGTTGCCCCTTAGGTCTCTTCTGTATCTTTTCCCTTCTCATCCTAAACCTATGCTCTCTAATTCTGGACTCGCCCACCCTGGGGAAGAGACTTTGACTATTTATCCTATCCATGCCCCTCCTGATTTTATAAACCTCTATAAGGTCACCCCTTGGCCTCTGATGTCCAGTGAAAGCAGCCCGAGCCTATTCAATCTCTCCCTATAGCTCAAATTCTCCAAACCTAGCAACATCTTTGTAAATCTTTTCTGAACCCTTTCAAGCTTCACAACATCATTCCGATAGCTGTGCAAAGCTTTTGCGGGGTTTTGATAGGGTGTAGAGTTAGAAACTGGTTCAATATAAGGAAGACTAGTAATCAGAGAACACAATATAGAGGTAATTAACGAAAGAAATGGGTGGACAGGAGATTTTTTTTTCCGGAGCAATAAGTTATCAGGGTCTAGAACATATCGTTTGATGAGAATGGTGGAAGCAGATTTGATAACAATTTTGAAAAGGGAATTGATAAATACCTGAAGTGGGGCCTATAGGGAAAGAGTGGGGAAAGGGACTAAATTGAACAAGTCCCTCAAAGATACAAAGGTATATTTCACAGGTACAATGGTGTGAGTGACATCCTCCTGTGCTGTATGATTCTATGATGCTAGCAAATTCCTTAAACTTATATTGCCACCGCAGAATTAGTTTAACACAAGTTTGAATTGGAGTGGTTCAAATAAACTTATTGACTATAAATACCCCTGTCTAAAGTGGAAGAAATTTGGGATAACATGTTTACTGGGTATATTTATTGGGTATACTCCCTGGTGATAGAATCTTGCTATAATATAAATGCATGTCAAAGTACATATTTGCACAAATGACTGATGTTTGTTATATAATATTAATTGAATGGAAGAAGGTAGCTTGAATATAGATGCTGTTGAGATGAAATGTACGTACAGACATAAAGAAAAAAAAGAATAGTCCACCTCATTGAAAGCACAGAAAGGTCACATGAGAATTCATAATGTTCAAACAATGTTGATGCTTGATTATTCACCTACACTATTATTTCATTATCTTCAAGGCCAGGAAATTGCTTGAGGTATCTGTGGGAATTTATTTCCAGTAGAAGGGTAAAAAAATGAGAGTTTTGACAGTGTAAATGAAACATGATCTGTTAATGGATGGGGTTTGGTCTGTATTTTATTGTCCCATGATCTTCTAAAATCTTTTACCAGTAGACAATGGAACAATAAATATTGCCATAGACATGATTTGAAAATTAATTGTGTTTAATGGTGTGCAGGCTGAAGGCATTAACAGCAATCACTTAAGCTCCTATAAATAAACACACACTAAAAATTGTAGCTGTTGGTTTAGGAGGTCAATGTTGCAGTGTATAACACCAAATAAATATAAAATTGTGCAAAGATTCGCTCCTGTTGTATTCTTCACTAACCAGCTTTCTGGAGTAGAGAAATATATATTATACATTACAGTACATGGTGACCTCACCAGAGACTGACCTGTCTACTGAATTTAATCACTGTAGACAACAAAGTAAATACACTATTGAATGTGTTATTACATTGTGAATGAAAACAAATCGGTTTCCTTCAGGCAATGGGCTTTGTTCCAACATCTGCCAACCATATTTCAGGAAAAATGGTCTTTAAATCACATGACATCTCTTTCAGCCACTGACAATGATATTTCTGATTCTGTTTCCATAAATCAGATTGTCACCGCGATCCTAATTGTTCATAAGATCGAAAACAAATTTAGTATTTGATGATCTTTTAATAGTTCCTCTTGTGTGAAATATTATTCAGCATGTTACCTAGCTGCCACAGAAGCCTGTAAAAGCCTCATTTAATTTGAATGTGAGGGCTCTTGACAGTGCCAGCACAAAACTTGGGACCTCACACAACACAATTCATTCCAACGATCAGCAAACTGCTGTCAGTCAAATCCTCTCCTCTTCATAAAACCTCACCATACCATTCACTTACAGGCCACTGACCTAAACGGCAGATGCAACAAAGTGGAGGTCAAGACATCAAGCAGCTCAAATAAAGTGTTTCATCCATCAAAACAAACATTAACATAATTCCAAAAAGATGGCTACACCCAATCAAGTGAATCCCGTTGTGCAGCTAATGTCTTTTCCATCTGTTTCCTATTACTCTCACAATCTCTGTGGTTGTGGCTTCAGCTAAAGGAATCATGCTAATCATTCCCCTGCTTTGACAGATGAGATAACTGTGCTGGACATATTTAGGGTGGAATCTGGGGTAAAAGGTAGAGTCATCATAGTCATTACAGAGACACATGGTGGTGGTTTAGCTGAGGGTCGCTATGCCTCAGGTGAGGAGAAAGGTTGAAAAGGAGAGTCATTCATGATAACCTCAGCTGGTGTGTGAGTTAAGCCTACACTGCTGGTAACACTCTGCCTTGCAAACTGAGCTAAATATATAAGCTTTTTGCCTTATACTCATCAGAACAGACAAAAGAATGTCAAATCTCAAAGTACACTGCATGAGAATCAGAGAGTTCATTTGGTTGACAAATGGACTTTTGATTGGTTCAGGCATTGGCATGAAGGATACACCAGGAAATTGTGATTCCAAAGTCTCCATTTAAATTTCAAAAATGCAAATCGATTGATTGGTCAAAGCATGCTATCAGAATGCACAAGAAGATAATCTACCCAAGCTTTAGTTTAGCTAAGAAGCTGCAAAGTCTGGACAAACACTTTTTGCCTACAGAGGATGAGGACATGTAATTTCTAGCAAGAAAATGTGAAATCCTTGTCAGCCTGATTGATAATCTTAAATTGGTAGCTAACGTAATTCCCAGCACAATCAGGATGGTTCAGTAAGTCCTGCTGAATCATGGAATGGCCTCTAATGTTGGATTCTATGCCCTGAGTTTTGCAAACACAGTCTGGCTGAGCATGGTCAGAACTCCATATGTCCACAACAGCCTAAGGGATGCACTATTTATTACTATCTTCCAGTTGCGGATGTGTGCAAGATGAAAGGCTTTAACAGCAGGTGTCTTTTTCACCAATACTCAAGTTCTACGCTACCAAGTACCTAGTTAGTACTGAGGAGGAGAAAAGGTTTAACCTTTGTATATAACCAAATCATAGCATTTTAGTTATTCATAACATTAAATCAACGTGGATCAGATGACCATTAAATGCTAATTTGCAATGCAATATCTAATGCTACCATCAGGGTTCTGGGTCACATCCACCTTTCTACTGCCGATGCATAACATCAGTGCCACCCTATTGATCTCCAGGGCAAATGTTGTCAAGATGGGTTACAGGTGCTGGTCCATCCACCCCATTTTCTGCCTTCCTCTGGAGTAATGTATCCTCCCCATTTTTTGCCTTCCTCTGGAGTAATGTATTCTCTTTTCCAATTAAAAAAACAGCAAGATTTGACTATGAGAAGTGGATTGAGTATTGAGGATATATGACAATTTTTGGGGAAGATGAATGAGAGGTGGCAATGGGATGAGGAAGAGCATGAACATTGGGAATTGCGTTGGAGATTGGAGGCAGTAACTGGACAGAAGTGAATGCATAGAACTGCAAGGTGTGTTGATCAGCAGAATGCGATTCATAAATTCAGGCAATGACACTCATCTTTTCTAACCTCACTAAGTCATCCTAATACTCTATGCCAGTCGTGGACACCACATTCCTGCTGTAGATAGCCCTACAAACTCCATCCATGCCAGTTTTCGCTTCTGAGTATCCTTAGAAACAGCATGTCCTTTCACAACCTCATCATCACTTGCACAATCTCAAAGGGAGAATCATGAGAATTAGGTTGCAGCACTCCTGCACTTTGCTTTATTTGCCATTACAAGCCTTCAAGATCAAGGTTTTCTGCAGTCATTCATTTCCTTATTGGATTCCCTTTAAAGAGATAGCCTCATGAACAGAACACAGGTTGTCATCAACAGAGAAAATGCTGGAAAATCTCAGCAGGTCTGGCAGCATCTGTAAGGAGAGAAAAGAGCTGATGTTTTGAGTCTAACTGACTCTTTGTCAAAGCTAAAAAAAGGGAGAAATAGGGAGGTATTTATACTAGGCTAAGAGAAGGTGAGTCATGGCTCCAGCAGCAAAGGTAGCAATAAAGAGGTGATAATGACAGTGCAGAGAGAGATTATAGGGAGATTAGGAGCTGTGAGTGACCAAGGCTGAAGCCAGTGCTGTGTGACAAAATAGGTGGGGGATGGGGGGATTGGGTGGAGCAGAGGGAAAATGGAAAACAGGGGAGAAGGGTAGCAAAGGGGGGAGAGGAAAGGAAAAAGGTGATGAGAGAGTGGGGAGC
>NC_057721.1:60833402-60864247 GCF_004010195.1 Chiloscyllium plagiosum | reverse complement strand
AAAGGTTTTGTGATTTACACATGAAAGAAGTGAAACTATCACTGTATTCTAACAGATGAAAGGCTTAACAGACAATCAATTTTTCAATGTATAATTTCAGTTACATCACACTGTAAATTTTTGCTATAAATTCTGTGTTACGATCGAGCCCTCCGCTATCACCTGATGGAGGGTCGCTCCGAAAGCTAGTGTGCTTCCAATTAAACCTGTTGGACTATAACCTGGTGTTGTGTGATTTTTAACTTGGTACACCCCAGTCCAACACCGGCATCTCCAATTCATGCTTTTATACAGGTTGTCATCATGCTTCCATTCGGTAATCGGTGCAGAAACCATGATGTGTGTATGTTGATGTCATGGCTAAGTTAAACAGCCATGGTAAAGTCTGTTGATTATTACAAGTCAGGTTTTTGTGGCTTCTCTGCTTACATATAATTATGTTTGCAGACGATAAAAGCACTAACATAGATACTGTGAAGATAAATTAAAAATTTAAGTGTAAATTGTTCAGTTTTTTACAGTAGAAATACATACTTTAATGTATTCCTTAATAATTTACTCTTTCGTATCTATCTCTGTGCTCTAATCATAAAGTAACCATGCTCAACATCTTCCCATTATATGCTCGAATATCAATTATCATTCTGAAACTCTTTCTCAATTTGAAAGCAGAAAGTGCTTTCACTTTGAAACAACATGGATCAGTTATTCTTTGCCTTTAAACAGAAACAATATCAAAAACTGAAAGGGACACCAGAAAGTTGAATGTGCTTTTCTCACCAACCTGGTTTTAGCATCTGTTGAGCAACTTTGGCAACATAAAGTGCCAAACAAAAGGTGAACTTCATATTAGGTTGACAGATCCCATTTTTCACCACATCCAATAGATACAGCAGCTACACAGCAGAAAGAAAAATGTAGGCACGCATTATAATTTTGAACAATAAAACTTTGAGTATTGGGTACAGGTCCTTAGTCGAATGCTTGAAAGTGAATCTAATTACTGAACTGAAAAGAAAATAAGGTACATAGGAAATGAAAGCTTTGAGGGCTGAAGCATAGAGATAATATTGCTCCTATAAATCAGTCGTGCAACCACACTTAGAACAATGTGTATAGTTCTGATCTGTGTAGCACAAGGGAGACATTATACTTATTGAAAACAGACGTAAGAGAGTAACCAGAAAGACTGAAGTTCTGGAGGGATTGGATTAAAAGCAGTGGGTATTACAATTGGATATGATCTTACTGGGAGGAAAAGGTTGAGAGGTTAAATCATTGCTATTAACAGGAGATAAGGTAACGCAGATTAATGACAAGCTTGTTCAACTTGTCCAGAACAGCAGAACAGAAAACAAAGCCCACACCTGATGGCTGTAAATTCAAAACCAAGGAAGCAAAATTTCAATGAACAAGCATTAATGGAACAGACTCACTGGGGAAGGCACAAAAGCAGTTAACATTCATTAACTCAAACGCAAATCAAATATCTTTCAGAAAATAAAATTTTTGGTTGGAGTAATTAGAAACAGCAGGTAGGGAGATTTTGAACCCTGGTTTCCCAAAGTTATTCATTTCTGCAATTTCCTCTTGTCAAATTTGATTCTGTTATGGACTAATTAACAGAGATGAGTTGCTATGAAGAGTGAACAACAGGAACTCACTCCCTAACGTCACTGTTGATTAACCTAAACGAAATGGGCTGCAGCAAATCAAGACGACCAACACCATAGGGCAACTAGAGATGGGCAATAAATGCTGGCCCAGCCAGTGACACCATATCCCATGAATGAATAACAAAATAAAAATCTGTCATTATTACACCATGCAACTTTCAGGATGGTAGAAGGTTAACAAGATGGACCTTGATCTTTCCTCATTTAGCAATTCATATGTTGCTATCTTTAAATTAATTTCCACTTTTAAGTAGGAAACCAAAACACTGTCTCCTGGAAATCTGAAGCCAAAACAGAAATGCTGAAACTTCTCAGTAGATTATGCAACATCAGTGGGAAAACAGAGTTAACATTCCAGATTGCTAATCTTTTGACAGAAATTTCTCAAATTCTGAAATATTAACTGTGCCTCTCCCTCCACAGATGTTAACCAATCCTTTTTTTTATACAATACCCCTCAAATTCCATGAGCACATATCTTGCCCATTACCTTTTGAGTGGTACCTTATTGGATGTCTTTGAAAATCAAAGTATACTACATCTACTGATTTTTCTTTCTCTACCCCAATAGTTACATTTTCAAAAGAAAGTATTATTTTGTCAATCAAGATTTCTCTTTCGTTATATCATGTTACCTCATGTTTAATCATACTATGAATCTGAGTGTATTGTTAAACTTCCTCAGAGTCCATCATTTTCCCAACAGATGTCAAGGCAAATGTCCTGTAGACCCCTGCTTTCTCTCATGATCCTTTCTTTAAATGTTAGAGTTGATTACGTTTAATTCACTGGGACAATTGTAGATTTGAGGAAATTTTGAAAAATCATAATAATTTCTTCCATCATCCCTGAAGCTCTTTTAGAACCCTAAGAAGTAGGCCATCAGAGACGAAACAGAAAGTGCTGAAAAAATAATCAGATCTGGCAATGACTATGGTGACAGAAAGAGAGTTAACACTTCAATTCAATTTCTTCCGACTTGCTCAGTATTTTCAACACCTTCTATATTAATTTCAGATTTCCAGCAACTGCAGTATTTTGCTTTTATTTATTTGGCCGATCAGGTCTTGTGAGATCATTTGTCTTTTAGTCCTTTTTCTTTCTCTAATATCTTTATTCCCCAATATGTAATTATCTCAAGCTCAAGTTCCTCATTCTCATTAGCTCCTTGGTTACTCTCTATTTCTAGTATGCAATTTATGTCTTTTGTGAAGACAGACATAAAATATTTGCTTAGTTTAATTTACAAAAGGGTAAGTAAAAATATATAAAACTATAATATCAGCATGCGTACAGTTCCTGCTGTTTTATGCTCGGTCAATTTATCACAAAATATCATTGATAAGACTGACAAGATGTGTTGAGAACTTTAATGAAACTGCAGACAACAATGAAACAGGCTAACTGGTACAGTCTGTGCGTATGCCTGTGTGCCCCAGAGTAACAATGAAGGTTCACAACTCTGACTGCATGCTAGTCTATGGTACTGACAGTCAGAACCACATCAAGGTGATTTACTATGTCAGATCTTTTCCTGTGGAGAAAGTCTGTAGACATCATGGATACTACAAGACATGAGAAGCACATAACACACTCCCAGTGTTTTGGATGGATGTATTTTGAAAGATCCACTTAACTCTGAAAGACAAGCATCGGTCTGAGACTGATGCAAATTGTACACCACGCATTTCACTTACCTGCTGCTTTTCCTTAAAGCGAGCAGCCTCCAGATGCATGTGATAATTACTCAGGATGTGATAGGCCGCAGCTCTTACATTTGGATCATAACTACTAAGAGCTGCCACAGTTAGTCCCAAAGCATTAACATCCACAAACTTGTAGCAGTCTACCACAGCTTCTGCAAAAGAAAAACAAAAATCATAAAGATTTAAATTTATCTGACAATTCAAAGCAGATATGATATGGATGATATTCCTTCAAGTACAAATACTGATTTTGAACAGCAACCACTGTTCTCTAGTTAGATGTGGCAGTTATTTTGTATTTAGCAATATGCCATAAGTAGCAATTGTGAAATGATGTGAAATTACCAGCAACTTGGTATTGGACAAGGGAAAGATGTTTGCAGGTAACAGATTATTTTCTCTTAATGCAGGAAGACCAGGTGTTGGAAGGCCTTACTTGAAAGCATGTGTTTATGGACCTAGAACTTATTGTCCATCATGGAGGAATTGCAGAGGCAAGGAAAATCTACCAACACTGTCACTACTATTGAATGGGCTCCTCACTGTGATCAGGAATGTGGTAAGAAGGTATTTTACTTTTAACTCAAAGTGCTCTTTGGCAACATTTATCTATCTAGCAAGACTTCCATCACACTCTTAACCACAGTCTATTGACGATACAGACTATCCTCTGGGAATAGAGGAGAGGGCTAAACATGAGCAGATTCTCTGCAGCATTCCAGTGGCTCCAAAGTATCAACCTTGACAATGGCAGCTTGGGACAAAGCCAACCCTTTGTGTTAGAGTTAGGAATTTGATTGACCTATCACGACAAAGGCGCAGAAGGGAAAGCCCATCAATTTGAGCAGATATTTTCACATCTCAGACTCCAGTAATGTCAGAAGCCAATTCCTCATTAGGTCAAATGAAATTGGTGGATGAGCAGGGGAAATGGGCCGGTTCAATAATGTCCTTTAGGGGAGGAATCTGGGGTCCTTGCCTGGTCTTCCCTACAGGTGACTCTAGACCCACTCTTAACTGCCCTCTTGGGCAATTAGGGATGGGCAATAAATGCTGGTTTAGTTAGCGATGCACTCACCCTGTGAATGAAGAAAAAAAATGGATTTGAGTCACCTGTACTTGTAAGCTTCCAGTTTAGCTGGTTATCATCCAGCAATATCTTGTGTACAATTGGGTTTCTCTGAGCCTTGAATGTTGTCAACCGATGCAAAGCTTTCTTTTTTCATGTTAGGTAACCGAGATGTGCACCTACGTAAAGACTTGGTGCACTCTGTAATCAAGCTAACAGAACCTGTACTAATTTCTTGGCAGTTTGATATGGAGATTATTAACCTTGGTGGTGAATGTTCGACACATCAATACCAAAGTGTTAAGAACCATTCAAAAAAATCGACCTCTACCGACAACTTAACTCAGGGGGCCACAAGAATAATGTTGTAGGAAAGGTAAACAGCTGATGAGGGGTGCATTCTGTTCAGAGGGTTAGCTTGATACAATTTCTGAACAGGATACAGCGAGGTTATTCTGCATCTAATCTATACCATACTTGTTCTGAATGTATCTGATGCAGAAACATTCCATTCTATACTTCTAACATCCCTTCCATTAATGACTACAAAGCAAAGGATTATTAAATAATCTAAATTAAGTTTATGATCACAGCTCTTCCATAATGTAAATTACACGGTCAGTACACACTAGTCTCATTTTGCAAACAGGGAATTAAAATAAAGCAGACAAGATTGATTTTGAACTACAGGAGAGAAAATTGATAATTTCATGCATGTGACTGTGTTCTGTTTTGTTCTTAATTTCATACAGTCCAATGATCCAGTACATCTGTGACATCACTGAGCAAAAGGACACAAATGCTTATTTGAGATTTTTAGAAATCTAGAGCCAGTTAACCCTAACATTAGCTGGAACTAATGAATACAAAAAATTAAAACAAAGCAATAAGTTGGTGTTCATCATTGGATTGCTTTAGAATTTTGATGCAGCAAAGCTGCAGTGATCCTGAAGCCTACCAAACTGTCTCAATTTGTTTCTCTGCAAATGCGTCTCCAGACTTTGTGTTTTCATAACGGACTTTCAATTTTGAAGCCATAAACGCAGTTTTCTATTAATGTAATGCAATTGACGACAGGGCTCCTCGGATGCTGCCTGAACTGCTGTGCTTTTCCAACACCTCTAATCCAGAGACAGGGATTAAAGACCTTGCTGCAAATAGGACCTATGAATGTAGTGTGCGATCATTCAAACAAATTACAAAGTAGGAAACTTATTTCAAAGTAGCCACAAAAAGTCTGAGATTATATTATCAGGGTGATTTTTATAAACTTTGTTCCTGGGAGCTTTATTATGTGAATGCCTTTCATGTGAACAAAATAAGTTTTCCTAGATCCATTATTTAATGTGGTGTGATAAAAATAACAAATGATATGTACATATAAATAGAGACCTTTTTTTGATTCACTTATGGAATGTGGGTATTGCCCTTGCGTAGTTGCCCTCAAGAAGGTGGTGGTGAGCTTTCTGCTTGAACTGCTGCAGTCCACCTATTGTAGGTTGACCCAAAATGCCCAAAGAGGGCATTCCAGGATTTTGACCCAATAACAATCAAAGATTTATTTCCAAGTCAGGATGGTGAGTTGCTTAGAGGAGAACTTGCAGATGGTGGTGTTACCACGTATCTACTGCATTTGAACATGGAATGCTCGGATATCTGAGGAATTGTAAATGGTGCTAAACACTGAACACATCATTAATGAACATTCCCACTTGTGACATGATGATGGAGGCAAGGTCACTGATAAGGAACTGGTTGAGTCATAAAGAGAGTTCAAGATCACTTATTAGCTATGGAATACTAGATGTTTTTCTAATTTATTCTCTTGTAAAATAATTCAACTTCAGCTGATGAGGACAGAGTTACATCATTGCTGGAATCAAATAACTCACTCAGTTTCACTCTCAGAAAATCTGCTGAAGAAACTTTCATCCATGTCTATATCACTTGCATACTCAACTATTCCATCCAAAGCTCTCCATGCCAGCCTTTCATCTTCTACCCTCTGGAAAGCATAGTTCATTTAAATCTCTGCAGTTGTATCATATCCATCATCAGACGTCACTCAGTTATCTTTTCTTCCCTCAACAACACACATTGTTACTGGCTCTTCCTTTGCCTCAAACAATGAAGGTTTTATCCTCCATAATCTCAACTTTTTGAAAATATTCATCTATACCAAGCTATTATTTCATTTTCCTCTAGCTCTGGTCTTGTTTATCCCCTGCTCCTCACTTGACTTTTGACTTTCACCAGGCCAGTCCTATGCTCTGGAATTTCCTTCCTAAATACTCTTTTCCTTAACAGTCCCATAAAATCAAATTTTTTTGCCAGGTTTTTCATTACTCCTCCAAAATAAAGAACTTGCATTTACGTAGTACTGCAGAATGTCTGAAAGTATTTTACAAACAATGACGTATCAGTGAAGTGCAGTCATTGTAGTGTAGACAGCCTAGCTGCCAATTCACATCAGACAGATCTCACAAACAGCAGGGAGAAAATAACCAGATAATCTGCTTCTTTGCTTTTGGTTGAGAGACAATCATTGGGGGGGATATTCTATGCTCTGAAAGTATGCCATGGAGTATTTCACATCAAACCAAGATAGATGATGGAGCTAAAGACCACACCTCTGACAGTACAGCATACCTTCAGCATTGCATTGCAGTGTCTGTCTAAAGTAATGCGCTCAGATATCAGAGTATCTTACACAGTCCTATGACTCATAGGCAAGAATGCTACCCATTGAACCATTGCCAATAATGCCAAATTTTATTTCAAATTCATGATGTTTTCTTACATTCAAGATGCCACATTAAAGTCACGTTCTAATGAACAAAGGTTTTGCTTCTGTGATTGGGAGTATCTGTTATTTATGCAATCACAATTCAGTTGAGTGAAAATCATGGTCTTTAGGAATAAAAGGAGCATACATTGTTTCTATACCATAACATCATGGATCATGTTTAAAACTAATTGTCCCTTCTTCAAAGTGGATTCACTCAGTTTTAGTCTCAGGTTATTTCAACCCAATTATTGGGTGCAATTGGCTAACAGGTTTTGCAAATTGAATTAAAAGGGTGTAAGTAAAGGCTCTTCTTTTACCAGGTCTAAAATACAATACTTGCTAAAGGTAACTTATTGAAATAATGGCTCCAAACTAATAATCCAAACATTCAAATACACAACAGTAACACTTTTGTTCAACAGACAGAATAACTCCAAAAAATACATCACTGTATTCTTTCATGGGATTGGGCTTCACTGGAAAGGCACATCCATAATTAGCTTTGAATCGAGTGGCTTGCTAGGCCATTTCAGAGAACACTTAAGAGTCATCAATGGGCTGGATTAAGTAAAAAATGGCACATGCTTTCCCTAAAGGAACTAAATGGGTGTTTATAACATTCGGTGGTAGTTTCTTGCACCTTTGCTGAAACTAGTGTCATATTCAAGATTTATTAATTGATTTTAATTCTACGAGTTGCCATAATAGGAACTAAACAGGAACTAAATCCACCAAACCCGCACATCTTTTTACTGTGGAAAGAAACTGGAGTATCCAAAAGAAACTCACACAGACATAGGGAGCACATACAAACTACACATACACAGTCATCCAAGGCTGGAATCGAACTTGAGTCCCTGGTGCTGTAAGGCAGCAATGCTAAGCATTGAGCCACCCTGCCATTGTTAAATAATTTCAGAAGGGTGTGAGGTGTCATGAGATTAAGGGTTCCTTTTATCAAAAAGGGACAAATTATACTCTTTGACATATCTTTGATGCAGTAGGAAAAGTCCCATCGATTGCCTGAGTGTATCAGATATTTAATACATTTGTAAGTAAGTAAAAGGAAAGATCACCTCTAAGAGACTCGGGTAACAGTACTTTTTGTGCTCTAAATAAACACTTATTGTCAGATTATTTCAAACTCTTTTACAAAAGGTATAGTGAAAGGGACATCACACACAATTTCAACAAAAAGAAAATAAATAAACAGATTAATTTAAAAAGAGTGCAGTGCTGAAAAAGAACAGCCGGTCAGGCAGCATCCGAGGAGCAGGAGAATCAACATTTCGGGCATGAGTCCTTCACCAGGAATGAGTCTTGTGGGCCAAGGGGGCTGAGAGATAAATGGAGGGGGATGCACCTATTGTATTCCAGCTACCTCCTTCCCTTGCCCCACTCCCCTTTCATTTATCTCACAGCCCCGTTGGCCCACAAGCCTCATTCCTGATGAAGGGTTAATGTCAGAAACTTGATTCTCCTGCTCGTCGGATGCCGCCTGACTAGCTGTGTTTTTCCAGCACCACACTCTTCAACTCTAGTCTCCAGCATTTGCAGCCCTCACTTTCTCCTACATTAATTTAAAGGTCTATTAAAATTCTAAAAACTGTAAATTGTAAATCAGAAGTGGAGCAGAAACTATCAGCAACATGAGGAGCATAGAGAGCCTTCTAAAAATTGTAGGACAAAAATGTGCTTATGTACTGGGCTTTATATAGTGCAGAAGGAGTTGGTGACATGGGTGATGCTCTTGTAATTATGTGAAAATTAGGGACTTGCTGAAGCGTGCGACATTGCACAACCAATTGATAGACCAAGTTCATATGATGACAGCAGAACACCAAAGAGAAGCAATAGAAGCTACTCTTTCAAACATGGAATCAAGGCACATTAGTGAAGTCAATATTAAATATATTAATGCTGCTTTTGTGCCAATACTGACTGTGGATTCCAAACTGGAAACATTTTCCATGGCCTAGTGTAGACTTTTACAGAGATAACAACTCTTCACAATACACCCACAAAGTAATTGATATGATAACCAAATCTTCTTTGTACACCCTCTTAACACACATATGGTAATCCAGAACATGGAAAAGAGGATGATTGTTTAAATAATGCCTCTCAAAGATGTTTCAAAGGGCTACATTTTGAAATGTAATTACTTATTTAATGCAGCTGCTTCATAAAAAGCAAGTTGTTTAAAACAGTTCAATAATGACCAATCCATCTTGGTTCATGGTGAAAAGCGTACCAGCCAGAAAGCAGAGACATTTCTTGTTTTTACCCAGTTGTGTTGTGGATTTATTTTTCACATCTATGGAAAACCACTGGGATAAACCTGACTGAACGTACTTTTGAAAAGATGGTATCTTGACAATGTGTTACTCTCTTAGCAGATGAAAATTCAAGCATTTGGGCCAAGACAACACAGAAAAGCTGATTTTAATAAATCATGCTTCCAAGATGGAGTCTTGTCTGAGGGTCTGTGACACTGTAGGTGTCCATGACCTCTTTCATTATGCTCTTAAAGACTTGGATCTGAGCTGAGAGTATGCAATCTTAGAAAATTGCCTTTCGAGTTACTAAAAGTAGAAAAACATTACACAGAGCTGAATTAAACTTAAAGGGTGACATCAAACTCTTCAGAATTTAAAAAAAATTACCATGCACCTTCTAAAAGGAGAGAAATTACACCCTTGAACAGGAGAAATAAACTGTGAACTAGTCGTAAAACCACCATTATATTTAACAACCTTGAAAAGTGAAATGCATCTAAAATGATAAAGACACTTTCATTGACAGATTTATGTCAGACAAATGTAGTCTCTTTCATATTTCAAGGTCACTACCTCTTACAAAACAGCTATATATATCACAACTAATGGAGACAGCATGACATTTTTATTTAAGATCCAGCACAGACAGTGAAATAGTCAGATAGGGATAACAGAGAAGTTTCTGGATTAGTGGTGCTGGAAGAGCACAGCAGTTCAAGCAGCATCCAAGGAGCTTCGAAATCGGCATTTCGGGCAAAAGCCCTTCATCAGGAATTTGCCCGAAACGTCGATTTCAAAGATCCTCGGATGCTGCCTGAACTGCTGTGCTCTTCCAGCACCACTAATCCAGAAACTGGTTTCCAGCATCTGCAGTCATTGTTTTTACCATAACAGAGAAGTTGCTTTACTTTGTGATATCTCATCAGACTATTTTGACTGCAACTACAGAAAGTTAAAATTTTAAAGTCTCAATTAGCTCACTGCTGGCCCTCTCTACAATTAGCATGAGCATGTATCCTCAATTGCTTATAATGATCTCTTTCAGGTATTTCTTCATGATAGAATGGTAGTCCATATAACATTCATTCAAATTCAGAAACTTAACTGGCACAGGTTTAAGGGAACAGTAAGACAGAGTTAAAAAAAAAAAGACCTACAGGAATAAAGTTCAAATTACACCAGGACCAGACAAGGCGCAAATGTTTAGCACTATTCTTCTTTTGAAAATACCGAAACTGTAGAAAGTGTTACTGTTGTGGGGAAATACATTTCAAACATAAACTGTGTATGTGATGAATTCGATGGCACATGATTAGTGCTTTGTGTAAAATTAGACTTGGCAGCAATGACTCATTTATTACAGAAAATGAGGTAATGGGCTCACTTTTAACTCAGTCAAAACTCATCAATTTGTACAGGGTCAAAATTTCATCCCATATTCCTCATTTAGCGTAATCGACAATGCTTGATCTTTTTCCATAAACATTTCCCCATAAGACCAGAAGAAATAGGAAAAGGAGTAGACCTTTTGACCCATTGAACCTGCTCAACCATTCAATAAAATAATTGCGGATCTGACATTCTGCACATCTCTCTCCCTGTCACCCTGATCAAGAATCTGTCTCAGTCTTAAATATGAACAAAAACTGCAACCCCAAAAGGTGTCTATGGCAAGGAGTTTCAAAGTCTTACAAGTCTCTAAGACAAAGAAATTTATCCTCATCTCAGTCTTAAAACTGGCATTCCTTTATTCTGAGACTATGCCCTCTCATTCTAGACTCTCTAATGAGGTGAAATATCCTCCCAGAATTTACCCTGTCAAGCCCCTTAAGAATTCTATATATTTCGGTGACAGCACTTCCCATTATTTTCTAAATTTCAACCAATAGAGTTCCAACCTGTTTAACCTTTGCTCATTAGACAATCCCTCCTTACCAGCCATCATTTTAGTAAAGCTTCTCTGAATTGCCTCCAATTAAATATCTTTCCCGAAAGAAGGGGACTAAAACTCACAGTACTCCAGATGTGGGCTTCCCTACACTTAAACTTCAACCCCCTTGAAGTAAGGGCCAACATTCCACTCACCTTCCTGATTACCTTCTGCACCAGCCTGCTTGCTTTATGTGTTTTGTGCACAAGTATCCCCAGGTATTTTTGTGTCGCAAATGTCGTGAGTTAAGCTGAGCTGTCAGCTCTGGATTTTTTCACTATCTTTGGCCATGTGCTGTTCGCCTTTCCTTTATTACCCCAGATTCTCTCTTGGTCTCCTCAAAATTCCCTGAACTAAATTACTTGTTGCCAGGGTAGGAGGATTAGAGCTATAGGGTTAGGCTGAATATGCTGGGGCTGTTTTCCCTGGAGCGTTGGAGGCTGAGGGGTGACCTCATAGAGGTTTATAAAATCAAGAGGGGCATGGATAGGATAAATAGACAATGTCTTTTCTCTGGGTTGGGGGAGTCCTAGAGGGCAAAGGTTGGGGGTGAGAGGGGAAAGATGTAAAAGGGACCTAAGGGGCAACTTTTTCATGCTGAAGGTGGTGCATGTATTGAATGAGCTGTCAGAGGAAGTGGTGGAGGCTAGTACAATTATAGCATTTAAAAGGCATCTGGATGGGTTTATGAATGGAAGGATTTAGAGGGATATGGGCCAAGTGCGGGCAAATGGGACTAGTGTAGGTTGGGATATCTGGTCAGCATAGACAAGTTGGACCGATGGGTCTGCTTCCGTGCTGTACATCTCTATGACTCGCTGAATCTTCATTTTCATGAAAATAACTCTAACCGTGCAAACTTCAATATTCTGTCCACACATAATTCCTGAATTTCACTCAGTCATCACTGTCTCCAAAGGTGGACACTTGTTTACTGATACTTAATGCTGAGTTCATCCTATATATCTTATTATAAGCTCTCTGATCTGCTCCTATTATGAACTTCTGGACTTCCTCCCGAGTGTTTCCTCAGGATTGCATTTTAATTCACTGAAAAAGCTGTACAGTTTAATGCTGCACATTCCCATAATTTTTTTTTGGATATCACCATGTTTCTGTTTTATGGTAAAGGAGGCTCCTTGAAACGAAAAATAAGCAAGGACAGAAGAAAGATTGAAGCAAAAGTATATTGTTGAGTTAAAGCGAAGTAAGCAGCATTCTGTACCTGTCTGCACTACTTCTGAGATCGGAATACTCCATTTCCTAGCACTAACATTCACTGATTGACAAGCTCAAGAGAGATGGTGCCATGGTTAGTATAGGAGCAGTAAATCAGTTAGAGAATGGATTGCACCCAAGTACAAATATAGGTAATCATAATACTTCCTGTGCTGTGGGACAACAAAAATATCAGAAATATCAAGCAATCAGGATTGAATGCAACTATGTTAGGTTAAGTAGACTTCTTGTGTTGGATTGATAGCTGAGAGTGTTCATTCATCTAGTCACAGAATTACAGAATCTCCACAGGCCATTCAGCCCATCTAGCCCACACTGAGCATCTGAAGAGCATCCTATTCAGATCCATCTCCCCACCCTATCCCTGTAACCTGAATTTCCCAAGACTAATCCACCTCACCTGCACATCCCTAGATACTACAGGCAATTGAGCGTGGCCATCCACCTAACAAGCACATTTTTGGAGAGCAGGAGGACACTGGTGCACTCGGAGGAAACCCACGCAAACAGGGGGAGAATATGCAAACTCCACACAGTCAGTCACCCAAGGCAGGAATCAAACCTGGGTCCCTTGCACTGTGAATGGGCAGTGCTAACCACTGAGCCACTGTGCCACCCATTTGGAGAGTCAGTGTGGATTTGATGGACTGAATGGCCTGCTTCCATACTGTAAGGATTCAATGATGTGGTGTTACATTTTTTCTTATTTAAGAAATATGATTGCCGTTAAAGAAAATATAAATCTAAATCTGCAATCTAAAACAACATAAATCAGATGGAGGAGCTTTTCTTTGGCTGAATGATCTTGAAGGGCTCTGATTGGGTGTGAATGCTGAAGTCAAATGAACAATCAGTTTTACACTTTGAAATGTTTTAAATTCCTTATTATGTTTAAACATGCTGACTCTTTCTAATCAGTCAGCCTAATCCAGTCTCTTCGATTAATCTTTCGGTTACTGGTATGACGAGTTTGATAATGCTTATTGGAAGTGACTTTGTAAAATTAGCATTTTAAACCTGTTATATAAAATGATAAATGTTATTGTTCAGGCTGTGGGAATCCCATGAATACCCTAGTCAACATGGGAGAAGGTTAGTGCACTGACAACAGCTCTGCCCAAGAACGACAGACAGTTTAAGATCAGTTGTGAATTATTCAGCAAAAGCTGCATTCAATTGAAAGGTATAATTGGTTAGTTCATAACATTTAAAGGGTTTAACTCAGTTGGCTGGATGGTTGCTTTGTTGCAGAGTGACACTAACAGCATGAGTTCAATTCCTGCACTGGCTGAAGTTACTATGAAGGACTCTCCTTCTCAACATCTCCCTTTGCCTAAGGTGTGGTGACTCTCAGGTCAAACCATCACCAGTTGTCTCTCTCTAATGAGAGAATAGCTCTACAAGACCATAAGACATAGGAGCGGGAGTAAGGCCATTCGGCCCATCGAGTCCACTCCGCCATTCAATCATGGCTGATGGGCATTTCAACTCCACTTACCCGTATTCTCCCCGTAGCCCTTAATTCCTTGTGACATCAACAATTTATCAATTTCTGCCTTGAAGACATTTAGCGTCCCAGCCTCCACTGCACTCTGTGGCAATGAATTCCACAGGCCCACCACTCTGCCTGAAGAAATGTCTCCGCATTTCTGTTCTGAATTTACCCCCTCTAATTCTAAGGCTGTGTCCACAGGTCCTAGTCTCCTCGCCTAACGGAAACAATTTCCTAGCGTCCACCCTCTCTAAGCCATGTATTATTTAGATTAGATTAGATTACAGTGTGGAAACAGGCCCTTCGGCCCAACAAGTCCACACCGACCCGCCGAAGCGAAACCCACCCATACCCCTACATTTACCCCTTACCTTACACTACAGGCAATTTAGCATGGCCAATTCACCTGACCCTGCACATCTTTGGATGGTGGGAGGAAACCGGAGCACCCGGAGGAAACCCACGCAGACACGGGGAGAACGTGCAAACTCCACACAGTCAGTCGCCTGAGGCGGGAATTGAACCCAGGTCTCTGGCGCTGTGCAGCAGCAGTGCTAACCACTGTGCCACCGTGCCGCCTCTTATCTTGTAAGTTTCTATTAGATCTCCCCTTAATCTTCTAAACTCCAATGATTACAATCCCAAGATCCTCAGCCGTTCCTCATATGTTAGACCTACCATTCCAGGGATCATCCGTGTGAATCTCCGTTGGACATGCTCCAGTGCCAGTATATCCTTCCTGAGGTGTGGGGACCAAAACTGGACACAGTACTCCAAATGGGGCCTAACCAGAGCTTTATAAAGTCTCAGTAGCACAACAGTGCTTTTATATTCCAACCCTCTTGAGACAATTGACAACATTGCATTCGCTTTCTTAATCACGGACTCAACCTGCATGTTTACCTTTAGAGAATCCTCAACTAGCACTCCCAGATCCCTCTGTACTTTGGCTTTACGAATTTTCTCACCGTTTAGAAAGTAATCCATGCTTCTATTCTTTTTTCCAAAGTGCAAGACCTCGCATTTGCTTACATTGAATTCCATCAGCCATTTCCTGGACCACTCCTCCAAACTATCTAGATCCTTCTGCAGCCTCCCCACTTCCTCAGTACTACCTGCCTGTCCACCTAACTTCGTATCATCGGCAAACTTCGCTAGAATGCCCCCAGTCCCTTCATCCAGATCATTAATATATAATGTGAACAGCTGCGGCCCCAATACTGAACCCTGCGGGACACCGCTTGTCACCGAGTCTGGTAAGACTACGGCGACTTTGTTTAACTGTTTAAAGTCTAAGTTCAATGACGCACAACTTTGGAAAAATGTCAGATCCCCTTTAATTACTCCAAGATTTTCCTGCACTTTTGTCTGAATATTTACCTCTGATTAAATAAAGCTTTCTCAGTGAAAAATCTAGTTGCTCTCAGCGATGGGTGCTCTGGCTAAGCCAAAGCTTCTCAGAAAAAAAAAAATCAGCACCCACCCCAGAGTCATGGACACCCGACAATTTGTGGCCCCAGGAGGTCCTCAATAAATTGGAAACAAGTCAATCAATACTGCAAGAAGATGGCGTTCACAAAGATGACTTCAGTGAAAGAGGCTCTGCTTGAATCTTGCTTCTTTGCTTTCTATTCAAGCTTTGTTTAAACCATTGGTAATGTTCGTCAGTCTGTTTCGACTAATTCCTTCTGAATGGCTACAGTCCATTTGAGTACCTTGCCTATGAGTATATGATTTGGAAATGCTGGTGTTGGACTGGGGCGTACACAGTTAAAAATCACACTACACCAGATTATGGTCCAACAGGTTTATTTGAAAGCACTAGGTTTTAGAGCGCTGTTCCTTCATCTAATGAACTTTTAAATAAATCTGTTGGAGTATAACCTGATGTTGCGTGATTTTTAACTTTGAGTACATGGTCAGCTAGTTTGTTTCTCAAAAGGCATATCATATTGTGCAGGGTGTGCCATCTAGTGGCCATGTCGCTAAACTGTTGAAACCACATATTAATTTGTTATTTTGGCACACACTAATAAGATATTATACAATAACAATATAACATACATCATAATATATTATTAGATATTATAACAATAAAGAAATATCTGTACCCAAGGTCAGGAGGTGATAGCACTGAGGTGGTGAAGACAGAGGTTTGTGAGTGCACTGTTTGCAAAACAGACTGAAGAAGGTGATACTTTTTTGATGGCCACCAGCTGCAGAATACAAGAGGTGCAAGTGAAGTCCGAACTGGAAATGTTAAACACAATGGGCATCATTCACCTTTTCATGATTGGTGCTTTTTAAATCATTAAAAATCAGCCAACCAATGGAACTTTGTGCCATGTCTGTGACTGCATCATCCCCGATCCTCCCTCCTCAGTGTGAAGGTAGCCTGTAAGCAGTCTTATAGAGTCCTACACCCCATACGGTGAGCCCCACAGCCTGCTGCTGGGTTTAAATCAGTCGTGGTGGGATGAAGCTACTGAATGGCTTCTTCAGGACCTCAACTGACAACAGAGGAAGAAGGCCATCCATAGGTCTTCCCAACATGGAAGTAATCAAGGTGGAGGTGAAATGATGGCAGGATCTCTGCAGCCAATAGGGTTTACTATTAAATACCCTCCTTTGCCTATCAATCTCACCAGAATGGGGGAGGGCAGAATTGTTTAGCCATTGTCTTTTGTCACTAAAATTAAGATATTCGCAATGTTTTGCAACATTTGACAGGTATACTTACAATTACTGCATATTAATTCAATATATGTATTGTGAAAGTGTTGAGAAAATGGTAAAAACCATCATTCATTGAGACTTAGCAAATGGTAATCTAAGAATAAAATCAAAATATTTCAACTGAATAAAGCTCACACATAGCTTTACGTCTTGTTGATAACACTAAAGATGACTTCATTCAAGCTTTGGTCTTAAGTCACATTTTTACAAGGAAAAGATTGGATTTCAAATATTCCTTCATTGCAGGTAGGCTCAATAAGTTACGTTGAAAGCAGTATCTTTTTCAAAAAATATAACACACTTTTACATACCTGACGTAGTTAATGCACTGAAGAGAGGCAACAAAAAACAAGGATCATAGAGATTGTGGGAATCCTTAATGCTGCACTCTTTGAACGCTAACTCCTTTCCGTCCTGAAACAAATAAAATGTTTGCAATATGAATCTGGATCTGACTATGCCATGATATATAGCTGGTATAAAATAAGACACGCTAATTTTCTGTATTTTGCATCAGCCAACATTAATATCCTCAGGTATAGATTGGGTTGGGATATCTGGTCGGCATGGACGGGTTGGACCGAAGGGTCTGTTTCCATTCTGTACATCTTTATGACTCTATGAAAAAAACCCACAAATAACGGATAGTAATACAACTAAATGCACCTGTGACAGAATATAGCGACGCTGAGGGAAGTTAACAATTGTCTGGAACATTTTCTCTTTGTCCAGGAGTGACAGGATTTCCTCCATGCCTGGTTGTTGCCACAAGGATGGCCCCAGGCTCTTGCGAGTCTTGTGGTGCTCAACAGCAGCTGGACCCCAAAGCAGCAGCCTGAGAAACAGATGTTTAACACAATTTACCTGAATTACAAATGTGCAATTACATTCAAAAGACAGCACCACAATACTCAGTGGAGATTGCAATATTGATACATGTGTTTGGTTTCCTCAAGTGTACAAGTAAAATATTGCAGTGTGAAAAATGTGTCAGTGAAGCAGAACGTTATTTGGCAAATAAAAATATCTCATTATGTTCTGTTTGAATCTCTCCATAAGGGAAAGTAGGCAATATTATTGTACCATAGGAATTTGGATCTCCAGTTTTATACAAGTACTTTTAACAATTTTTACTGGCAGTTTTTGTTTAATTGCAAAAGTATTATGTGTTACTGGAAAATAAAGAGATCAGCAATATCTTCTACTTATCAGGATTGAGGGGAGATGTAGACATCGCAGTATTGTTAATGAACTATAAATCCATAGGCCCAGGGTAAACCTGATTCCAATCCTGCCATGTCAATTGAGTGTTCAGTTCTGGGGCATTTAGGGATGGACAGTATTGCCTAGATCCTATGGAAGAATAAGGTTAAAATGGCTAATATTTTATGGTTTACAATTAATTTTCACTCAAGTACAGGTTTATGAATGATAGAGTCAGTTTCCAGGTGTTTATTACTGATTAAAGGTGATTGCATATTTCATGAAGTCACTTGGCATTAGTGCATGATGGAGCTGATGCTTGTGGGATCTAACTGTGCAAAGATTAGCTGCTACAATATAAAAAGCACTTCTCTGGCTGTAAAACACTTTGGGCATAATTCACATCATGAAAGGTGCTATGCAAATACAATTCCTTTCTCTTTAATGGTCTTTGGTAATGAGATGCTTTGAAATAGAAGCCTACAGTTTTCACATTCTGCTGCTTACAGTTTAATCAGGACATTTTCATACATTATTGTAATGAATGTAACTTGAACCACCAGGGAGGATTACTCACCTGTACTCTGCAAGACTGATGTTGTTTTTCTCGTAAGACAGCAGGATCATCAGCAGCTTCTGATCTTTGCAAAGGAAAGGGGCAGATAACCAAATTGGAATAATCATGTCTGCATTTCAGTTGTATGAAATTTAAATTCTTAACCAAGCAATTTACCTGTGTTACTCAGCGTTGCTCCATAAGCCCCCAGTAAAACACCAAAATGATTGCTGTTGCACACAGTTGGACATCGTCTGACCAAAATCAGTAACACATCAACCAGAGCCTCTATAAGGAAAAACAAATCAAAATCTCAAATAAGCAGTCTTTAAAAAGTGTGATTTCACCTTTTGTGCAATGCCTCAGTCAGGCTCCACTTGTCAACCAATCAATCTTCTCCTCTTATTCAGTGCAAGTGCTGCTTACTCTATACTTTGCTTTTCTGAGAATTGATCTGATGAGCACAAGACAAGACGTGCTATTTCTCAGCAATACTCAAGATTCATGCTATCAAATGAGAAATGTAATGCTGTTATCTGTGCTAAGCAGGTCAGAATCAAATCCATTGTCCTTTGTGATGCATATTATAAAAGCTTAATTCCCTTATTTAAGAAAGTACATCCATTCCTTCTTTAACTATAGGTAAAGTTGGTGGGTAAAGTTTTAGAAATAATAATCAGTGAAAATTAATCAACAGACATTTTGAGAGGAAAACCATCCCAAGTTTGTAAATGTAGATTGTGCATGACTAATCTAATTGAGTGTTTTTTTAAAGTAAGCAATAGGGAAGTTTGATGAAGGGAATGCAATGAATGTTGTTTATTCGGATCCCAGAAATCATTTCACAAAGTATCAAATGAATCGTTCAAAAAATACAGCATGCTTAATGAATAGGGACACGGAATACAAGAGCAAGGAGGTTGTGTTGAACTTGTATAGGACACTAATTTGGCTTCAGCTAAAGTATTGGGTCTGGGACTGGCCACCTCACTTTAGGAAGGATGAAGGGATCAGAGAGGGTACAGAGAAGATTCATGGGAATGTTTATCTTGCAGAAATGAAGGTTGAGAGAAGATTTGAAAGAGGCATTCAAAAGAATGAGGGATCTGGACAGAGCCTTCAGGGAAAAACACTCGCACATTTCTATAGTAACTGGCAAAAGAAGGAAAATCAATGTGAGAAATTCTTTTTTGCGCAGCGCATGGTGAACATGTGGATGCCTTCCTGAGAGTGTACTGGAAGCAGATCATGTAAGGCAGTCAAAAGGTAAATCAGACTGTCATTTGTGGGTGGCACGGTGGCACAGTGGTTAGCACTGCTGCCTCACAGTGCCAGAGACCCGGGTTCAATTCCCGCCTCAGGCGACTCTCTGTGTGGAGTTTGCACATTCTCCCCGTGTCTGCGTGGGTTTCCTCCGTGTGCTTCGGTTTCCTCCCACAATCCAAAAAAAATGTGCAGGTCAGGTGAATTGGCCGTGCTAAATTGCCCGTAGCGTTAGGTGAAGGGGTAAATGTAGGAGAACGGGTCTGGGTGGGTTACGCTTCGGCGGGTCGAAGGGCCTGTTTCCACGCTGTAAGTAATCTAATCTAATCTAATCTAATGAAAAGGAGCAATGTACAAAGGTGCGCAGCAGAGCAGCGCTTAGTAAAATGCTCATATGGCCACCAGGCCTCCCCTCGCACTGTAACAATTGTGACTCTGGAGCGGCGAAAAGCTCATTAACGGAATTGAGGCTCATGGAATAGGAGCATCAGTGTCAGCTCGGATGGAAACAATTGGCTTAAGGATGCAAAACAGCGAGACATTGTACACTGGTTGTTGCTTCCAGCATGCAAGATGATAGACAGTAGTGTTCCTCAAGATTCTACCACAGTGCTAGGACCACTGTTTTTATGGATCTATAAAAAATGACTTAGATAATGGAATACAGAGTAAAATTTCAAATCTGTCAGTGATACAAAACTTGTAGATGTAGAGACAATGAGGATGTTATCAATCATCTGTAGCAGGACTTGATATGCTGACAGAAAGTGGTAGATGAAATTGAAGGCTTCCTTCTTTGTCCTAATGACACTACAACTCTAATACGGATAGTTAGGTGATTAATTTATGGCACACAGGACGACATTTGGCCTACTGAGTCCATACCTGATCTTTGCAAACTATTTAATCAGCCTTACTCCTGCTTGGTCCCTGTAGCCCTGAAAATTTATTTTCTTCAAGTGTCCACCTAATTTCCTTTTGAAATCATGGATTACTTTTGTATCCACTCCCCTCGTGGGCAACAACTTCAAGGTCATCACCACTTGTTGTGTACTGTAATACTGTTCTAATTCACATTCCCCTTGCACAACTTGTCCAAAGTCTTAAATCTGCAGGCCCTAGTCCTTGTACCATTAACCAATGAGAAAAGGCTTTCCCTGCTTACTGGAACTAAACTTGTCATCACCTTGTACACCTCTATCAAATCTTCCCTCTTCTCCTCTGTTCCAAGGAGGACAACTCCAGCTTTCTAGCCGAACCTAGTAACCAAACTCCTTGAGCCTAGACAAAGATTGGTAAACAACTTCTGCATTCTCTCAAGGGTCTTGACAATACACATTGGCAAAGTAAGGTTATTAAATAATGGACAATGGGTGGAGAAGTCTGAAAGGTAGGACTGGGTGCTTCCCATGATTGACAATATGTTTTTCACATATGATGGACTGAATACTGTACTCCCATTCTGAACTAATCATGTCACACCATTATATAGAAAATGAACAAAGGGTGTATTGAATAGAAAACTGTACAACTTAACATCAAAGTTCAGAAGATTTGGCCATTCGAACTTTGAACACTTCACAGGAATCTCTTTCAGTTTTTAATGGGATAAAGAGTGTACATTTCTCTTTACAATTACCACACATTAATGAAAAAGCCAAATAAATGGCTTTGAAGTTGCAATTTTTAAGGATATGATTTTGTTACCAAATGGTTGATAGCAAGAGATTAAACAGGAACTTTTCCATTTTTCAATGAATGAGAAATCCGACCTTGCACGACTTCTTAAAATTATACAAAGTCTTCTCCAATTTTTAATAACCTTTTTCTGACTTTTCTGTTCCAGTGGAGCTGCTTTCTCAGCTATGGAGTCTTGTCATTCAGTTTGATGTTATGTGATAAATTAGGATAGCAGGTCAGGTTTAAAATGGCTTAGCTGGAACTAATCACTGACTAAGCAGCAGTCAAAGTACAGAATTTCATGTGTATTACTTTGCTTCCAGAATAGAACTTTGCTATTTGCTGAACAGAGCATGAGATTATCAGGAAGAATGTATTTGATATTTCAGTTCTTTACAATAAAACTGAAAAGAAGCCATTAAACAACCAAGTGGTGGAAATTTGCTCCTGCAAACAGCCTGCACTATAGACAGCAAATTATTTAATATCATTTTCTGCAATTATTATAAAAAATCATCACACAATGCAATAATTCTAACATTATACACCCCCTTCCAAATATATAGATAAATCTTTTCTTTATTCGTTCATGGGCCATGGGCATTGCTAGCTAGCCAGCATTTAATGCCCAGCCCTAGTTGCCCAAAAGGCATTTAAACGTCAGCCACCCTGTTGAAGGCTAAACCAGACAAGGACAACACAATTCAAGCCCTCAGTGAACTAGATGGGTTTTTACACATGGTCACCATTAGGTTAGCTCTTTTTAATTCCAGACTTTTATTGGATTCAAACCTGCTATGGTGGTATTCAAACCCATGTTGCCAGAACACTAGCCTTGTATTTTGGACAGGCCAGCCCAGTGACATTACCACTACGCCATCACCTCTTCACAAGCATATACTTCAGGTGGCATCTCTAGATACCAAGTCCCTACTCCCGGATATACTTTATCTGGCCTTACCTCTTGCTTTTCCACATTCATCCTCTCTGGCCCTCAGCATGGTTGGCAGAAACAGAGAGTGATTTGTTACCATCTTGTGAATCATGGGCAGCGGGATCAAACTTTGAGCCAGGTCTTCATTCTCATACAATATTTGTATCAATTTATAAAGGGCTTCCAAAAACGCCCAATCTCTATAGCGGTACCTGCCATTATAAGAGAGGGATCATTCAACGGAATAATATAATTAAAAACATTTGCATGGATACTGACTTGCGCAGTAAAGTTTTCTATATAATTCTGTGGTTGCTTCTCTTGTGAACCTTCCACTTTTAAGCTCCCAAAATAACATGCCAACATTGTCTGCATTCATTTGTCTCCTTGCATCTTTAATGTGTTAAAATGAAAACTCACCACATCAACTCATGTTCCAACTCATGCTTTTACAGAATTCCAATCTTCATTACCAAGTTTCTTCAGCCTTTTCCTCCTTCCTATAACATACAGGTCTTATAAAACTAACTTGGTCTTGCCGGGTGGGGGGAAGTGAGGACTGCAGATGCTGGAGATCAGAGTTAAAAAGTGTGGTGCTGGAAAAGCACAGCAGGTCAAGCAGCATCCGTGGATCAGGATGGTCGACGTTTCGTGCATAAGCTCTTTTTCAGGATGAAGAACTTATGCTCAAAATGTTGACTCTCCTGCTCCTCTGATGCTGCCTGACTGGCTGTGCTTTTCCGGCAGCACACTTTTTGACACAGGTCTTGCAGCCCTCTGAACCATTAAATAAAAGTTTCCATTTAAAATGCAGTAAGCTGGAAAGAAATTTGTCCAAACCTGTAGGCAGTACACATAACATCAATATCCTGGTTCCTTCAGGTTCTTTCCTGCATTTAAAATTTTCACCCAATACCTTCTTGTTCAACCTTCTCTGTATTTATTACCCTTCCTCTCCTTTCTTTCACTTTCACTACTTCTTTGCCAAATTTAAATCTTCATTTGAAGTCACTACCCTGCCAATTTCATTGTTTGCTTTCTTTCTCAACTTTTGCTTCCAGATCCATTGGCTACTGTGTGACTGTGCCATCACACATAAGTCTCAATGTATTAAGACCTAAGGTATTAAGTCCTTTTCCTAGTTGTTGGCTGGAAACAAGGAGAGACTTGCTGGCAGCAGGCTATAGCGATAAACCCTTGGGTATAGATACAATTCACTGGGAAGTTGAAGAGGCCTATGATTTGGAGGGCATGGGGACAAAAGGTCACCTTTATATAGGAGAGAGCGCAGAAAAGATTGACAAGGATATTTCCAGGACTGGAAGGTTTGAGTTATAGGGAAAGGCTGAATAGGTGGAGCGACTGAGGCTGAGGGAGTCCAAAACTGGAGGGCATAGGTTTAAGATGAAAGGGGGAAGATTTAAAAAGGACCTGAGGGCCAACTTTTTCATGCAGAGGATGGTGTGTGTATGGAATGGGTTGCCAGAGGAAATGGTGGAGACAGGTACAATTACAACATTTAAAAGACATTTAAATAGGTACATGAATGGGAAGGGTTTAGAGGGATATGGACTAAATGTTGGAAAATGGGACTGGGTCAGATTAGGTTGGCGTGATTGAGTTGGACCGAAGGGTCTGTTTCCATGCTGTATAACCCTATGATTCTAAGACAATCTAGGGAGATAAAAGCTCCTTCAAGTGGCCAGGAAAAGAAAAAGAAAGGCTAAATAATTTTAAAATTAACATCAGTATTCTGCATCCTCTTCTCATTCTCCTTGCACTGAAATGTGAGAGACAGCCAGCCCACAAGATGTGCGGAAACCACCACTTACCATGTAAGGGTGGCATCTCCCTCTTCCATTTCAGTACTGAGTTCCCAGCATCCAGCAAATTGTTGCAGCAGTAGCCAATTTTAAATCAGGTCATTGGATGCAGCAGTTAATATCAAGTCCATAATCTCAATCGCTGAGAAAACATTAGTCAACCACTTCCATGTCTATATTCACTTCGATATCTTTCTGACTGCAACTCCTCTATCATCCCTTTAGTGTCCTTTCTTCTCCTTGACCTTTTCTATCTTTGATCTTCTACTATAGCTACATTGCCGTCTCTTGTTAAATCTTTTCCTAAGTTTCTCATTTCCATATTCAACTCCTTTTGACTTTACAGACCAGACAGTCCCTACCATACTACATATCAACTGCTCTCTGAAATCAGGGAGGAGGATGAAGACAGCAAGAAGCATTAATGATAGGAATGCTAATAATCCTTCCCACTTTAAGTTTGATAGCACCATTCCTTCAACTGACCAAGTGGGCAAGCCATTTTTGTCAGCCATTTACTGATACAGTGCTTATAATTAGGTATTGTCAGACAGGCCAAGCATTGAATATCCAATTACAGTTTTTACACATACACACAAATATGTATCGAAAACATAAATATACACATGTTCACTTCGCATTCTTTCAAAAGACAGTTAGATACTGGGAGCTAACAACATGCTATATCACAAGTATACTGTTTAATTGTAAAAAGGATTTCATTTTCAAGACATTCTTCTGTGTAGATATCATGAAAAAAAATTTGTACTTTAACTTACTTTAGTCCTTTCTTTAAAAAGTTGTTCCATTCATCTGAGTCAACCTCGCCGATTGAAACCTGCAAACACAACAGAATTTCAGTAAGGCGTTTGATAAGGTTCCCCACGGTAGGCTATTGAACAAAATATGGAGGCATGGGATTGAGGGTAATTTAGCATTCTGGATCAGAAATTGGCGAGCTGAAAGAGGAGAGAGGATGGTGGTTGATGGGAATATTCATCCTGGAGTTCAGTTACTAATGGTATACTGCAAGGATCTGTTTTGGATCCACTGTTGTTTGTCATTTATATAAATGACCTGGATGAGGTCATAGAAGGATGGGTTAGTACATTTGCGGATGACACTAAGGTCAGTAGAGTTGTGGATAGTGATGAAGGATGTTGTAGGTTACAGGGGACATAGGTAAGCTGCACAGCTGGGCTGAGAGGTGGCAAATGGAGTTTAATGTGGAAAAGTATGAGGTGATTCACTTTGGAAAGAGTAACAGGAATAAAGAATACTGGGCTAAAGGTAAGATTCTTGGTATTATGGATGAGCAAAGAGATCTCGGTGTCTATGTGCATAGATCCTTGAAAGTTGCCTCCCAGGTTGATAGGGTTGTTAAGAAGGCAAACGGTGTGTTAGTTTTTATTGGTAGAGGGATTGAGTTTCAGAACCATGAGGTCGTACTGCAGCTGTACAAAACTCTGGTGCGGCCGCATTTGGTGTACTGTGTACAGTTCTGGTCACTGCATTATAGGAAGGTTGTGGAAGCTTTGGAAAGGGTTCAGAGGAGATTTACCAGGATGTTGCCTGTTATGTAGGGAAGTTCTTATGAGGAAAGGCTGAGGGACTTGAAGCTGTTTTCTTTAGAGAAAAGAAGGTTGGGAAGTGACTTAATTGAGACATACAAGATAATCAGAGGGTTAGATAGGGTGGACAGGGAGAGCCTTTTTCCATGGATGGTGATGGCTAGCACGAGGGACATAGCTTTAAATTGATGGGTGATAGATATAGGAGAGATGTCAGAGGTAGTTTCCTTACTCAGAGAGTAGTAGAGGCATGGAACGCACTGCCTACAACAGTACTAGACTCGCCAACTTTAAGGGCATTTAAATGGTCATTGGAAAAAGTTATGGATGAAAATTGAATAGTGTATGTTAGATAGCTTCAGATTGGTTTCACAGGTCGGTGCAGCACCGAGGGCCAAAAGACCTGCATTGTGTTGTAATGTTCGATGTTCTATAATACAATGGAAACAACTTTGCTTCTCGCAGTGGACCATGATTGAATTCAAATGAAGCTATAATTGTGACACTTACTACCAACTCCTGTAACCTGCCCAGCATTGCTGTTTCAGTCTCCTGCATGCTTTCCTCCTGATCCTTGCTGTTGCTATAGGTGGCAGCTAGCCATTGGAGACAGGCCTTTAACATGGATTTTCTCCAGGATTGTAGGTCTTCAGGGTTATGTTCCAACGCAGTGCAGACTGCATCTGCCAAAATCCATCTGCAATTAAATGACTCAATTTTACAGACTCTGTTATCTTACTAAAAATACAAGTTAGAAATGAAACTTGAAGACTGATTAGATGCTAAAAATGTTGTAGCTTAACATCAAAACCTTCGTAGTTCACAAAAATGCACTGAACACTAATGCTAAATATTGTAAGAGTAACAAACTTGTAAATTTATGAGTCACACAATAGAGTTGGAGAAAAACCATAACATTTATAAATGTAGTCCTGTAACAAAGACATCTTAGCTCCGAGTCAGCAACTGGCTGAATGGGCATTACTTGTATTTCTAAGTTGAATGTTTATGTGCTTGAATTCCATGCCGTGGATTGGTGAACTTATTTATTGCTGGCATTGAAAGAATATTGCACTTGAGGCAGTGTTGTTTTTCAGCTGAAATATTAAACTACGGACCTTTGCAGGGGGCACAGCAGATCCCATGGCACTATACTGAAGATGATGAAGGGAGTTCTTATAGTGTCCCGGTCAATAGTTTTCCCTCAACTGACATCTAAAATAAATTAACTATTATTTTCTTCATCTGAGGAACTTGCCATGTTCAAAAGTTCAGCAGTTTATTGCTCACAACACAACAGAAACTAGGCTTCAGAAGTATTTGATTGGCTTTGAAGTGCTTTGAGGCAATAGCAAGTTGCTACATAAGTGTAGTTTATCATTCTTCCTTTCAAGGTTTCATGAGATGAAAACCATAGCTGCTCAGAACCCACAGTTTGGTTTGAAATCATTTACAGATTGACACAAAATTATATTAAAAATGCTCATTTCTCTCCCACTTCTGCAAAAAAAAAAGCAGAAAATTCAGTCCTATTGAGAAACATAATCCACTGACAAGAACATTTGAACTCGTGCAGCTAAGTCACTGGATTTCCATGTTCTAAATACCTTATATACTATACCTTATATACAAACCTCTCCCCTTGTTTAATGGGCCTCCTCAACGTCCATTTTCCAACTCAAGATTTTGGACACCCCTTGCACTAACTCCTCCTTCGCTTCAGTGTTGTTTTCTTACATTGGTATGGAACACCTTGACAAACTACTCTCCATTAAAGACACTATGGAAATGACATTCAAAGCAAATGAAGAATCTACCTTGAAGAACTGGCTGTTTTCTCCAACACTGCAGGTAATTGTTCCATTATAGATAACACATCGTTGTGTGATGACAATGATTTCACTAATTTGGAAAGTACTTGCATTTGCAAATCAACTTCATTGGGTGGATCGTCTGATGCAATAGAGCTTACAAGTCTCTTCCACATGGTCTCTTTGATAAACATCAGGACATCTGCAAGGACTGAATTAGGACAAAATGTCATCTTTAGACATTGCAAAAATGTTAATTGAATTACTTGGTCCTACTAGGCATGTCACAAAGATGGCAATTCAATAGGTGATCACAGGCGTTGTCATAGAGGGCTACAGAACAGAAAAACGCCCTTCAGTCTATCAAGTCTGCACAAGTCAAAATCAGCCACCAATCTAGTTCCATTTTCCAACATTTGGTCTGTTTCAAATCTTCATTCTGTTACTTCTGTATAGGAAACCCATCCTCTAACAACTGAGTTACAACAAAAGTTCATCTGGGTACATTTCTATTGAAGTCATTTCTTCTTTTAGCTGAACATTTTAAAACATGTTTATCATTGAAAGTTTACTTTCTCCCTGCCAAGGACAACATTAAAACAGAGATGAGGAGGGTGAGAATCTTTGGAAGTCTGTTCCTCAAGAGGCAGTGGATGCAGATGAATAAGGGTTCAATGATTATTGGGAATATGCAGGAATGAAGAGTTGAGGTGAAAGTCAGATCAGCCACAATCAGCAGGCGTGAAGGGCAAGGAACCTTGCTCGTATGTACGTTTGTAATTACAGTTTTAGATAATCCAATGGATAGTCCACATCAAGATGCCTCACTGACAAAAAACCATGGAAATTGTTGCAGAACTTTCAGAATAATGTATGTCCCATTCACCCCAGTTTACAGCCTTTTGACAGGGGCTAAAGGGCCTTAAAAAGTTTGTATATATTAAGAGAAATGTCAAAAGCCCAGTTGTTGCAGCAACAATTTATTGTCATTAACAAATAAAACATTCCAATTGTGGCATGTTCATGGTAATAAATGATCTATTTTAATGTGTTCCCCCAAAATAAGAAAAGTGGAATTGAAAGGATTAGACAAGTACAAGAAGAATATATATTAAAATGTTAATCACCTTTCTTTGGTCGAGCATAACCACTTTTTCCTTCGCACTGTAGATACGTGTTAAACAGTGAAAGATAAACAGCCATATTGCTTTGCAGATATTTCATTCTCCCTGCAACTAAGCACCAAAGTTCAAACTGTAAAAGATAAGTGCTGCTACATTGAATGAGTATCTCACAAATCGAGAGGGAAGTTTCAGTCATGCGATTCAAGCAATGAACAAAAACATCTGGTTTCACAAGTTGTGAAAAGAGTGGCTCTTTCTTCAGGACTCCAAGAAGGACCTTCTCCAACTCTTCACTGCGTGAAGACTGCAGGAGTGTACCTAAAGCATTGAAATGGTTACACGATAGCACCAGATCACCTCTGCCTGGAGCATCCTGGTTATTTTCTGTGAGAATTTGGACCAATGTTTTCCCATACATAGTTAATTGTATTCTCCCACCACCTCCATTCTCAGGTTTACTCTGGATGGCTAAACATTTTTCTGGGAGTTCCAACATGGATGCCACAAGTTCTTTGAGCTGAGTTGTATCTATATAGCCATGGAATATCTCCAGACCTTCGAAAGGTAAGGACTTCTTGTTGCTCACAGTTGACTTCTCCTCAGTTGTCTTTTTCCTTTCAAGTTCTTTGAATGCAGCTTCAGTGATAGCTTTAAAATAAGTCGCCACTCCATCCATGTGGCCAAGTCGATGCAATGAAGGGGCACTATGTTGGAGTAGGCTCAGGGTTTTAGAAGTAAGGTGGGCCGACAGCATCTTGAAACTGACAGGGTTTAGGCTGTGTGGTATTGCAGTCTTTAATTCCAAAGCCAAGAACCACTGTTCCAGTGTTGGGTGTTTAAAAATGGTCAATAACATGCTTTCAAGGACCTGAAATTAACAGTGGAGCATAAAACATACAACATAAACAGTGAAAATTACAGCAGGGATAAAACTCCTGCAAATACACATCATTAAGTTAGCTCTTGAAAGGAAAAGATAGAAATTATTCCATCTGAAATTTTAAGAATCAATCTTTACAAGTGCAAAACTGGGTTCTGACCACATCCCAGAAATATCAGTCTTTTCCAAAAACTCTTTCAGAAAACTAAACTGGCTTTCTGACTTATAAAATTAGTAATAATGTTAAATATTGAATTCCCCATGGTGTTATCCAGCACTGTAAAATCTAAGGACCTCACCTCCAACCCGAAGACTCTGCAGCATGCCAACAATAGAAAATAAACACTCAATGTTCTCTAGCTTTCATGTAGACACATTTGTGTCACCCGAAAGTAAGGCTCAAGAATCCATTTCGTCCCTTGTCTCACAACAATAAAGTCTTATGTTTTATCATCAAGTTTGTGCAGTTAATCTACCTTCGCCAGCAAAAGAAAACAGAAGCATTGAGCCCAGAATCCCTGAATTGGGTGATGGGAAAATAAATTAAACAAAGTTTCCAGCTGATCAACCAGTAAGTCCTACATGCTTTTGAATGCCAAACATCAGGACCAACTGATATCAACAAGAGAAAGTGAGGACTGCAGATGCTGGAGATCAGAGCTGAAAATGTGTTGCTGGAAAAGTGCAGCAGGTCAGGCAGCATCCAAGGAGCAGGAGAATCGACGTTTTGGGCATGAGCCCTTCTTCAGGAATGAGGAAGGAAGTCAGACTTTTGTTTTCTTTTGCTTGTCTGGTATAATTACTCAAACTCTTGAATGACAATTCCATGCATGAAACTAAATAAATCTAAGTTGCAGTCCTTGGTAGATGGCCACTTGCAGAATGAATTGCGAATGAGGATCTTGCATTTTAAATCTAGTTTTGGCAAATTGGTAGCTCAGAAACAACCTCAGATGTCTTTTTTTTTGCTGAGATCAATACTTTTAGTGAGACAGATACTTCTGCTTTGTTAACTTCTGTAAAAATGCATTGGGAGATAGACAATAGATAATAGACAATAGGTGCAGGAGGAGGCCATTCTGCCC
>NC_057721.1:60795730-60832689 GCF_004010195.1 Chiloscyllium plagiosum | reverse complement strand
GTTTCAGAGAACACCTCTGGGACACCCGGACCAACCAACCTAACCACCCCGTGGCTCAACACTTCAACTCCCCCTCCCACTACACCAAGAACATGCAGGTCCTTGGACTCCTCCATCGCCAGATCATAGCAACACGACGGCTGGAGGAAGAGCGCCTCATCTTCCGCCTAGGAACCCTCCAACCACAAGGGATGAACTCAGATTTCTCCAGTTTCCTCATTTCCAATGCCCCTCCCCCAAGTCCCTCCTTCCTACCTTTTATCTTAGCCTGCCTGGCACACTCTCCTCATGCCCGGAACGTCGATTCTCCTGCTCCTTGGATGCTGCCTGACCTGCTGCGCTTTTCCAGCAACACATTTTCAGCTCTGATATCAACAAGAGTTGAATATTCATTCCGAGTGTGTGAATCACAATGAAACTAGGAATGAGTTGTGATTCCATACGGCACATTCCTGATGGACTTACCAACTACGTTTAGAAGAGTGACTAGTTAAAGGCCAGGGTGCCAAATTGCTGACCTGTGGGCTCCTAAAGCTGGAGAATAAACAGGAGGCTCTGCATCACTCACATATTTACAGGCCTACCAGCTGAGACAGTGATGTGTCAAAGTAGCAGTGATTGTGGTGGGGAAACAGAAAGAGGAGAGAAAAAGGAAGGGGGAAAAGAAAAACAAAGAGATACAGAGAAAAGAAAGGGAGAGAGAAAAAAGAGAAAGAGTGAACTAAAGGGAGACAGTGTGAGAGAGAAGAGTAGAGATAAGTTTTCCTTATTTTTGTATTAATCATTATTATATTGTTGTGTTCTTTTTGGAGCTGCAGCTGTTGTTACCTGGTGGACATGGGAAGGGGATTGGGTCTCTTATGATTTCATGTCCAATTTCCCCACCTAGTCTACCATGTTGGCCTACATGTGTTCTAGGCCATATAGGCTGCCCAGATGCCAACTGGAAATCCCACTTGGCAAGGGATGAAGGCTTCAATTGAAAATCCACCACTTGACAGGTGTAACCTGAGCCAGCTGCTCTGTAACTGTCTCAGAGTCAGGACTGTGGTGCTGCACCATTGTGATGGGCGACAGCACAAAATTGCAAGCTTATCCACCTGCCCTATTCTTTGAAAATTCTGCCCAAACTGCCAAAGTTCACACGGTGGGTAATGGCCATTCTGGTGACATACTGAAGTACAACCAGCCTTTATCTCTCCAATAAGACATCAACATCTTCAGCAAGGGACTGAATGGGAGACAGTTAACAAGAAAAACAGTACGAACAGAGGAATCTTTTTGACTTCAGGTGTAGAAATGCAGAAAAATTCAGATGTAGACATGCAGAAAAAAGTGCACCAACCTCACAGAGATACTAATTTGTGCCTCTGCAACATATAAACAACTAAAAATGAGCAGTGACCCACAGGCACTGTGACTGAACACCAAATCTTTTCAGTACAAAGAGAACACAGGGGTCTGAGGGGTTACCTGGTCCTTCTTTATGTCTCCATCTACGATGAGATCAAGGTCCATGAAAAGCTCAGGTTCACCTTCTTTTAACTTCCTCTCGATGGTATCATCAATTTGTTCACATCTCCATAACATCAATTTCAAAAGGTCCATAAATAGTCCAATCAGCTCTAAGCCAGTGCCCCTTTTCATCTGAAACAATAAAGAAAAATGTAAGAAAGCACCAGAATAAGTCACCTCCATCAAGGAATTACAAATTAGGAAGCAATAATTCTTCACCTCCTACCCAGTCATCAGTGCAATCACCAAATAAAAACTGAAAGAACTGGTGTAAATCAGAAATAAAAACAGAAATTGCTGGAAAAGCTCAACAGGTCTGGCAGCATCTGTGGAGAGAAATCAGAGTTAACACTTCTGGTCTGGTGACCCTTCCTCAAAACGGATGGTAGCTAGGAAAATGTTGCTTTTTATGTTAGCCATGAACAGCCTCCATCAACCGTGATTCACCCTCCCAGAAGGATCGTAATCCATTCCTTTGTCTGTCCAACTGTTCTTCTTTCTCTTTGGGCTCTCTCCTCACCTATCATTTACTCCTCGCCCCCTCCCCCACACTATATTCTGCTTATAAACTGGCCCTTTCCTAGCCACCAGCAGTTCTGAGGAAGGGTCACCAGACCCAAAATGTTAACTCTGATTTCTTTTCACAGATGCTGCCAGACCTGCTGAGCTTTTCCAGCAATTTCTGGTTTTGTGAATGCAATCACCAAAATTGTTAAGCAGGAAACACTTTCAGAGTATACTGTTTTAAAATCATAGATTTGAGGTAACTGACATATTCCTGGAGTTTTACAACAATACACTGAAAGCGCATGAGATCAGCTGCACTACTAACAAGGTATACTGATTTTGATGTTTTTAACATGAGAACACCAAAATGAAATGAGCAGAAAACATTAGGAACAACTAAAACTAAAACCCTCCAAGTCCACTAAACATCTTGTCCAAAACTTAGGCAGTTAAGACACATATGGATTGAGTGATGTAATGTGTAAGATACGTTTTACTGTGAGTAAATCCAGCTCAGATTGCTTGCTGTTATTTGTTTCACATACAAATAGACCGAAAATGATGGAGTGGATAACTCTGTCTGTCCTAAAATATTTTGATCCCATGAATGGACATTTCTAATCATACTGAGCAAGAAAGAATTAAATACCTTATTAAACTAAAAGTGCCAAATGTCACAGTATGGGATTTGCCATAGGACTGTGTCTAAAAGGGTCTGAAAAATAGACTACTCCTTCTCTTATAACGGCAGGTACTGCTTTAGAGATTGGGCATTTATGGAAGCCCTTTATAAATTGATACAAATATTGTATGAGAATGAAGACCTGGGTCAAAATTTGAACCTGCTGCCCATGATTCACAAGATGGTAACAAATCACTCTCTGTTTCTGCCAACCATGCTGAGGGCCAGAGAGGATGAATGTGGAAAAGCAAGAGGTAAGGCCAGATAAAGTATATCCGGGAGTAGGGACTTGGTATCTAGAGATGCCACCTGAAGTATATGCTTGTGAAGAGGTGATGGCGTAGTGGTAATGTCACTGGGCTGGCCTGTCCAAAATACAAGGCTAGTGTTCTGGCAACATGGGTTTGAATACCACCATAGCAGGTTTGAATCCAATAAAAGTCTGGAACTAAAAAGAGCTAACTTAAATGGTGACGACGTGTCTAAAGTTGGAAATTCCCATCTAGTTCACCTTGTGTGTCCTTACCTGTTCAAGCCTGCATGTGACACCAGAGTTGTGGCTGACTTTTAAATGCTTTTTGGTCAATTAGGGCTGGGCATTAAATGTTGGCCCAGCCAGCAATGCCCATGGTTCATGAACGAATAAAGAAAAGAAATTCACGAAACATGGAATTCAGGTCAACATTTCTCAAACATGATCCTCAATATAACAGATTAAAAAGAGTGCATTGCTGTTACCTCAAGGCCAATGTATATACTACACAAGATCTGTTTTATTTGGAGAAAGGGAGGATTGCAGATCAGAATCAAAATGTTGACTCTCCTGCTCCTCGGACCCTGCCTTGCCTGACCTTTTCCAGCACCACACTTTTCGAATCTGTTTTATTTGGATCCAACCCAAACACTGCCCAGGTATTCTGATAGGAGGGCATGTTACAGTTGTGCATAAGGATCGTCCAGAAACCCCGTCGTAGCAGATACCTTGTGAATTACCTGTGAAACTCAAGATTCTGGTTGACAATTCATCTGGGTCCTCTAAAAGAGTCCTGACTCAGTTTAGGTTAATAATTACCCAGAAAAGAATCTGAGGATTAAAATCCCAGGTAATTATTAATCTGAACAGCAAATCACAACTTCCCTCCAACCCCGGTGAACCCAGATTCTCTAATCCAACTACACTTTCCTGACCCCCAACCCAATCCCACTCTGCTTCTGACCCAACTAAATCCAACTGGTCTGACAACTGACACCCCATCCCCATCCAAACCTAGACTTTATAACCACTCTCTACTATAGAACCTGACACAGAAGACCTTAGTCTGACCCAACATTCTTTCCTACAAGTGAACCAGACAATCCGCTGACATGAACGGCACTCCCCAACCCCTGGTCTGCACCCCACCCCAGATCAGATTCCACATAGACCCAGCAATACCCCCACCACACCTGTCAAGCTGAACGCACAACCCCAACTACTCTTGCCAGAACTAACACACCTTTGACCTATTCATTCAGTTAACTGACACCCTACCCAACTGGTGTTTCACCCATCTGACACACTGACACCCTTAACCAACTGGTCCCTAACTTCACAATTATCTTCTATGCTTACCCTGCCAAAGTGGACAAAAGTGAGGACTGCAGATGCTGGAAACCAGAGTTTAGATCAGAGTGGAGCTGGAACAGCACAGCAGGTCAGGCAACATCCGAGGAGCAGGAAAATCAATGTTTCGGGCAAGAACTCTTCATCAGGAAGTATGAATTCTTCTTAGAATATAGTACCGAGTGGGTCCTTTGCAGTTCTGAGAGAGTGTGGCCCTCAGCTGAGGCAGGGCTGACTGTAGAGAGGTTAGGTTCCGGCGCATGGCTGCGAGTGCGGAGCGAAGGATCCGGAAGGAGAACTGTTTCTGGTGGTTTGATGAAGGTCTGATGAAGGGCGCTTGCCCGAAACATAGATTTTCCTGCTCCTCGGATGCTGGCTGACCTGCTGTGCTTTTCCAACACCACTCTGATCTATACCCTGTCAAAGTGACTGGCTGCACTTGGTACTCATTTAAATCACACAGCACGGCACACTGACTGCTGCACATGCCTCAGTGATCAGCACTGCTGCTACATGTCGACAGGGACCTGCGTTTAACTCCAGCCTTGGAGTTGCATGTTCTCTCCACATGTGTGGGTTTGTGCCAGATGCTCTGGTTTCCTCCCACAGTCCAAAGATATGCAGGTTAGGTAGTCTGGCAGTGCTACATTGTCCGTAGTGTCCAAGCATGTGTTGGATAGGTGGATTAGCTATGGTTAATGTGGGGTTACAGGATTAGGGTTGGGGTCTGGGTGGGATGCTCTTTGGAGATCTGGTGCAGACTCAATGGGCCCACTGGCCTCTTTCTTCACTGTAGGGATTCTGTCCATTCAAGTGGCATTGTTCTTCTTTGTTGTCAAATTTCTGGACAGGTCTGTGGGTGGGGCTGTTGAGGAATCTCTGGGCAGTAGGCACATAAAAGTAGATTAAAAAATTACATTTTCATGCTTCAGGGTCAATTCATCTTCACAACTAAAGAAGTACAATAAATACTCCATCAACAAATTGATGGCTAAGGCGAATAAATGAGGTGCAGTTTGGGAGTTAAATTTCAGATATTTCTCTGAAGCAAATAGGCCTTCTTATTGAATTAAAGCAAAATACAGTAATTGCTAGAAATCTGCAATAAAAATAGAAAATGCTGGAGAAACTCAGCAGCTCTGGTAACATGTATGGGGGGATAGACAGAGTTAGCATTTTGAGCTCAAAATCACATTTCTTCCAAACAGGATACACTGTCTCATTGCAACCTTTCAACATAAACCAGCACTTCATTCAAACCTTACTCTGATAGCAGAGTCTTAAAATCTAGAATCACATTATTTGCTTCAGAATAAGCAGAACAAACAGGAATTTCACTTTCCAAAGCAAAGTGGAGGCGAGGAGTAATATAAAAAAGGAAAATACCATGGATGTTGGAAATCTGAAAATAAACTAGAAAATACTGGAATTACTTAGCAATGAATATTTTATGTTTTGGTTTTAAGCTGTGTATTATACTAGAGAGAGATTATTTCAACATTAAAGGAACAGATATTTGTTCATAAAACTATATATTTTTTTCTGTTGTCCTGGTAACAAGCATCATACTCACTTTACTAAAGTTCTCCACAGTGGTTCGAATGTATAGAATCACCTGCTTCACAGCCAGAACTAGCTCATGTAGGCACAATTTTGTAACGGCTTGCTTCAAATCTTCTTTAACCTCATCACTTAGAAGGGTGCTAGTTCCCATTCCATACGCACCCATGAGAAGGCTGCAGAATGTAGTATCTTCCAATAGTGCAGGATTCATTGTATCTGAACCAAACTGTTCAAACTGTGGATAAATTTCAGAAAAATAGATTTTCGTCAATTAATCCGTAAGATCAGTTAACATGACATCTAATATCCCTCCTGAATATGAAATTACACCTGCAGATAAATCTGTGCAACTGTACAAATTTTGTAATCACAGTTTGCACTTGTCTAATCCAGCACCCTATGATCCTGTATCCACCGTACTTCCAGTTTTCTGTGCATCTGGTTCTCTGAAGAAGAAGCATTTTACATGTAGCAAGGTAGACTTCCAGAAAATCTACTGATGCCAAGGCAGTTTCAAGTTACCATCAGAAGTTTGCATAAGGGAAAAGTTTTGTTTGAGTCAGCATCTTCAGGATAAAAGACAGGGGGTGGGGGGTGGAATTGTTTACAAACTCCCACTCTGACCAGGCAGAGACCTGGTACTGACGTACAAGGTGTATTAACCTGTTCAACGATGTCTGCAACACTCATTCTGCAGCATTGAGATATCAAAATAATCAAGAAAATTATTTCCTATATATCTAGGTCTTTAAATACAAATGGAAAATGTTGTTCTTGTACATCTTGTGCACGGAACTGGTTTTATTTATATACTTAAAAATTTAAAAACAATATGTCCACTTCTTCGAAGCAGTTTGCAATTGGTTATAGAACATCCTGTTTGAATTCTCCAGAATGCAATGCAGTTTATTCCATTATCTCAGTAAGTTCCAAAGTTCATCCCAGCTAATTAACTCTTTGGGAAGGAGGCATCATCTGTGGCTAAATAAAGTTAAGGATAGTGTCAAATTGAAAGAAATATTGCACAAATCGGTAAAGATTTTGGTAGGTCAGAAGATTGGCCCAGCAAAGAATGACTGAAAAAAAGAGAATATGAAAATGTTAGTTAGTAATGTAAAGTAGATCATAAAAGTTTCTATAATATTTAAATTAAAAAAATCCTAGTGATTGTCTTGAAGAGAGTGAGTTTGGGGAAATGGTAATGGAAAACAAGGCACTGAGCACATAATTTGCTTCTGTCTTCACTTTTGAAGTCTTAAAAAAAATTCCTTAAAGAAAATGGAGAATCAAGAGGTAAAAGTGAGGGAGGAACTAAGACAATAACCAACATTAAGGAAAAGGTGCCAGGAAAACTATGAGACCTAAAGCCAATATGTTCTGAGGATAAAGTAGCCTGTGCATCCTACTGCCTTAAAAGAAGTAGCTGCAGTAATAGCAGAGGCACTGGTCATAATCTGGAAGGCTCCCAGTGGACTGGGAATGCAACACCTTTATTCAAGAAACGAGGGAGACAGAAGGCACGCAACTATAGGCCAGTTAGCATAACCTCTGTCAAATGGAGATTACTAATGTCTATTATTAAGGAAATTATTGCAAGACAGTCAGAAAATCACAATGCACAATCATGGTTTAGTGAAAAGAAAGTAGTATGTAACAAATTTATTACAGATCTGAGGAAGTTAAGAAAAGTGGATAAAAAGGATCATGTAGATGCAATGCACCTGGATTTCCAAAAGACGCTGCATCAAAGGTTACTGCAAAAGATAAGAGCACATGGCGTGGGGAGTAGCATGGATAAAGGATTGGTTAGCTAACAGGAAATTGACACTAGGATAAATGGATCATTTTCATTCTGGCAAATTGTAATGAACATAATACTACAGGGATCAATGCTGTAAAACATTTTGATATGTGTATATTTCTGTCATACTATAATGTAAGGCCTTCCTTTGTGTTTTAATATGTCTTATATCTGTTCTTGAGTTCAAATGTAGCCATTTGTGAGGAGCAGTGACACTTTGAGCTTTAAACTGTATCACAGGAAGATAGGGTTATGACAGGAGAAAGATTCTGATCAAGGATATTATTGCTGGGAAAATCAGGGACACAGACAGACATATGCACAAAACAGGAGGTCACTGGTGGTCTAGATGCTTTGACTACAGCAATTGATGTGGACACTAACCTCTCAGGAATGTGAGAGTGACTTCTTCCTGCCCTACCACGCCATAGAAATCACACCCATTGTTGGTATGCACCTGGGAACATCTTTTCTACTGCGACCCCTAGGATGCCAGACTACTGCGACCCCTAGGACTCATAACGGCACACAAACCAACAGCCACGCTCAGACAACAACTCACCAGAACGAAGGACCCGATACCCAACATGAGCAAGACGAATGTAGTGTACAAAATACCATGCAAGGACTGCACTAAACACGATATAGGACAAACAGGAAGACAGCTAACAATCCGCATACATGAACATCAACTAGCCACGAAACGACACGACCAGCTATCCTTAGTAGCCACACACGCAGACAACAAGCAACATGAATTCGACTGGGACAACACTACTATCATAGGGCAAGCCAGACAGAGAACAGCCAGGGAATTCCTAGAGGCATGGCATTCATCCACAAACTCCATCAACAAATACATCGACCTGGACCCAATATACCAACCATTACAGCGGACAGCTGAAACTGACAACTGGAAGCGGCAGGGACAGACCACTATAAACACCGGAGGAAACATCAAAGAAGCGCTTCGCAGGAGGCCCCCAAGCACTGATGATGTCGCCTAGCCAGGGGACGAAACGTTTGCAACAAATACTTCCAGCTCGGCGAACAGAACCACAACAACGAGCACCCGAGCTACAAATCTTCGCACAAACTTTGAACATCTTTTCTGCTGATAGTAGGTATGACCACATGGAGGTGGTCTTTCATAGGCACGATGGAATTGGTAACCCAAGCAGGTGACCTAATTTAAGACATTACAGGTCAAGAGACAAGGATCAGAAAGGCGTATAAAGCCATAGTTCTCAAGATTATTACTGCTGCAATCAGGAAGCATGACTTGATCAGTCACAGGAAGATGTGGGGAGTTAGATGGCAGAGCAAACCCACAGTAACATGGAATCTCACTAAGCAGCTGGTGTTTTGAGTTTATTGCTTAGTAAATTAATAAAGAACTACCACATGAAGAGGAAATTACATCTGAAGCTTGTTTTGTGCTATTGATATGTACAGTATTGGCTAAGGACCTCAGAGGATAGTGAGGTGCTTTGTTCAAGAGTCTTACCAATGCTAGGACCTCAACTACTTGGAATCTATATCAATGACTTGGATGATGGGACTGAATGTATGGCAGAAAAATTTGCTGATGACAACATGATAGGAAGAAAGCGAGTTGAAAAGAACAGGTAAAGATTCTGCAAAGGCATGTACACAGGTTAAGTGAGTGGGCAAAAATTTGTCCGATGGAGAATAACATGATAAAATTGTGAACTTGTTCATTTTGGAAGAGGAAAGCAGTATACTATAAATGGAGAGAGACGGCAGTAGAACTTTGGTGATATGGAGGGATCTGCTACTGTACACAAATGACAAAATGTTAGTATGCAAGTACAGAAAGTGATTGGCAAGGCAAGGGGAACGGAATATCAAAGAAAGAACACTTTACTGCAGCTGCCCAGGGCCTTGGTGAGATCACTGCTGGAATTCTGAGTGGAATTCTAGTTTCCTTATTTGAAACAGATTTATTACAATAGAAGCAGTTCACAAAAATTCACTCTTCCTGGGATGATGGGCTTATCTTGTGATGAAATAGGTCAGCCCACACCCATTAGAGATTAGGAAAGTGATAAGTTATTTCATCAAAACATACAGCACCCTTAGAGGACATGAGAGGGTGGATACGGAGAGGATGCTTTCTCGTGTAGGGGTGACAAAATGGGGGGCACAGCTTAAAAACAAGAGGCCTCCCTTTTCAGTTGGAGCTGAGGAGAAATATCTGGTCTCAGTACTTGGAATTCCCTTCCCCAGAAAACAGAGGAGGCAAGGTCATTGAACTCTTGAAGACAGAGTTAGATTTGATTGACAAGAGACTTTAGGGACATGGACAGGAAAGTGAAATTGAGACCACAATCCAGTCAGCCATGATCTGATTAAATGCAGAGCAGGCTTGAATATGCAAATAGTCTACTCCCCCTCAGAAGTCCTACGTTTCCACAAATTACTTCTTTACAGTTGTGGCTGTTGCAACGTATGGGAAAGTAGTAGTCAATTTCACAGCCAAGTCCTGCAAACAGTGATGAGATAAATGCTTCTGAATAACATCATTGTATAATAAAATGTTAATATGCAAGTACAACAAGTAATCAGCAAGACAAGCAAAATGAAATATAAAAGTAAGGAAGTTTTACAGCAGCTGAACAGGGCTTTGGTGACACCACTGCTGGAATTCTGAGTGGAATTCTGGTTTCCTTATTTGAAAATAGGTTTAATTGCATTAGATGCAGTTCAAATAAAATTCACACAACTCTTTCTGGGATGATGGGCTGAACAGTTGAGATGGTATATAGACAGTGAAGAGAATGAGGTCAAAGGTGGGTTCCTAGGGTACACTTGGGTTAATGTGCAAGGGGAAGCTCCTCTCAGCAATATGGTAGTGGTATAGGAGTTATCTTTGAAAGAATCAGGAGAGTGGTGCACGAACAGTGGAGTGCATTGGTATAGACAGAATGATGCAAATGAGGTTTATGGCATGTTTAATTATGTCAAAAGTGAAAAGAAGATCAAGAATAATATGAAGTAAGGTAACAGACTCAAGATACTTGAATATAGGTCTGACCAATATGGCCCTGCACTGTAAATGGAGAGGAAACTAAATTTTAAGTGGTTCAATTAAGATCTTAACAATAAGACAATAAACACACTAAATGTCTTTTTTTTCTCAGATACACACAAAAGAAACATTTTTGAACAGTGTAGTAAAAGATCACACCTGAGTTGAGCCAGAACATGAACACTAACTACATAGATTTTAGGTTACACTATATATACCACCGTGCTAATTAAAATCAAGATGTTTCTAGGAATCGAATCCAAGAATTGATGATCAATATGTAAACCGCCAGCACGGAGAGTATTTGAAATTAATACTATTAGTACTAACAGTATAGACACATAGTGATTTTACTGTTAAATGCCAACCCAGCTGTTGAATGAACCCACAGAGAAATTCAATTTCTTACCAGTGTTTGCTTGGTTTGTTGTGGGATCCAAAGCCCGTAATACTTGTGCAGCTGGAGAATATTTTTGTGCATAGTTTGGTTTTCAGGCAATGAATCCAGTTCTTTGTCATATGACTGTAATACCAGGCACAAAGCTAATGGATCTTGTTGCACATGTAGAATATCAGTCATAACAACAGAAAGATACCTCAGAACAGCATCTAAAACAGCACATTAAGATGGGAATCAGTAAATGAGACAGCTGATTATTTAGTTTTATTCAGTTGAGGCTTTGAGCCTCAAGTTCAAGACGTTGAAGAACAAGTTCAAGATATCAGATATGTTAGCTCTAAACTGAAAGCTTCACCCATTAAAACACATACAAATGCACTTGTTTTGTTTAAAAAGATTGCTTGGCTTCATTTGTTCATGATAACACCAAGTAACATCTGCTTCTGCAATGTGAAATCTACTTCAACAATTATGTGGCGATTCTGAGCAAGTCGAACAATTGTATACAAGCAAAGGATGTACAGTCGAAAAGTGTAGTGCTGGAAAAGCACAGCTAGTCAGGCAGCATCCGAGGAACAGGAGAGTTGACGTTTTGAGCATAAGCTCTTCGTCAGGAATGATGAAGAACTTATGCTCGAAACGTCAACTCTCCTGCTCCTCGGATACTGCCTGACTGGCTGTGCTTTTCCAGCACTCCACGTTTCGACGCTGATCTCCAGCATCTGCGCTCCTCACTTTTTCCAAGCAAAGGATGTAGCCATACGAAACTATAAGTAAAGCGGGAGAGAAAAGGAGAAAATGGAATACAACTTTCACCTTCCACACATATCATCATGACTGTTTGTTGGATCCTATCTGAATTTTTAGGTGTATTAAGTGAAGCATCAGATTGAGAGGTGCAATGAAAATACTTTGTCTTTATTTGTGCCCATCAAAAACACACAATTTCAACAGAATAAAGATTAAAATGACAGAATTAGGGAACCAGACTCAAAATACATTGAATATAGGTCTGACCAATACGGCCCTGTACTGTAAATGGAGAGGAAACTAAATTTGGAGCGGCTCAATTAAGGTCTTAATAATAAGACAATAAACACATTGAATGTTTCTTTTCAGGCCACACACAGAAGAAACGGTTTTAGATCCAAGATCATTCATCATTTCACCTGTTCCATTACTGTTTCCTAAAATAATTTTGTTCTTGGCTTCCAAAGCAGCTGTAACCACAGGACTGAAAGGAAAGGTCTGTGCAATCATATTCTCACTCAAAGCAAATCCAATCTCTTCATTCAGACCTTCACTGGTCTCCATAATAACATCCACCATATCCAGAACATCTAAAAGACAATAAAAGGTTAGAAAATCATTCTGTACAAAGTGAATATAATTGGTTTAGTAATGATCCATTTCACTTTACACAGTTCATGGCACTTACATGTGTTTCACTGGATGATGTTCACTGAGCAGATGTATTTATTCTAGCACAATCGATTCCTCACCCCTCATTCAGATTAATGGACAATAGTGATATATGAGAAGAGAATATTTCAGAGTTTGCACATTATTTATATATAGGGGATAAATATAGGGAGTAAACACAGTAATTCTCCCACTTCAGTTGGTAGGGGATTTGATAATGTGTTGATCGTTCCATTTCATAAATCTATGTTCAAATTCAGTTTGGATTGACATGATGAAAATCTCTGCATTCTGTTGGGCAAAATGTCCTCTGAAAAAGAGGTATGGGTGGTCTTATTTAATTTCCTAGTGCTTCTGAGTCTACAACACAATACTGCTCCTGTCAGTAATGTTACACAGAGAAGCCACACGATTGCTGCTATAGAAAGTGGAAAGGTATTTATAAGGACTCACTCTTTTTTGAAGTCAGAGGTGAAATTCATTGATGGAGTCAGAGAAATGGAGTTCAGAGAAAATGGATTTCTAACCATTTAATATTTGTCTTGGGAATTCTTGATGTTGAAATGGAAAGCATTTCGCCAACCACAAATAACGTAACACAAAGAACAAGAGTAGTATACTGGTCCCTTTACCATTTACGTTCGTGGCTGATGTGATTTTAAACTTTGGCTCTACATTCCTGCTTATCCCTGATAATCTTTCATCAATTTGAATATGAATTACAAGTTAAATGCAAAAGCCAGGACTATTTGTTTCAGTGCAAATAGCAAATGATTTTTTCAAGCATTAAACAAAGTGGTCAAAACATTGTCAGTGGATATACACAATTGCCTAATATGAGATTATAGAGAAGGCATAAAATGATGTTGAAAACCCTAGTCCCTCAACTATGCAATTTGTTCTACCAGAACTAACGTCACTGGCTGAAAGACTTCTTAAAAATTCATCCATGAGGTGAGCTCATCGCTGGCTGACTAGTATTTATTGTCCATCCTAAAAGGCAGTTAAGGGTCAACCATATTGCTCTGGATCTGGAATCATATGTAGTCCAGACCAGGAAAGGATGGTTGCTTCCTTTCCTAAAGGGAATTAATGAACCCAGCAATCGAGAATGGTTTCATGATCATCATTTGACTCTGAATGCCAAATTTTTATTGAATTCAAATCCCACCATCTGCTGTGTGAGGTTTCAAACCCAGGCCCCAAGAACATTACCTTAGTCTCTGGATTAACAGTCCAGCAACAATACCACTGGGTCATTACCTCCCACCAACTGATTGATTAACATTTATTTTCAGAAAGTTTACTTTTGTTCTTTGTATTTTCTATAGTAACAGAAAGAGAGTCAGTATTTTTTATTCCTTCCCTGCTCACCATCAATATGTGAGATAGGCAAACTGACGGTTTCAGAGTCCGGTCCACCAAGGTTGGCTTGAAGCATGCTGGCCTCTTGTATTGCATCTGAAATCTTGTCTGTGTAAGGATATGGATTTGATATTAACTTTATCAAAACCTAGGAAAACACAGAGCAATTCATGAAAATTGTGCAGATACAAATAAGAAACGGAAACTTGTGAAATCAAGCAAAACTTATAATCTTATTACATACAAACATACAAATTAAGATAAGAGTGAGTCAAATGTGTTGCTGTCACTTAGTGACATGATATCAACTGTTCAACTTGTTGGGTGTAACTGGTCTACAGATTTGAAATGCTGCAATTTCTTCATGATATCAAGAAAGGTGTCAGGTGTTAATTTGACATCAGTATCCACTACTGTGGAGTGGAAAGATACTGACATACCCTCTGCTCTGTTGAGTTTCTGATTTTAGCCATAGAGTGTATGGGGTACCTTTGGGTATACTAATGGAATGCAAAAAACAGGCTGTTGGCTAAGTGCTTGCCATCACAAGAAATAAAGGCAAGGTTACACAGTCATATTACACTACTTACAGCATTGAGCAACCTCCGAGGAACAAGCCATTCACCCTTTTGTGACAGCTATGGAGGTATAAGAGAGGCAAAAAAAAGGGTCAAAGATGTTTGTTCTTTGTTCGGAGGAGATGTTCTCTGAACATTACATACACTAATTTTCGAACAAACATTCTTAATTGTGCTGACAAACGAAATTTGAATTTAATGTGAAGTAGAAGGGAGACTGTGGAATTTATTTCAACAAGATACCATCCATAACTGGATAAAGGGATCAACTTAGAAGAATTGGACATGATACTTTTGTACTTATGTAAAGTACTTCGGATGCCTTGGTCTTATGATCAGTGCTAATATAGATGCAAGTCTTTCTTTTGAATTGAATTCATTATAAACTCAGCAGTAAGTGAGTTTTCAAAATGTCAAGAGGACACATTATAAGAACATGGGCGGCACGGTGGCTCAGTGGTTAGCACTGCTGCCTCACAGTGCAAGGGACAAGGGTTCAATTCCAGCCTCGGGTGACTGTCTGTGTGGAGTCTGCACATTCTCTCAGTGTCTGCGTGGGTTTCCTCTGGGTCCTCTGGTTTCCTCCCACATTCCAAAGATGTGCCATGCTTAAATTGCCTCTAGTGTTCAGGGATGTGTAGGTTAAGTGCATTTGTTATGGGAAATGTAGCGGAATAGGTCTGGGTAGGATACTCTTCGGAGGGTCGGTGCGGATTTGTTGGGCTAAATGGCCAGTTTCCACCCTGTTGGGATTCAAATGTAATCTTCTAAAAGACTATTCTCTACACTACTACATAGTAACAGAGATAAATTTGTCACTAAACATATCTGTTCCTCTACTTGATTGTGAAATTTGACAGATAAGTACTTTTTACAGTTGCATTGCTATGGAATTATCTTCAACTTTATGTAAATATGGAATGCAGGATCTGTTAACACAATCAGTACGTACCCTTTCAAGAAATAAAATGACACTCTCTTGTTCCGATTCAGAAACAGACCAAAGACCTTTCATCCACAGTTCCAGCTCTTTCCAAGTGTATTCAAAAATTCCACACTCTTTTAAAACCTAGGCAAGAAACAAAAGCTCGTAACACTGTACAGTTGCCCATTGGGAAAGCAAATGGTACAAGAGAACACAGGGTAAAGGATCTCACAGTTCTATTTGATAATAGTATTAATTTTACTACTGGAAATTTCAACCATCTTAAATAGGAATCAAATAAACAATGTTTGGTAATAGATTTTAAGCAGTAGATAAAACTTAATTGAATTGTGATTCTCGATACATTCAAAAGATGAATCCTTTAAATTCAGGCGAACTCATCACTGCTGGTGTGTGTAATTCAGTGTCTTAGATATTTGAAAGAAATCAGTACTGCTGTGTACAAAATGTTTTCTTTTGGAAGACAAAATGGTCCACCAAAAGTGAGAACAAAACGCATTCCATGTATAAAAAGATACTTGCATCTTTAAGGAGCTGTTGTTCTATAATTTGGGTACTTTAATGTAGACCAGGTTCCCTACAGTATGGAAGCAGGCCCTTCGGCCCAACAAATCCACACCGACTCCGCGAAGAGTAACCCAGCGCAGACCTATTCCCTATATTTGCCCCTGACTAATGCACCCAACACTATGGGCAATTTAGCCTGGCCAATTCACCTGACCTGCACATCTTCGGATTGTGGGAGGAAACCGGAGTATCCAGAGGAAACCCACGCAGACACGGGGAGAACGTGCAAACTCCACACAGACAGTCGCCCGAGGTGGGAATCAAACCCAGGTTCATGGCGCTGCGAGACAGCAGTGCTAACCATTAAGCCACCGTGCCGACCGCATTTTGTTAATTTAGTTTAAATTGCTTTGAAAAGCATGTAAAGAATCATGTCTTGAAAATGGTGTAGCTGAGCAGAGTTCATATTGTATGCCAGTAATGTTTAATTTTGCAAATAAATGTGTCAGTAGTGTAAAGTGAATATAGCACTATCGTTCACCAATTGGCTATCCAGAAAGCAATATTAACCATTCAGCAAACATTTTTCCCACAACTTGCATCAGTTCAAGCTGTGGATCAACCATCAAGATGACTGGTCATTATATTGTCTTGAGTTATTCAAAAATGTGGAAAAGAGACAAATAGTTCATTTTTCATGTTGATTATTAAACTGGTGCCTATCATTCACAGTTAGCAGAATAATAATATTTAACTGGACTAAACTACTTTGGGTATTGAATTAATAGCAAGAAGATTTTCTTGACACATTCCAACTAAATTTACAATATTATTTGAAAGTTAACAATGTACATGTATTGCCAGATTATGGGAATTAAATGTCAATTAAAATCTCAACACACCTTTATAATAAGATGCTTGGTCGATGTTTGCAGTTGGGAACTCTTACTAGTCACATACATTTTAATCAACAAATAAAATACTGACTTCTCTCCATTATTTTTCTCTGTACTTGTGATATCCTGCAGAAAATACACAGAATAAATCAGTTGTTGCATCAGACAATATTTTCACATTACAACCATAAATTTCACTATGATTATGATCAGACAAAATATGGAATTCTGCATGTTCAACACATATTACATTTTTAAGAATTATTAGCACAATGTTGTGAAAAGTTAACTTTGGTAGCATTTAATATGATTATGATCCTTGTGGCTTTATGTAAATTTATGGCAAATTTGAACTACAAGGAAAAATTGGGCAGTTTGGACCAGTTTTCTTTGAAGCAGTAAGGTTAAGTGAAATTTAATTGAGGAGTATAAAACTATGAGGGTCTTAGATTAGTGAAATAATAATTAAGGCCATTATTTAAAGTAATTGGCAGAAGGTTTCAGGAGAATGTATTCAGGCAATGTGATGGGATCTGGAATTCACATCTGAGAGGTATTAGAGATAGAAACTCTCATCACATTTAAAGAGCACTCGAATATGATTTAACACCTCATCGAAACACAAATCCTCTGATAACACAACACCTCCTCAGTTCTGTACTGATGTGTTAGCCTAGATTCAGTGCTCAAGTATCTAGAGATGTATTAAATTCCCAAGCTTTGAATTTAAAGATGATAGTGCTACCGAGCCAATTAACAATGAATTAATTGGATTAAGCCAAGTTTGAAAAGAGTTGTTTGAAAAGGAGATATCGAGCCTTTACACTTAAAATACAATTTCAATCTAAATAAAACACTGGTTTGCCTAATATAATGATACCTGAACTCTGAACCAAGCAAACTTATTGGCAGGCAGCTCCAGGGCAAGCTGAAGTATGTGGTGCTGTAGAACAGGTGCAATTTCCTGTCTGATCCCTTTCTCACTCACGATACCTGGAAAAAGCAGTTAAAGATTTTATCATCACAGTAAAACTCAACATCTTTCTCACACCCAATAACAGCACAAAAACAGGCCATCAACCCAAAGATATTCTCCAATGCCTATGTTCCACGAGTTTCTGCCAATTCTACTCATAAAACTGTCATCTTTCTATTCCTTACTCCCACATGTGTTTGTCTAGGTTTCTCTTAGATGCACCTAATTCATTCTCATTAACTACTTCCTCTGGTAGTAAGTTTCATATTCTACCTATTTGTGGACAGGCATTGGAAAGCATTGCTTCAAGAAATAAATTGTTTGTAATTGTCACAAGTTTTCTTTGCTCAGGATTAATCATAGAATTTTTACAGCACATAAAGAGGGCAGCACGGTGGCTCAGCAGTTAGCACTGCTGCCTCACAGCACCAGGGTCCCAGGTTCGATTCCAGCCTTGGGTGACTGTCTGTATGGAGTTTACACATTCTCCCTGTGTCTGTGTGGTTTCCTCCAGGTGCTCCGGTTTCCTCCCACAGTCCAAAGATGTGCAGGTAAGGTGAATTGGCCATGCTAAATTGCCCGTAGAGTTAGGTGCATTAGTCAGAGGGGAAGTGGGTTACTCTTCGGAGGGTCGGTTTGGACTGTAGGAAATCTAATCTAATCTAATCTATGGTCCATCATGTCCACACCAGTCAACAAAAATCTACCCATTCTAATCTCACTTTCCAGAACCTGACCCATTGGCTTAAATGCAATAGCAATTCAGGTGTTCATCTAAATAGTTCTTAAATGTTTGAAGGATTCCACTTCTACCACCCTTTTATACATAACGGAATCACTCCAGCCCAGGCAAAATCCTGGTGAAATTCTTCTGCACTCTCTCTAATTTGCTCACTATAATAATAAAGGAAATAATGTACAGACATCATACATTAGACTTATTTGAGAGGCCCTGTTGGACTCGTTTATTAAGGCATGTTTGTTGCTGCAGAATGGAACAACTCATCTACTTGGTGACAGCATGAAATACCACAGATGTCTTCATGGTTTCCACCTCTAAATGAAGTTTAATTGGTGCCAAGTTGGAAATAGATCAGTGTTATGTACAAAGAGCCACCAGTAATTGAACTGAGACTTCCCAAACCAATTTCAGTTTGGATTATTGCAGAGAAAAGTGATATTTAATTTATTAATCTGGGCTGGATTCCAACCCCTATTCTGGCTGTGAAGAGGCACTGATGAAGTCTAATGTACTAAGCATCCTCCGTCAGCTTTTGTTTTCACTTCTTGTCTTAATTTACAGCTCTCTGCTTTAATCAATCTTCAAATTATGTAGCTCATTAGTGTATCACTATACTGGCTAGAAAATATTCATTAAGCTCACTCTGACTACACAAATCAATAGCTAGTATCTGTGCCTATAAGTAATCAATATTCTTTAACTAAAATCAAAAAATCTTGGGAGCGCTATTGATTTCTTAATACATGATCCCTATACGCGAAGCTCTCCAACATCAGTAATCAGCCATTAGGCTTCAATAATAAATAGAGACAATTTAGTTAGTTGCAAAACAGGCTGCCTTATTCTCAGGAGTATACACAATTATCAAATACTTGTATATAAACAATACCCTGCATGTAATCAGGGTACAATGTACAATGCATCTTTGAGTAAAGCATCCACCATCTTATACATTTCAATTGCTTCACTACTGGTGCATTGTTCCTGCAAGATATATCATCCTGAAGCAGCTAGCCAAAGTATCTTAAATATAAATAAAGCTGCAGTTTCAGCAACTTGCTTTTAAAGATTGCAGCAATATCATCCACAGTCCTTGGTTTTAAAATAGTTCTTTCCTATTTTAATTCACAATTAAAAATACAAAAATGAAATTATATGGTCTTTATAATGTACTTTCTGAATGTTTGTTTCTTCCCCAGGTCTGTAAGTACTTTTGTTTCTATTACATTTTATTTATTCTGCCCGATTGATTTATTGCTGTTGCTAATGGTACACAGTGCCATAGGCCTTCTCCTGTGCTTTCTTCAGCTTTCAAGCAGGCCTTTGTGTCCACCACTCAGCATCTCGGGATCTCTCCAAATCTGTCATTAGCCGGTCCTAACACAATGAATTCAGTTCCAGTATATTCCCCACCTCTGGTTTTGGACCATTGGGCTGATCTCATGGTTTACCATCACTAGTCTTCACGTTAGGCTCTTATGCCCCATTTCTGTTTCCATAAGTCTGATCACCATTGCCAACATTTAGTCATGTGAAAGTCACACACTTGTGAATGAACAGCAGCATGCTTCACTGAACATAGTCTCACACAAAAGATGGCAAGACAGGACATCAAACTTTGATCCCTCCAGAACTGAGCTCCAGTTCCATGTGATCTGATGTAACAATGACCTTGCTTCTTTGACACATGCCTTAAGCTATATTTGGCCTTTACTCAGTACTGCCTTTTTTTAAAATTGTAGCTGAGCCAAAATCCCTAATGGCAATGCTGAAATAACTTAATCATATTGTACAGCAGTTCAAGGTGGGTCACACCATCTTCCTGAGAACAGTTCATTTTGGGCAATAAATGCTGGTCTTGCTGGTGATGCCACATCCAAGGAATGCATAAATATAAAGAAAAGAGGTACCACGTTTTCAAATAAGCAACTATTGATATGCTACTTTATAAAGATATAGACAACTACACGTGAACGGGAATGAAGCAACCTACAATAAATGTATTTAATTTGAATCCAACCAATTCTACTTTTCAAACCAGCTGTTTGCAAATGTTTACAAATGCTTCTGTTAACTACGTAGCTTTGCATAAGAAACAGCATTGACATACCTTTAAGCAATTTACTGAAATCAAATGCACACTGAGAAACCATATGAGGGATCACTTTCTGATAAAGACACATAACCTGGAGCACAATTGCCTTCAGAAAAGTGGTCTCAGCATCATCTTCACCTAAAGAAAAAAGACATGAAATGTGAAGCTGGCCTTAAGAATGAATTTTATTAAATGCACAAATTAAGCACTTATTAACATCAAAAGTATTTGATATGGAGTCTCCCTCCTTCAGTGAATTGCTGGAGATTTAAAAAAATGTCAAGTTTTAAAATTTAAAACCATCTTAATTTCACAATCTCTGTCAACTTAGTCTTACCTACTCAATGAGTTTTGAAGATGAAGATAGACAGAGATAAACTTGAATGGGTGAATTCATGACAATATCAAATAAAGAGAAAAGAAAAATGAGAAGACGGAGTTGAGTGTCAAATCACAAAATATGCATCACACAAACAACTTCCTGTTCCTTCCTCCTGAGAAGAAAGCCTTACCATGGTGCTCTGTAAGAACTGAAATCTCATCTGCTTGCACTGCTACACTGCTGCATTTTGTGTTTTTCTCATCTCCCTGCTTTTCTTTTCCATCTTCTTCCTTTACCTTGTTCTTTAACAAAGATTGCCACGCAGACACAATGCTATTCATGTCTGGTAAATGCTGTATCAGAAGAAAAAAGGCACAATTGTGTCACATAATAGTTCAGGAATTCCAGAAAAGTTCCATATTTCTAGAGTGAAGTCTGTATATGCTTTGCAAATCTAAATTTCATAGAAATTTAGCAATATGTAAATTAAAAATTGACTTTACTGACTGTAATCACTATGAACTTATCCAAATATCCTTTTGTAATAATATTAATCCTAAAGGATTAGAATGATTTGATCAGTGCTTCTCGAGGCAAACTGTAATCCTGCAAATTGATGTGAATATGTTTCAATTTTTAATCTGCATTTTAATCCGCAATAGATTGGAAAACTCAAGTTTGGAGAAGGTAGCCTACACAATAGTATGTTTTCAGAATAGATTCTCTGGAGGCAACCAGAGAGGAGGTTACATTGTACTGAACCTGTTATTATGCAGAATTACTTAGTAACCTTGGTAGCAGCAATCATAACATGACTGAATTTTACATTCACTTTGAGGAAGAGAAGAGTGAGTCCAAGATGAGAAGGATTGATCTCCTGATTTAAGGGGAGTTGTAAACACATTGGAAGCAGTTAGAACAAGTTTGCCAGACTAACATCTGAAATGGATGGGTTGTCATATGATGAAAGGTTGGATAGGCTGGGCTTCTATCCATTGCAATTTGGAACAAGAGGGAGGCTTCTTGATCCTGAGGATTCTTGAAGGTATGCATGTGGAAAGGATGATTTTACTTGAGGACATAAAATTGGGCTCATCAATCATCAGAACACTCATCTAGATGTCATCCTCGATTTCAAGCAAGTGCAGACAATGGAAAGGATGTTGTCTAAGATTCTAGAACTAGGGGTCGTGGTTTAAAAATTTGGGACTGAGCTGAAACTTTATTGCTGGAACAGCACAGCATCCCTAGATGCTGCCTGACCTGCTGTGCTGTTCCAGCAATAAAGTTTCAGCTTTGATCTCCAGCGTCTGCAGACCTCACTTTCTCCTTAAAAATTTGGGACTGCCTATTTAAGGCAGATAGGAAGAGGACTCCATCTTTGGAATTCTCATTTTCAAAAGATTGTGTAAGAAGAGTCTTCAGAACAGTTCTGATGAAGAGTCACTGGACCTGAAATCTTAACCATGCTTTCTCTCCGTAGATGCAGCCAGACCTTCTGAGTTTCTCCAGTAATTTTTCCTTTTGTTTTGAATTAGATTATTTTGTTGTTCAACTTTGCTCTGCTAAAATTATGGTATTAATAATAAATCGGTAATTTCTGTTTAAGCTATAAACTTCATGTCTGATATTGGTTATTCATAAAGTCTGGTTAGGGACAATTCAGTAACTTTGAGGGGCATTGCATGTTTTAATTTCACTATGTTGTCCGATTGGGTCTGGCTTGGGATCCCTGTGTCATAACAGTATCTGTTTCTTTGGCACTTCTGTTTAATCTTTTCCTTTTGTAAAGTACATTAAGGGTTGTCTACATTAAAAGATATCACATAAGTGCAAGTCATGACCAAAATCTAAGCCTGACAAAAACAATTTGTGAAATGTGAATGTCATGATGAGGCTGCAGTCGGAAGTACCTTACTGAGATTCTCTCTGTACTGCTGTGCAAAGTCCTGCATTTCAACAGAAGTGTAAATGTCAGAGTTTTCCCACACTTCCTCATTCAGGCAATGCTCAATGTTCTTCAGAGCCCTCTTCAAAACAAATGCAAGCAGGGAGAAGGTAGTATGTTGAACTACTTTGTTTGCAAACTGAAAGTAAAGAGACATTTGATTAAATTTGTTTTCATTTTTATGGTCAATTTCTGAGGTCAGTCAGGAAATAATTGATAGCATTGATTAAAATAAAGGAAATAACTGCAGAAAATGACTGAGAGGGAAAGCAAGCCTAACAGTCTGAAGCTCCAAAGGTCAGTGGCCAAGAGTTCCTCCTTTATCTTTTCCTTCTATATTCCTCACAAAAAGAAAATTCCCAAAATAGATAAGCTTGTGCTGAGTAAAAGCAGACCACACTCAAGTCCCAGACCTGAAATGAGTTCACAGTGCAGTCAGAAAGACCCTTATGGCATGTTACACCCATTCATCCCTTAGGTTTGTTGCAGGAAAGTTAGCTCAAATCCTTCCCAGTAAATAATTTGTTTTGTTTAAAGGGCAACCTATTGAGCACCAGAGGTGGGCCCAGGTTAACTATGCAATTATTTTGTTCATTTTAGTTTGAAAACTTTGCAAGTTCTTAAATACTCTAACAATTAATAACAATTTCTACACTGGCCACAAACAATTTCAGTCTGGTTCATACACGTACTTGAAATATTGATGTAAGCAACCAATTCCAATCCACTCTTTCGACATTTGCAGTGGCACATCCTAGAGTATTCTTCTAGTCCCCACAATTATAAATCCAGTTAGAACAGGCCAGATTTCCCAGGCCTGATGTACTGTACCTTGCCATGCTTCTTTGAGAATATATGCAATTGAGGAGCCATTTGTTTAAAAGACTGGCCAGATGCATTCCAGTCCTCCCCTGTACTATACTTGATATGGCATTTACCTGGCTTTCTCATTATGTTATAAAGGAATCGGTTTTCTGGGTAAGCAGTGAAACTGCTTGATATGGAGAGTGTGCAATAATTTGTTTTTCTACAGATATTTTGTTTAATATTCTAAATTTTTTTGATTTTAAGAAACAAGTAAATATTAAACAGTGTTTTCCCTTACGTTGAGTCCCTGAGTAAACATGACCTTAGTAGCCACTGGAGGTAGTGTTGTAACCATCACCATAGAGAGGAGGTGGGGAATTGGGATGAACTCCTTTGTTCTAAAGGCATTGGAAATCTCTGGCTGAGCTTCATAAATCTGGAATAGAAGTAGAAAGTATAAAGAAAAATATGAAGATTATCCATGATCCAGTTCTCTGTTGGACATATAATCTATTAATAGGGTACACTAAATAAAAGATTAAATGGTTACTTGATCGACTGATTTAATCTCTTTGTTACCAGTTTAGTTTTAAATAAATACTGCAATGTTATGTATTAAACATATTAAACATTACCATCAAAAATCACAAGTTTGCTTGTCAACAAATGATTTTCCCCATTTGTTGCCAAAATTTATGGTGATGAAAATGGCAAATTTCAACAGCACATCTGCAAATCTGCTGGCTTGAAGTCTGCTGTATTACAGAAAGTCTGCAGTTTTAACAAATGTTTGTTGTAGGCAGTATGGCTACACAGCAACACAAACGTTCTCATGCAATCAAACACGAGTTATTGCAAAAGATTTCAAGGACCCAACCAAAATCACCCTTGCAGTAAAGAGCATAATGGTTCTAACTTTCAAAAGCTCTATGGCAGACAGAGTTTGCTCTGCACAGAGCTCCATTCCTCCTTTACACACAGTGGTCCAGTTTTGTCCTAGACTGAAGCTATTTCTGGGCACTGACAGATTAATTTTTGACTTTATTGCACCATATCAGAAAAGAACTCACTCATGCAACCTATCACAAATTTGCGCTTCTGAAAACCATATTGCTCAGCAGCTGGCACCATTATTTGAATACTGAGATTTCCTCTCTTTTTTAAACCTCTAGAAACACTAAGTACTGGCCTCAATTTCACAAGCAATAGAAAATATGAATCCTTGCTACTGAACTTGAAGACAGCTGCCCACAAATATCTAGTGACCACTGTGGTACAGTCTTTTCCTTTTCTTCTTGCAGATTAATTCTTGCAGCAAGTCAAGGGCAAGTCGTACTGTGCAGTAGTTGTGATGTCAGTAAGCAGGCAAAGAGCCAATACTGTTGCAATATTCACATCAGTAAAGTGAAGGAATCTATCAAACAGTACCTGCTCAGCAATAACCTGCTCACTGATGCAGTGAGTCAGGGCCACTCAGCTCCTGACCTCATTATTGCCTTGGTTCAAACATGAACAAAAGAGCTGAATTCCAGAGGTGAGGTAACAGTAATTGCCTCTGACATCAAGGCTGCATTTGACTGAGTATTGCATCAAGCAGCCCTAGCAAAACTGGAATTGATGAGAAATGGAGGGAAAATTCTTCATTGGTTGGAGTCACATCTGGCACAAAGGATGATGGTTATACAGGAGGTCAGCCATCTCAGCTCCAGGACATCTTTGCAGGAGATCCTCAAGGTAGTGTCCTAGGCCCAACCACCTTCAGCTGCTTTACCAATGACCTTCTCCCAAACATGAGGCCAAAAGTGGGTATGTTTGTCGAAGATTGCACAATGTTCAGCATATTTAACGACACGTCAGACACTGAAACAGACCTTGTCCAAATGCAGCAATGACTGAACAATATCCAGGCTTAAGAAGTATTCATGCCACACAAATGTCAGACAATGATCATTTCCAATGAGAAACAATCTAACCATCAGCCTTTGACATTTAATGGTGTTATCACCACGAAACATTCTACCATCAACATCCGAGGGCTTAACATTGATGAGAAACTGAACTGGATCAGCCATATAAATATGGTGGCTATCTGAGCAGGTTAAAAGCTAGGAATCCTCCAAAGAATAACTTATCTCCTGACTGTCCACCATCTACAAGCACAAGTCAGGAGTTTGATGGAATGCTCCCCACTTGCCTGAAAGAATGCACTTCTTACATGAGCAATGGTGAGACCCAAGGAGATAGTGAGGAAAGAGATCCATCTGAGATTGGTACAGGTGGAAAAGGGAGCAAGTCAAACAGTTAGGGCAGTCAGGAACAATGCAGAGAATGAAGTAAATCAAATTGCATTTATTTCAATGCAAGAGGCCTAATAGGGAAGGCAGATGAACTTTGGGCATAGTTAGAAAAATAGGACTGGGATATCATAGCAATTACAGAAATGTGGCTCAGGGATGGACAAGACTGGCAGCTTAATGTTCCAGGATACAAATGCTATATCAAGGATAGAAAAGGGAGCAAGAGAGGAGGGGGGAGTGGTGTTTTGATAAGGGATAACATTATGATTGTACTCAGGGATGATATTCCTGGGAATACGTCCGGGGAAATTATTAGGGTGGAAGTGAAAAATAAGAAAGGGATGATTACCTTATTGGGATTGTACTATAGACTCACTAATTGTCAGTGGGAAATTGAGAAACAAATTTGTAAGGAGATCTCAGTTATCTTGTAAGAATAATAGGGTAGATTTAGGAGGGGATTTTAACTTTCCAAGCAGAGACTGGATCTGCTACAGTGTTAAGGGTTTAGGTGAAGAGGAATTTGTTAAGTGTGTACAAGAAAATTTCTGATACAGTATTCAGATATACCTACTCTTGGGAAATTAGGTAGGGCAGGTGACTGAAGTGTCAGTGTGGCCAGCGACCGTAATTCCTTTGGTTTTAAAATAGTGATGGAAAAGGATAGACAGGACCTAAAAGTTGAAGTTCTGAATTGGAGGAAGGCCAATTTTGACAGTATTGAGCAAGAACTCTCAAAGGTTGATTGGGTGCAGATGTTCGCAGGTAAAGAGACAGCTGGAAAATGGGAAGCCTTCAGAAATGAGATAATTAGAATCCAGAGATAGTATGTTCCAGCAAGCGTGAAAGGCAAAGCTGGTAGGTGCAGGGAATGCTGGATGACGAGAGAAATTGAGGTTTTGGTCAAGAAAAAGATGGAAGCGTATGTCAGGTATAAACAGCAGAGATCAAGTGAATCCTCAGAAGAGTACTCAAGGCAGTAGGAGTATACTTAAGAGGGAAATCAGGAGGGCAAAAAGGAGACATGAAATAGCTTTGACAAATAGGGTTAAGAAGAATCCAAAGGGACTTCGCAAGTACATTAAGGACAAAAGGATAACTTGGGAGAGAATAGGACACCTCAAACTGAGTGCTGCTGAACAAGAAGAGCTTGGAGTGCAGGTTCATAGTTCCTTGAAAGTACAATCTCAGGTAGTTAGGATAGTAAAGAACGTGTTTAGTAAGCTTTCTTTTATTGGTCAGAGCATTGAGTATAGGAGTTGGGAGGTCGTGTTGATGCTGTACACTACATTGGTTAGGCCACTTTTGGAATATGGCATGCAATTCTGGTCTCCATCCTATAAGGATGTTGTGAAATTTGAAAGGGTTCAGAAAAGATTTACAAGGATGTTGCCAGGGTTAGAGGGTTTGACCTAAAAGGAGAGGCTAAATAGGCTGCGGCTATTTTCCCTGGAGTATTGGAGACTGAGCAGTGACCTTATTGAGGTTTATAAAATCATGAGGGGCATGGATAAGGTAAATAGACAAGGTCTTTTCCCTGGATTAAGGGAGTCTAGACCTACAGGGTATAGTTTTAAGGCAAGAGGGGAAAGATTTAAAAGGGACCTAAGGGGGATCTTTTTCATGCAAAGGGTGGCACATTTATGGAATAAGCTGCCAGACTAAGTGGTGCAGACTGGTACAATTACAACATTTAAAAGGCATCTGGATGGGTACATGAATAGGAAGCGTGTAGAGGGATATGGGGCAAGTGCTGGCAAATGGAGCTAGATTAATCTAGGATATCTAGTCAGCATGGATGAGTTGGACTGAAGGGTCTGTTTCTGTGCTGTGCATCTCTATGACTCCAGATCAAAAGGATTATAAATTGCCATTTCATCACCTCCAGTGGGATGCCACCACCAGATACATATTCCTCTTGGACATCCTGGTCCTCTCCTGTTCCATTCCCAATATCTCCCCACACCCATGATACCTCCCAATCATGCGCTAAAGGTGCAACATTTGCTCAATTGTCTTCTCCTCATCTAAGGCCCTAAACACACCTTCCAGGTGAAGCAACAATTTACCTGCACTGAGATCAATCTAATCTACTGTACTTGCTGCTCACAATGCAGTCGCTATACAAACTAAATGCATACTGGATGAATGTTTCCTACATTGTCTCTTTAAAAATGATCCTAAGCTTCCAGTTGCTTGCCACTTCAACACACTACCATGACCCACGCCTACATTTCTGCCTCAGGCTTATTGCAGTGCTCCAGCAAAGCTCAACAGAAGTTGGAGGAACAACACCTCATCTTCCTTCCAGTCCTCAGGACTCAACATTGAGCTTAATAATTTCAGAACATGAATATCTCCTTCCATGTCTATTACCTACACTGACAACTCTAGGTCCTGCCATGAAATGGGTTGCTTTTGGCACAGCCTACCCATTTCCTTGACTCAGTTTCCATTATCACCAATCGAGCTTCTCTTCTTCCCTAGTTTAATGCCAACAATCCCTTCGCCTGCCTAGGTCTCCCTCTCCATCTCAGTCTCCCTCTCTCTCTCTCAGGGATTCATCTCCAGATATCCACTCACTCCTTTAACTCCCACCCCACCCCCCGTCATCAGCATAAATACTTTTCCTATCTGCCTTCAGTTCTGAAGAAGGGTCACTGGACTTGAAACACGAACTCTATTTTCCCTCCACAAATGTTACCAGAAAGGCTAGCTAGTTTCAGAATGTTTTGTTTGTTTCAGAACCTCCAGCATCTACAGTTCTTGATTATATTTTAGACATGAATGAAACTTAGGACTTGCTTTTCCATGATGGTTGTTTATCAGTTTCTTTCACATACTTTTCCTTTAATCGTATATTTAACACCTTAACTTCCAACCTAAAAGCCATACCTATAAGTCATATAATCTAAGAAATTGGATGATTATGATTACAAATATTTTAAGACAGTTTAAGAGATTGGATGTTAATCGTCCAATATGTTATAATTAAAACTAAATATGGAAACATTGTGCAAGTTAGTTACACCCTACCTTTCGGAGTAGTTTGATGTTATCTAGCCAGGCCGTTTTAAGTCTAGGTACAAAGGAATACTGTGTTTCTTGGAAGAATCTGCTTAATAAATCAGGGCAAACTTTGAAGATGTTCACCATCAGATCAGCCACCAGCGCATCTTCTGTAGCTGTTTTTAAGCCCAGGAGAAACCTCAGTAGAACTACATTGCCACCCCTGCATGTGAAAACAGAGTCGATAGTTTAAAGGAAATTATTCCAGTGATTTTTTTTTAGACTTGTAAATGATCTATTAATGTATAACATCAAGTTCAAGGACGATGCACAAATTAGATTAAAATACACCGAGTTAACTTAATGAACACTTTCTGCATGATAATATGTACCTCCTATAGTCTGAGAAGTCAAACCGAGATATGTTACAACCGAAGGCTAAGAATTTGATGAAGACAAGACCAAATGGAAACAGTGTGCTCTGTTACCTTAACCACGACCCCAAGTGCCACCAGAAAGAAAAACTATTGCATGAATCACTCTGGAGGTAAGCTCCTCATTCACACCGTTGTCTGGGTAGCAATTGTTTTGAATTCGATATTTTATTTCTTGATAGCCATCTTAAATTGTCAGCCTCTGGTTTTGCTCTTCCCAATGAGTGGAAAAATACTTTTTGCCTGCCTCATGCTATGAAGGTGTAGGTGTACCTTTGAGAGAGAGTGGAAGCTGACACAGACTTAGAGAGGCACAGAGTGTGCTGAAAATTTTAAAAATGTAACATTTGGTTGACACAAATGGTTGAAGCTATGTTACCATGCTACAAAACAAATTCAAATTCAGCCAATCAGTTTAAATTATGTCCCAGATATCAAATTCCAATCGAATTTCAATTTGTTTTTGTACCATGGTAACACAGCTTCAGCTATTTGTGATGACCAAATGTTACATTTTAAAACATTTTCAGCACACTTTGCACCTCTCTAAGTCTGTGCCAGCTTCCATTCTCTCTTAAACGTACAGTACACACCTACACCTTCATAACCTTAGTATGAAGCTTTCATCATTTTAACTACCTCCATTTTGTTAACCTTAGGGGGTTAGATAGGGTCGACAGTATGAACCTTTTCCCGCGTATTGAGTCGGGTATTACAAGGGGGCATAGCTTTAAATTAAGGGGGGGTAGATATAGGACAGATGTTAGGGGTAGGTTCTTCACTCAGCGAGTCGTTAGTTCATGGAATGCCCTGCCAGTAACAGTGGTGGACTCTCCCTCTTTATGGGCATTTAAGAGGGCATTGGATAGGTATATGGAGGATAGTGGGTTAGTGTAGTTTAGGTGGGCTTGGATCGGCGCAACATCGAGGGCCCAAGGGCCTGTACTGCGCTGTATTCTTCTATGTTCTATGTTCTATGTTCAGCATTCTCTTTTGTAAAGATATGCTAGTGTTGTAACTGTATTGGATGGAGCAGCAAGTTCTGGACCATAAGTCTTCAGTACTATTGCAGGAATGTTGTCAGGGCCCATAGCCTTGGAATCCAGTGCCTCCAGATGTTTCTTGATACACATGGAGTGAATCAAATTGGCTGAAGACAGGTATTTGTGATGCTAGGGATCAATGGAGGAGGCCGAGATGAATCATCCAATTGGCACCTGTGGCAGAAGTTTTGACTTCATCTTTTACACTGATGTGTTGGTCTTTTCCATCATTGGGGAAGAGCCGCGTCCTCCTCCAGTGAACAGGTTAATTGTCCACCACCATTCATGACTGCACAGCTAAGATCTGATCCATTGGCTATGGGATTGCTTAGTGCTGTTATTTGCCGTGTATGCTGTTTGGTATGCAAGTAATATCTGGTAGCCTCAGCAAGTTGACACCTCTTTTTTAGATATGCTGTTTCTGGCATGCCCGCTTGCACTCTCCATCGATACAGGGTTGATCCCCTGGCTTGACAGTAATGGTCGAGTGGGGGAGATGCTGGGCAATGAGGTTGCGGTTTGGAGAATGATTCTGACTCTACTGATGGCCAACAACACCTCATTGATGTCTTGAGTTACTGGTGCAAATCTCAACATCGACAGTAATTTGCTCTGATACTGAGTTGCCAGATCTGTTTGAAGTCTGTCCTGTTTAGCACAGTGATAAATGCTACACAACATGATGGAGGGTATACTCAGTGTGAAGGCGGGACTTTGTCCCAATAAGGATTGTGAAGTTGTCCTCTTAATGATATGATATGGACAGATACATATGAAGCCAGCAGCTAGGTAAGAATGAAGTCTAGTATGTTTTTCCCTCTTGTTGGTTCCCATACTACCTGCCGCAGACCCAGTCTAGCAGCTATGTCCTTTAAGAGCCAACCTGCTGGATCAGTAATGCTGCTGCTGAGCCACTCTTGGAGGGAGGGGAGAAGTTGGTGGTGGGGGGGGGCGTGACATCCCTCATCTAGAGTACACTTTGCACCCTTGCCATCCTCAACATGGAGGAGTACTGATTCATCAGTTGATCAGCAGGAAGTTTTCTTGTTCATAATTAACCTGAAGCTATGAGACTTTGTGGGGTCTGGAGTCAATGTTGAAGGCTCCCAGGGTAATTATCTCCCAGCTGTATACCACTGTGCTGCCACCTCCGCTGGATCTGTCCTACCGAGGGACAGGACAGACCCAGGGATGGTGATGGATGTGTCTGGGACATTGTCTGTAAGATATGATTCCATGAGTGTGACTATGTCAAGCTGTGAGACACCTCTCCCAATTTTGGCACTAGCCCCCAGATGTTAGTAAGGTGGACTTTGCAGGGCTGGGAGGGCTATTTTCTGCCATTGTCTTTTCTGATGCCTAGGTTCTTAGCAGGTGGTCCATGTGGTTTTATTTGTTGAGACTTCAGTGATTGATACAACTGAGTGACTTGCTAAGCCAGACGGCAGTTGAGAGTCACCACGTTGCTGTGGGACTGGATTCACATGTAGGCCAGATTAGGTAAGGATGAGATTCCTTCAGTGAGGAACATCAGTGAGTCGGATTGTTTTTTTCAAACAGTCAACAATGGTTTCACGGTTATCAGTAGATTTTTCATTCTAGATTTTTATTATTGAATTGTAATCCATCTGCCATGTTGGGATTTGAACCCTGGTCCCCAAAACATTGGCTGAGTTTCTCGATTAATAGTTTAGTGATAATACCAATGTTTTCCCACAATGGTCAGTACTGGAGTCGGTGCATAATGGTGGTCAGTCTTGGAGAGCTGACAGCCTGTGATTGGCCAGCAGTTCTCCAAAACAGGTCTTTCTGATACAGAAGTGTAGCAGTCCTGCCTTCATTCTAGTGGTATCCAACCACTTCCCAACCAATTTTGTTTAGTAGGAATAGAATACAGGATCCCAGTATAACGCAGCCCCATGGACTGAACGGTCCTTATTCTATTGTAAGTGTATTCTATTCTATTATTATGATTAAGTAATACTGTCCAAGAGACTGACATTCAGATAAGTGCTTGGAATGCATAATTGAGTCCAACAGAGGTTCGGAGAAAATGCTTTACTTTAGATCTATGAATCTCCTTAGTCTAAGCAACCACTGCACACTGAAATTTTAAGCATACAATAATCTAACGTAATTTACACAATACTTTTTGGCAGAACATTCTATGACAGCATTAATAACTGAAAATACTACAAGATACAGAGTGACTTGGCACAAGGCTTCCATTAAGAGAAAGTGAGGACTGCGGATGCTGGAGATCAGTCAAGAGCGTGGTGCTGGAAAAGCACAGCAGGTCAGCAGCATCTGAGGAGCAGGAAAATCGACTTTTCGGGCATAATGCACCACACTCTCGACAAGGCTTCCATTATGTTGAGATTCCTACCTCTTAGCTGTACCCAGACTGGAATCATAGAAATTTATGCCATGTTTTAATGAGCAGCAAAGGTCCATCAAGAAACTGTGTACAAATTCCCGAACACTGTCTCTTCCAGCCACTTTGGAATCTTGGACATACTGTCAGGATTTAAATAGAGTTTAGTTTTATAGAACCTTTATACAGTATCATATTGTATTGTAGCAAGAGAAACAGGCAATTTTGTCCATCAGAACAATACTAGTGTTTATTTTCCACATCAATCTTTCAGCCATTGCACATGATCTCATATTATTAACAGAAACTAATTCCATTTTTTTCTTGCGCTTCTAGTTACCCTCACCTTAAATTAATTTGTGCCATTTATCTCAACTACTCCATATGGGAGCAAGTTCCATGCTTGAAATATACACTGGGTAAAAAGGTTTCCCTTGGAGCAGAACCCTACGAGGTTTTACAATGGGTATAGAGTATGCAGTATTACAGAAATAATTGTTCCTACTTTATTTGTCTTGTCGAAATAAGATGAAAGACAAACTTAATTTATACTGCACGCTTTCCGAATCCTTGTGATGTCACAAATTGCTTCAAGTATAACTACTGTTCTCTATTGTATGCAAATACAAATTTGCTACATCAAAGTCCAGTGTAAAGCAACCAGCTAAACTATTCTGATCATGCTGAGAAAACAAATGTTGGCCAGTGACTAGTAAGGACAGAGGGATCAGAAATGGCAGTAACAGATCACAATTCAAGTCAGTCATGGATGTAGGTTTGCTCGTTGAGCTGGAAGGTTCATTTTCAGATATTTTGTCACCATACTAGGTAACATCTTCAGCGAGCCTACAGACGAAGCACTACTGATGTTTCCTGCTTTCTATCTATATGTTGGGTTTCCTTAGGTTGGTGATGCCATTTCCTGGGTGATGTCATTTCCTATTCATTTTCTCAGTTCTGGTTGGAATTCTCGTGGATGTCTCTGTTTGGCTTGTCCTAGGATGGATGTGTTGCCCCAGTTGAAGTGGTGTCCTTCTTTATCTGTATGTAAGGATACTAGTGAGACAGGGTCATGTTGTTTTGTGATGAGTTGATCAACTAGCCACAAAACGACATGACCTTGTCTCACTAGGATCCTTACATACAGATATGGAAGGACACCAATTCGACTGGGAAAACACATCCATCCCAGGACAAGCCAAACAGAGATACGCATAAGAATACCTAGAATCATGGCATTCCAACCAAAACTCTATCAACAAACACATTGACTTGGAGCCGATTTACCACCCCCTGAGAAAAACAGGAAATGACATCACCAACCCAAGGAAACCCAAACATATAAATAGAAAGCAGGAAACAACAGCAGTACTTCGTCCAGAGGCTCACTGAAGATGTTACCTAGTATGGTGACAAAACATCTGAAAAAGAACCTTCCAGCTCAGTGAGCAAACCGACATCCAGAACCTCAACCTGAACTACAAATCCTCTCAAAACTCGCTATCAAGTCAGTCATATCAGTCCTATCATACTTAAGAAAAAAGTCTTACCCTGTCATCATTTAACTGGATGTCAATAATTCCATTCCAGTGATATAAGGAAGCAATATTGGTCAAAACGCCTGCAGTGAAAAAACGAACCTTCTGTGTTTTACTTATGGCTTTATTATAGACAACCTAGAAGACAAAAATAAGAAGGAAGAAATTTGATCTAATTAATTAAACCATTACAACAAGAACTTCTTGAAGTTATTGGTGACAAGATTTCTATGTGGATTAAATAAAAAGAAAATCTATGGCTTGTGCCCTCAATTTCCAACACAAGTAAATTTCTCAAGTTAATGACCATATGATATAGGAGTAAACATAGCTGAAAATGTGTTGCTGGAAAAGCGCAGCAGGTCAGGCAGCATCCAAGGAACAGGAGAATCGACGTTTTGGACATAAGCCCTTCTTCAGGAAGGGCTTATGCCCGAAACATTGATTCTCCTGTTCCCTGGATGCTGCCTGACCTGCTGCGCTTTTCCAGCAACACATTTTCAGCTCTGATCTCCAGCATCTGCAGTCCTCACTTTCTCCTCACATAGGCCATATATCGCATTGAGCCCGCTCCCCATTCAATGGGATTATTATATTGATCTGGTAATCCTCAACACCACTTTGCTGCAACACCACTTTCCCTATAATCGTGATTCCTTTACTGATTAAGAATCTGCCTCAGACTCAAATATTTAAGAACCGAGCCTCTAACGTGAGGAATTCCACATATTCCCCATCCTCAGAGAGAAGAAATTTCTCTTCTTTTTAAATGATAACCCCTTAATCTGAGATTATGCACCTACCTTGTAAAGTTCCTTAGAACCTTAAACGTTTCAATCAGATCACCTCTCATTCTAAATTCCAATTACTATCGGCTCAACCTCATAAGATAATCTTTCTATCCTGCTTGCTACCCTCTCAATGAATTCCAATAAATTTGTCATGCGTGATTTCCTTTTCATGAAGCCAAGTTAACTCTGCTTGATCCTAATATCTATTCCTAAACACTTGACTATTCCACCATTCATACTATACTTGAAAACATTTGCAGTGTCCCAACGTGTGTGAAATAGTCAGCCTGAAATAAAACCTCTTCTTACTTGCACTAACAATCCACTCACAAAGAGCAAGGGAAAAACAGACACAACAATTTCAGCCAAAGCAGAAGGATTGCAAATACGAAACGCGAAGGATTGGAAATATGAAATGGGAATTACTACATGACACATCTTCATGCAGTTAGAGAGCAGCACCGGTAGAAATCTAGTATAAAATTCTGGAGATTAGATCCACAACCTTTTCAAACTGGACATGTATGGTATATTTGATTTGTGTGGCTAGTATATAATACATTCACATCTAATTCATCAAAATGTAAATTACACTGCATGAGCAAATTTCTTATTCCTTGAAGGCTCAGATTTTCCTGTGGTGGTGTTTGCACTGACAGTACAAAAAAAAAACACTTGTTATCACCTGATTTATCAGCTACAGTAAAAACTTGATCCTCCTGTAGCAGAACCTAGTATCGGAACAAACAGTGAGGTATTCCAGCATGGTGTTATGCTGGCAAACTATGCCTTCTTATGGCATCAAGAACTGAAGACATGTTGATGAGGCCAGTCTTTACCTCAGTAACAAAAGAGATGTTTTTAAAAACAATATCAAGTATTTGAAAAGCTCTGAGAGAATTTAATGCTATTAAACTATTAAATATTTTTATTACTTTCATAAGTAGTCATTTGTTCCTACAAAACTTGAGTATTACTGAAAAAAGACATTTTAATTGAAGCTTTTTGTTTTGGTCTTACCAAGGCAATTACAATAATAATGTAAAGGGAAAACAACAATCATACTGCATGAGAGAGTGTACTGGTTGCTTAACAAGTGGATTGATAGAGGCATTGCCATGGGAATGTACCAATTAACTACCAAGCATTAAACCGAGGAAGTTGACTCTGATTGGTTAGGCCAGTACCTTGAGAAATGGACCAGAAAATGGCCATCACCGATTTTATTCAGTACACTTGACAAAAAGCTTGAAAACTTTGACAAAAGAAGTGTATTTTTTCAGAAATACTTTTAGAAATAGTCAATGAGCGTCCAACATCTGTCTTTGGAGATTAAATCTCCTCACACCCCCAGTTACTCCTCCAGTGTTCATTCCCCACCACTGCCTCTACAAATATGGATCCTTCCCCACATCTCAACTTCTCCAGCATCTCATCCCTGCCGATGTTAGAAAGGCACTTGATGGAAGGAGAAAACCTCAGACTGTTTTAAGACCATAAGAAATAGGAACAGGAGAGGGCCATTCCGTCACTCAAGCCTACTCCATTTTCATCTGGATCATAGCTGATCCAACACTCCTCAGACCTACTTTCCTGGTCATTCCCCATAACCCTTGATTTCCTGACTAATCAGAATCTATGGCATCAATGTGGATTTCACCATTTCCTCATTTTCCCTTCCCCCACCTCACCCCAGCTCCAACCTTCCAGCTCAGTACCACCCTCATGACCTGTCCTACCTGCCTA
>NC_057721.1:60775117-60795663 GCF_004010195.1 Chiloscyllium plagiosum | reverse complement strand
TTCCAGCATCTGCAGTCCTTGTTTTTACCTAATCAGAATCTACCTATCAATTTCTTCCTTCAATATACACAAGCTCCCCATCCCATACCTTTCTGTTTGAAAGACTCATAACCATCAGAGAAGAAATTCCTCCTCATCTCAGTCTTAAATTGACATATCTTAATAATTTGTGTTTCTATGACTGAGAAAGGAAAATCCAATCCATTAACCTGTAATCTTCTCCCTTAACCTTACATCTAGCGAAAATAATAACTTTATGTATCAACACTACACCACGGCTGTAACATTAATGATGCAAAATGTTTGTTTACAGTGGTAGAGAAATTGCAGTAATGTGAATGAGTCACCTCCATCCCCACCCCCATTCACCTATTGTACTCTCCGCTATTGTACTTTCTCCCCACCCCCACCCCTGTCTCACTGATGGCATTATTAAGGCATTAGTGCAAATGATCTTCTGTTAATCTTTACAATTTACTGCTAACAGTTTTTTGCTCAGTTACCTCTCCCAATTCACACAATAACAAAAAATAATTGGGTGCTGGCAAAGCAACATTAATAACCTTTCAGTTTAGGGTGTAAGTTTGCTCACTGAGCTGTAGGTTTGATATCCAGATGTTTCATTACCTGGCTAGGTAATATCATCAGTGGCGACCTCCAAGTGAAGGTCTCCTGCTTTCTATTTATATCTTTCTCCTGGATGGGGTTCCTGGGATTTGTGGTGATGTCATTTCCTGTTTGTTTGCTGAGGGGTTAATAGATGGCATTTAGATCTATGTGTTTGTTTATGGCGTTGTGGTTGGAGTGCCAGGCCTCTAGGAAATCTCTGGCATGTCTTTGCTTAGCCTGTCCCAGTATAGATGTGTTGTCCCAGTCGAAATGGTGGTTTTTTTCATCCGTGTGTAGGGCTACGAGGGAGAGAGGGTCGTGTCTTTTTGTGGCTAGCTGGTGTTCGTGTATCCTGGCGGCTAACTTTCTTCCTGTTTGTCCTACGTAGTGTTTGTGGCAGTCTTTGCATGGAATTTTGTAGATGACGTTGGTTTTGTCCATGGGTTGTACTGGATCTTCTAAGTTTGTTAGTTTTTGTTTGAGAGTGTTGGTGGGTTTGTGTGCTACTAGGATTTCCTAGAGGCCTGGCACTCCAACCACAACGCCATAAACAAACACATAGATCTAGATGCCATCTATCAACCCCTCAGAAAACGAACTGGAAATGACATCACCACAAACCCCAGGAACCCCATCCAGGAGAAAGATATAAACAGAAAGCAGGAGACAACAGCTTCGCTTCACTTGGAGGTCGCCATTGATGATGTTACCTAGCCAGGTAATGAAATGTCTGGATATCAAACCTACAGCGCAGCGAGCAAACCTACACCCTAAACCTCAACCTGAGTTACAAACCTTCACAAACCTTGCAAAAACCTTTCAGTAAAAATTCAGAATCCAAACCAACAAACCTTTGTTCTTAAAGTTGACAGAAGTAAATTTATGATAGAAATCCGATCTTCTTTCAGTCCAGAACTGAAAATGTCTGTAATGAAATCTTTTTAAAAAAAGCACAATTTAGTTCAATGTGGTTTTTAACTAGTAATTAACTAATCATTTTTACAACTTTTCTTTTTTCCAACTTATGGTTGATACAAACATCACTATTCCCAAATATCTTCACTATTGTCTTGACATCCTGAGGCACTGTTGTACATACACTTTCCTCCCCCTGCATTTTATTGATTTATCACTTGAAGTACTATGCCAACACATCATTTCCAAAAGGTTTCAAAACTACTGATCTTCAGTTCTTTCCAGTTATAATCTTCAAATCGATTATCTCATTTTGAATGATTTGCTTTTCTCTCAATCTCTTTTTAACCTTGGCAGTGTCCTGTGCTGTAGCCCCACATATTCACAACAGGTTGCTCCATACTAACAAAAACTTGTTTACACAAACTGTCTGGAATCTATTTTGATCATTTTTATTTCAGGGATTTATAAAATAGTGGATTAATCTAATTGAAAATACCTTTTAAGCCCAGAACTTGGCTAATGGTATTGTCGTCACCAGCTATCAAAAAAGAAACTGTGAACTGGATATAAGCCATGCGTACATCAGGCATCCCCTAGAGTGAAAGACATAATATCATTAAAAATACCAATTCTAAAGAGATTATTTAAAACAATGTAAAAAGATGTGTATTTTTGCAGAAATACTTTTAGAAATATTCAATGAGCTTCCAACATCTGTCTTTGGAGATTAAATCTCCTCACACCCCCAGTTACTCCTCCCCTGTTCATTACCCACTACTGCCCTCTAAAAATCCTAATCTGTCCCCACTGGGCTGGCTGTAGCGCATTTAAAAAATAGTATTTTTTAACAGCATATTTTTACTCAGGAATGACAAAGAAAAAGGTTCAATCTTAATAACGTCCATACTTGGAGCTACTGCTACAAATGCCTGGAAAAGATACCAACAACGCACTATATGTGAGAGTTACATAGCTCTGAGAAGCATGACCAGCGAATAAAGAATTTCCTCTGTTGCCAAGCTGCTTATTGGAATCCAGCTGATTTCTCTATTGGAAAAGTAAGATCCCAGAATGAAATTTGGTTTGATAGATTTTTGAATATGTACTTAACGAGGTGGTCGTTCACTTAAGCACTCTCACACAATGCTGCAGATTTGATTTTATCAGTAAAACAGATTTATTACACAAAAGAAATGAAGGTAAAATAGATTAAATCAACTATATATACATAACATTTAAAAATACAATCTTAACCATCACAAAACACTATCACTTTACAGTAATCAAATACCAAACAGCTTTCTTTTATAGCACATCTTTAGGTTTGATTTAACTATTTCCTTTAATTTCAGGTTATGAGAGTTTAATAAGCTTTTCTTTGATTAATCATACAATGGAGCTTAGACTTTCTCAGCTTCAAATAACCTCCTCAGAGTTCTAACTAAACACTTTTGGACTAGAATTTCAAAATAAAACCTTTACAGAGAGCTAAACTCCTTTCTTTATTCTTACATTTACATTCAACAGAAACTTCTGCAAACTGAAGAAATCAAGGAACTACAGACCTGTGAGTTTACTTCAGCCGTGGGTAAATTATTGAAGGTGATTATAAAAGGTAGGACTTATGGACATTCAGAGAGGAAAAAATTGATTAGGGAGAATTAGCATGGTTTTATGTGAGAAGAATCGTGTTTCACAAACTTGGTTGAGTTTTTTGAGGAAGTTACCAAAAAGATGGGTGATGGATGAGCAGTAGACATTTTTTTGGATTTTAGGATTATTTTTGCCTTTGATAATGCTTCACATGGTTGTCTAATTAGGAAAGTTAGGTCACATGGGATTCAGGATGATCTTACCAATTGGATATATTATTGGCTTAATGGCAGGAGACGACAGTGATGGTAGAGGGATGTTATTCGGACTGGAGGCCTGCGACCAGCGGTGTTCCACAGGGATTGGTTCTGGGACTTCTTTTGTTTGTCATATATATAAATGTTTTGGATAGGAATATAGAAGGCACAGTTATTAAGTTTGCAGACGATACCAAATTTAATGGCGCAGTGGCCACTGAAGAAGGTTTTCTAAGATTACAATGGGATGTCAATGGGCTTAAAAATGGCAGATGGAGTTCAATCCGGATAAACGTGAGGCATTGCATTTTGTATCGAAAAACAAGGGTATAACTTATACCATTAGTGGTAAGGCCTTGGGTAGTGTGGTAGAACAGAGGGGCCTTGGGGGGCAGGTGCATAATTCTTTTAAGTTTGCATCATATATAAATAGGAGGGTTAAAAAGGCGTTTGACATATTTGCCTTCTTTGCTCAGTACTTTGAATATAGGAGTTGGGAGGTTTTGTTGAGGTTATGCAGGACATTAGTAAGGCCTCTTCTGGAACACTGCGTCTAGTTCTGGTTATCCAGTTGTAGGAAGGATATTATCAAACTGGAGAGGATTCAGAAGAGATTTACCAGGATGTTGCTGGGTGTGGAAGGCTTGAGTTATAAATAAAGGCTGGATAGGCTGGGACTTTTTTCACTGCAGCGCAGGAGGTTGAGAGGTGACCTTGTTAGAAGTTAATAAAATAATGAGAGGTATAGATAAAGTTAATAGTAATTGTCTTTTCCCAAGGATGGGTGATTTCAAGACCAGGGGTCAAATTTTTAAGGTGAGAAGAGAGAGATTCATAAAAGACATGAGAGGCAATTGTTTTACGTAGAGGGTGGTTCGCATGTGGAATGAACTTCTTGAGGTAGTGGTGGATGCGGGTACAATTATAACTTTTAAAAGACATTTGGATAGGTAGATGAATAAGGAAGGTTTGGACAGATATGGGCCAGGAGCAGACAGGTGAGGCTAGTTTAGTTTGAGATTAAGTTTGATATGGACTGGTTGGACCGAAGGGTCTTTTTCCACAGCTGTATGACTCTATGACTATGACCAAAAACATTCCAAGCTCTGCTTTGTTTCCCTAAGCAAAAGAAAATCAATTCCAGATTCTTCTAAATCTAAAGAAAGCTAATGTTTTTCAATGCTTGCTTTGTCTAATTGTAATATATTCTCTCAATAGGAAATATTTTCCATTATCACTCCAGGAGCTCTTGCGCTCTCATACTTGTTTTTACAAAACAAAAAGCTCCAGAAATACTGATAAGGAAAATACCAAAACTCCATCACACACAGAAACCAAAGCCCACATGCCACTAGTTCAAAATCCAAATGCTAAAATAAAAGATATATCAACCATATCTTCAACTTCACATGAATTAAAAGAATCTCAACCCTGCTGAACAATTACAACAACTGAGGCTCCTAACCCCTATAATTGGCCTCACTCACAAGTGTGCACTTTTTTCTCTGTCTAATGATAGAATCAGAAGAATCTATTCTCAGTGGTGATACTGCCTCCTGGAATAAGGTGCCCAAGTGATTTCCTCCTCTCTGATATGTCATAGTGTCTGCAGTAATGACCAGTATCCTAAAACATTGACATTTGTAGAATGCTGTATTAACATTTCCAGCAGTGAGCAGATCCACAGTACTTGTCATATTTATCTTTGTGTCCTAAACCATACACTATTTTGACTGAATTATTACAATAAATTTCTACTGAGCTATCTTTGTACATACAAAATATTCATGTATACTATTATATATTTTTATGAATAAAGCAACAGAAGCAATATAGAATGATTCTATCATGAGGTAGCATGGCTAAACGGTCTAAGATGCTGGATTTAAGCTCCAGACTCTACTGACTTGGGTTTGAATCCCACTGCTACCAATGTCGCATGTGATATACTTCACGTTCTCCCTGCATTTGTATGGGTTTACTATGGGTGCTCTGGTTTCCTCCCATAGTCCAAAGATGTGCAAGTTAGGTGGATTGGTAATGCTAAATTCTCTTCAGGGATTCAAAGTCTATGTGGATTAGCCATAGGAAACATGGGGTTACAGGGATAGATTAGGGAGGTTCGTCCGGGTGGGATGCACTTCAAAGCATTAGTGTAGATGTGATGGGCTGAATGGCCTGCGTCCACAGGGTGGGATTCTATGATTTACTTTTAAATATAGCCACAGCTTGCATGAACGTCCTACAGATATTTCATATCAAATCATTATATACTTTCTATTATGTACTTTCTAATGAAATGTGCTTTGGCCTGCAAATATGTAAATATTAAACAGGGTGCTTAAATATTCTGAATTTCTCTCTATTGATTTGTGCCAATGTCAAACACAGGTGCAGTTAAGGGTACTTTACAATGGCATCTTTAAAATAAATCGGCAGCTAGAAGTACACTAATTTGAACGTCTACCCTAAATAAAAAACAAAAGGACTGTAGATGCTGTTAATCAGAACCAACACCAAAAATTGCTAGAAAAGCTCAGCAGGTCTGGCAGCATCTGTGAAGATAACAGCTTCTCCTTTTTTTGAGGTATTTTAGGTGTTGGAAGCGATTTCCTCGAACTTCAGGAGCAGCAATTACCGGTTTATATGCTGTGCATTGTTTTGGAACTTTGGAGAAAAAAAAGTTAAAACAACAGCAGTTTGAAAAGGGAGAAGAACAGGCAAAGGAAGCACATGGTGAGGTCAGTGCAGGAGAGAGAGAGAGAGAGAGAGAGAGAGAGAGACTGACAGAGTTTGAAGTTACTGCCTTTGCTGTTGAAATCATGTATCGCTGGACATTGGAATGCGTCTGGGAAAATGAAAAAACAGCGAAATTCATAACTGATCTTGGAGGAACCTGTCAGGAGAGGTCACAGCATAGAAACAGATAAGTGGGTGTTTTAAGCATGGCCTTAAAATAAGTCTGCAGTAGTGAGTAGAGTGGGCTCTTACTTGATTATATGTTTTATTGAGCTACGTTTCTTGATTAAACTTAAAAATATAAACCATAAGTATTAATTTAACCTGGAGCAGTGTTTTGTAGAGGAATAAGACAGTGTTGTCTTCTGGGTTTGTATATTGAAAGAAGCAAAAATGGCCCTGAGTAGAGTGATATGTTCTCTGTCGGATGTAGGAGTTTAGGGAGAGTTTATAGGTTACTGAGGAATATATCTACAACAAATGCCATTAGTTGCAAATCCTATCAGGTTGAATGGATCGGTTGGAGAGGCAGTTGGAGACAATGAGGAATTTACAAGACCAAGGGGGTGTGATGGATGGCAGTTATGGGGGGGGGGGGGGGGGCAGATACAGTCACATAGATGGGTTAACTCCAGAAAAAGCTAAGAGAGATAGGCAGATAGTGCAGGAGTCTTCTGTAGCTAGCCCCATTTCAAACATGTATGCTGTTTTGGAAAATGTAGGGGCTGTTTAATTCTAATGATCTTATGTCTTTATTTTTCTGTAATTTTGATTGGGACTGAACTGGGAAAACAACTTTTTACATAGAACGTAGAATAATACAGCACAATACAGGTCCTTCGACCCTCAATGTTTTGCCTAACTTTGATCCTACTCTAAGATCAAACTAACCTACACGCTCTTCATTTTATTATCATCCCTGTGCCTATCCAAGACTCGTTTAACTGTCCCTCATGTATCTGACTCTACTATAATCACTGGCAGTGCATTCCATGCACCAATCACTCTCTTTGTAAAGAACTCACCTCTGGCATCTCCCCAATCACCTTAAAATTATGCCCCCTTGTGATAGCCATTTCTGCCTAGGAAAAAAGTCTCTGGTGATCCACTCTATCTATGCCTCTCATTATCTTGTACACTTCTATGAAGACACCTCTCACCCTTCTTCATTCCAATGAGAACGTCTTTGCTCCCTCAACCTTTCTTCATAAGACACACCCTCCAGCATCCTGGTAAATCTCCTCGCACCCTCTCTAAAGCTTCCATATCCTTCCAATAATGAGGCAACCAGAACTGAACACAATATTCCAAGTGTGGTCTAACCAGGGCTTTATGGAGCAGCAGCACAACCTCACGGCTCTTAAACTCAACACCCCTGCTAATGAAAGCCAACACACCATATGCCTTCTTAACAACCCTATCAACATGGGTGGCAACTTTGAGGGATCTATGGACGTGGATCCTAACATCCTTCTGTTTCTCCACACTACCAAATCCTGCTTTAACCTTGTAATCTGTATTCAAATTCAACCTTTCAAAATGAATCACTTCACATTTTTCCAGGTTGAACTCCACCTGCCACTTCTCAGCCCGGCTCTGCATCCTGTCAATGACCCGTTGCAACCTACAACAGCCCTTTACATTATCCAAAATTCCACTAACATTTGTGTCATCAGCAAACTTATTAACTCGCCCTTCCACTTCCTCATCCAAGTCATTTATAAAAATCACAAAGAACAGAGGTTCCCCCCAGATCCCTGTGGATCACCACTGGTCACCGAGCTCCAGACTGAATACTTTCCATCTACTACTACACTCTGTCTTCTACAGGCCAGCCAATTCTGTATCCAGACAGCCAAATTTCCATCTATCCTTACTTTCTGAATAAGCCAACTATGGGGAACCATATCAAATGCCTTCCTAAAATCCATGTACACCACATCCACTGCTCTACCTTCCTCAATGTGTTTTGTCACATCCTCAAAGAATTCAACGAGGCTTGTGAGGCATGACCTGCTGCTCACAAAGCCATGCTGACTCTCTCTAACCAAACTATGGTTTTCCAAATAATCATAAATTCTATGTTTCAGAATCCTCTCCAATTATTTGCCCACCACAGACGAAAGGCTGACTGGTCAGTAATTCCCAGGGTTATCGCTATTCCCTTTCTTGAACAAGAGAATAACATTTGCCACCCCCCAATCATCTAGTACTACTTCAGTGCACAGTGAGGATGCAAACATTATCGCCAAAGGCATAGCAATCTCTTCCCTTGTTTCCCATAGTAACCTTGGGTATATCCAGTCAAGCCCTGGGGTCTTATCTATCCTCATGTTTTTCAAAATTTTCAGCATATCCTCCTTCTTAACATCAACCTGTTCAAACATATCAGCCTGCTTCACGCTGTCCTCGGAAACAACAAGGTCCCTTTCACATGAGTGAATACTGAATCAAAGCACTCATTAAGGACCTCCCCTGCCTCCAGGCACAAGTTCCCTCCAGTACCCCTGATCGGCCCTACCCTCACTCTGGCCATCCTTTTGTTCCTCACATAAGTGCAGAACGCCTTGGTGTTTCCTTTATCCCGACCGTCAAGGCTTTTACATGCCCTCTTCTAGCTCTCCTAAGTCCATTCTTGAGTTCCTTCCTGGCTACCTTGTAACCCTCTAGAGCCCTGTCTGATCCTTCCTTCCTCAACCTTAACTAAGCTTCCTTCTTCCTCTCGACTAAATATTCCACATCTCTTGTCATTCAAGGTTCCTTCACCTTACCAATTCTTCCATGCCTCAGTGGGATAAACCAATCCAGGACTCAGTGTTCCTAAACAACCTGGATTATGGAAGCAGTGGCTTTTAAACAGCAAGTTACTGAAACAGATTGCGAGTCAAGTTTACACTGCAGCTTTGTTCAAGCCGTAGAGAAGGCTTTTTGTGGATGGACCAACACCAGAGTGAGTACAAAGTGAGATTCGTCAGAGTTTGTTCTGTGAAGTTGGGACCACCAACCTGTCAAGAACCACCTGTTTGGCTCCCAGTTAGCTAAACAGCTTGTGAGCATGATCAATACTGACAGAAGCTTTTGGACTGCTATAAGAGCAGATGGTGTGTCTTTCTCTCCAGTAAAATACCTAAAGCCTGGATTAAGCTAACGTATTTTCCCCTCACCAGTTGCTGTAAGCTGTTGCCTCTAACCAATAACTAAGAGACATTATAGTTAGTGTACCAATCACCTATACCTCCTGGGAAGTGAAAAGAACCTGGCAAAGAGAGATTAAATAACGGAAAATCTTGGCAACTAAAAGCAAACCCTGTAGACTGGAGTCATTGAATTACTTTCTCAATTTTTTTCCCCTTTACCTGTAAGACTTTTTTTTTGTCCGTCTCTATGTAAGCATAGGGAATCTTAGAAAGAATTTTAACTAATAAACTTATACATGGTTGATTATCTGTAGCTAGAATCTACTTATTTGGAAGAAATAGCAGTTCTTGTTAAATATAAACCCTGCTCCAGGTTTTCTATGAGTCTGGGTTTATCCAACACATAAATTGGGAACTTTACCTACTTTGGTAATTTTTTAAAATTTTGTGATGACTCTGGTAAGAGAGGAACTTGATTATCAACGTGCCACCCCAGAGAGGTGTAACAATGATCAACGTGTACTGGCAGTCTGTAGAAAGACCTCTTTCAAAATTTGGTTCTGTACTTCATCCAGCATCTTAATCATTATTCATGCATAACGTCAACATATGCAGAATGTCAGCAGGTTATTCAAGTATAACAGAACATCTAATTAGAGTTCAATTTTGTCTTCACTGTATTGCCATTTACACATGTATTCTAGCAGTCCCACATCTCATTGAGAAGTAAATTTTGTTCCAATCCCATTAAGTCCAAGGACTGACTGTAGTACCCTCCCATTACTACTCCTGCTAATGACAATCGACAGGGCAGACCACTAGAACTTGAAACCTCAATACCTTTCATTCACTTAGGGATCAAATTATTTTAACTTTGAAAATGTGGATGTTGGTTAATTTACTATGCTTTATAATTACTTTACTATTTGGTACGTTTCAATACAAAATCTTTGCAAACCTATACAATGAAGATATCTCAATATAATAGTGACATCACAACCACACCCAGACCAAGTTGCTCATGTTTCAGGATATATGGAAAGTCCAAACATTGCCCCAGCTCCTTAACGCAAGATAATATGTCACATACTAAAGACCCAGATATTGATTAGATTAGCAGCTCTGTTCCCAGACTCTATCCGAATCAGTAAAAAATAAAGAAATATTTTACCCAATATTGAACACAATCATTATTATGAATATCGAAATGTGGTTTTAAGTACAGACTAAACCATTAGAGAATGAAGCAATTACCTGTTTATCTCTACTTTTCAATAGGTTTGGCAGCTTTTTGTTGTTGAAATCAAAGAGGCTCAAGAAGTCCCGAGCAGCACTGGGACCCTGGCTCACCATTGCAGACATCAAACAAAAGCACACTCGGGTATACCTAATAACAAGAAGAAAAAAACAAAATAAATGTTGAGAATCTGAAAATACACTTTACTTGTTTTACAACAAATGCACTGTCACTGCATTTACTTTTTATTGAAATGTATTTTTCAAATGTTAAACTTCAAACCACAACTAAGGCAGTACAACTTAGTGCTGTCTGAATATATTACATGTGTGACTATTCTAAATTCATCAATTGAAACTGCTGTCAACATTATCATAAATATCAAACTGTAACCCTGATACTACACCATGATGTTGTATAGCTCCAAATGTGTTCCTCAGTAACAAAATTAAATCTAAAATTAAAAAAAATGTTTCATGATATTGCAGAGATTTTACACAGCTCAGGAATCAGAAAATGAACTTTTATACACATATATTGGCATCTTTGGACAGGGAGAACATTACAGCTGTACTTAGGATGATATTCAGGGGAGATCATCCAATGAAGTTATATGGGTGAAACATAGAAATAAGAAAGGGACAATCACCTAGTTTAGATTGTATTGTAGCTCCACCAAACAGTCAGCGGGAAATTGAGATGCAAATGTGTAAGGAGATCTCAGATATTTGTAAGAAAACTAGTGTTGTAATGATAGGAGATTTTATTTTACCAAATGTAGACTAGGACTATTGTGCTGTTAAGGGCTTGGATGGAGAAAAATTTGTGCGTACAAAAAACCTTTCTTATTCAAAATGTGAACATACCTACCAGAGAAGGAGTAATACTTGACCTTTTGTTGGAAAATAAAGCAGGGCAAGTGACTGAGGTGTCAGTGAGGTGCACATTGCAGCAAGTGATCATAATTGGTCAAATAGTTAAAGTTCTAAATTGGAGTATGGCCAATTTTGTTGGTATTAGACAGGAACTTTCAAAAGTTGATTGGGGAGGCTATTCACAGGTAAAGGGAAGTGGGAGGTTTTTATACTGCACATTAGTTCATCAGGGCAATAGAACAGACATCAAAATATAGTGTTACAGCTACAGAGATGGTGCAGAGAAAGATCAACTTTGCTTAAGTTCTTTCATGGGATGTGGATACAAAGGTAACATATTTTAGGTCTGGTTAATCTTGACAACGTTCTTATCTAATCACAGGATCCTTAAGTGTGGAAGCAAACCATTCGAGCCATCAAGTCCATATTGAGCCTTCGAAGAGTGGTCCACCCAGACCCACTCCTCTATCCTTTCCCTGTAGTCTTGCATTTCCCATGGCTAATCCACCAATTTGTACACTATCGATAATTTAGCATTGTCAATCCATTTAACTTGCATATTTTGGACTGTGGAAAGAAACCGGAGCACCTGGAGGAAACCCATGCAGACACGGGGAGATTGCGCAAACTCAACACAATCACCCAAGACTGGAATTGAACCCGGGTTCCTGGCACTGTAAGGCAGCAGTGGCAATCACTGAGCCACCATGCCACCCCTAACAATCTTCCTTTGAGTTCTAGCAAATAGCCTGTCCATAAAATGATGATCTGTTGTCTCTTTTCAGATACCTGCATATCAAAATATTTTGCAGTATACAAGGACAACAATGAGACCTATATGCCTCTGTCAGCCCAATAGGAATGCATTCTGGATCACAAAAACTCACTAGAAAGTAAAGGCGTATTTGGTTGTTTTGGGTGGTACGGTGGCTCAGTGGTTCGAACTGCTGCCTCACAGCGCCAGGAACCCAGGTTCAATTCCTGCCTCAGGCGACTGACTATCTGTGTGGAGTTTGCACATTCTCCCAGTGTCTGCGTGGGTTTACTCCGGATGCTCCTGTTTCCTCCCACAGTCCAAAGGTGTGCAGGTCAGGTGAATTGGCCATGCTAAATTGCCCATAGTGTTAGGTGCATTAGTCAGGGGTAAATATAGGGTACAGGAATGAGTCTGGGTGGGTTACTCTTTGGAGGGTCGGTGTGAAATTGGTGGGCCAAATGGCCTGTTTCCATACTGTAGGGAATCTAACCTAATTTAAAAAGATCTTGTCATCCCTTCTCAGAAGTGTAGTTTCAGTACTTTCTGATTTTAATTTCCATAGTTTACACGCGTTTTAAAATTTCTCTTTCAGGACTCAGTTAATATTCAATTATAGAATACTTGTATTTTCCTATGCATTTCGTTTGGACATATCAACTTATCTGCATGATACTTTTAAGTCAAAAGGTTGTAAGTTTAAGTTCCTCTCATGGATTTGAACATGTAACTCAGTTTAACAATTCAGTACCATACTGAGGAGTGCTGTAATGCTATAGGTGCTGTGATAGAAATCAGGTTTTAAAGCAAGGCCTACTTGAGCTGTTTAGATTCTATTTTTCAGGACAGAATGGAAAATTGTCCTTTATCCTGGTCAATGGCAGATTAATTTCACTCACACTTTGTTTGTGAGGCTTCAGCACACAATCAGCTGGCAAATTCAACCCCAAACCAACATTAATTGCACTTAAAATTAATACACGAGCTCTAATGTGCTTTGGGGTTTTGAGAACTTTGAGTCTATGTAAAAGCAAGCTCTTTCTTTTTAAGCATTGTATCAAAAATGAATGCAATAGATCAGCTGGAGAGAAACATAAAAGTTAGAGCATACATAATGATGCACTCAATTTGTTTCTGCATTTTGAGATTATCTATAGCTAATAGATATAAATATTGCCAGATCAACTCCTTTATTCACATCTGTCAGCTCTCTCTGTAATACTGACCTGTGATTTGCTGAGTAGAGTCCTGTATAAATTAACTTTATGTAATTATGCAGCAACGTCTTCACTATGTGTATCCCTACTGCACTAAAATGTGCAAGGTCACTAGCAGTCCTCAGCAAAATGGCCTCCAATGCTTGGAAAATCAGAATCATCTGAGGGAAAAATTCAACAAAATAAATCAGTTCGCTATGATTATATTTTTTCCTTTCAGAAGTTTCAGGATGGAAATTATGGTGATATATTTTAAAATGTTGGATGAGTGGTTTACTCAAGCCACTTCTGCAACAAGTTGGGTTCAATTACTGTTTTGTGACAAACAGAAGGGTGTCTGAGCAGCCAAGGTTTAGTATATTTCAGCTAGCTTGGCCTTTAAAGCGTCAAAATCAAATGGCATCAAAACTCGCTTCTTGGAAGATGGTTGTCAGCCTCCAACTCCAGGCCAGATGAAGTCAGAACGAAATGAATACTTTCAAATTATTTTTAGCATTAGGAAGTACAAGGTGGGAAACAAGGCCAGTTAACAGTTTTTTACCAGATGATACAAAGATGTGCTCTCCCCGACAGTGAAGAGATTGACAGCTTGACTGATTTCCCTGCAGAAGAACTCTGGTCAATCAGAAACAGTGTCTGCATTCACCTGTCATATTTTCAATCCCACTCTCGTCACGGATGTGATTTTACTCCCCTGGATATTGCTGAGAAAGATAAATAATCTAGTGGGTCGGAGTGGGGAGGTGCTGATCCACTTCCCACCACCTCAACAATTAAGATCTGGGCGAGAGGTTCCATGGCTGACCTCCTCAAACCATCACTAATTAACGCCATTCAGTTTTCAATAAATGGCTCAACACATCACTTGCCCAAGTATCTGTCTTCCCAGCAGGCAAGAAACATTACTACATTTCTGATGAGGAAACAAGAAAATCTGTCTGGTTGATTGGTTGGTGGGGAAGGGAGCCTTTTAAAGTCCAGAATTTAGGGGTTTTTGGGGCCAGGGATGGCTTCTGAAAGTCTGCCAGCAGGTGGTACTCTTCATGGTTACGCAGTCTAGATCTCCAGCAATGTACCTCCGCTCCCTGAGGCTACCTGCCTGTGGCTGACTAACAGCCTCAGGTGAGGCAGGACTTCAATGGTGAGGCACCTAATTGGACAAAAAGCTCATACGACAGCAGTGAAGCATCAAATTGGTGCTTGATCGCAGGAATATTTTCCACTGGTGAAGGGTGGGGCAAGTTTATTGCCCCCGAAGTTACCTGTCAGGGAGAGTACTGAGGTCATGGGGGCTGTCTTCCCATGCATACAGTTCCTTTATTGAATCAATGGACATGCCTTCTACCTACCCTATCCTGTTTCATGGAGGTTACTTCCAACCAACTGGCATCTTCTCCACACACCGGAAAGTCACCTGTGATTAAATAGCTCTTCGGTGGCATGGTGGCTCAGTGGTTAGCACGGCTGCCTTGGCTCAATTCTGGGTGACTACCTATGTGGAGTTTGCACATTCTGTCCATGTCTGCGTGGGTTTCCTCCAAGTGCTCCGGTTTCTTCCCACAGTCCAAAGATTTACAGATTAGGTGGATTGGCCATGCTAAATTGCCCATAGTGTCCCAGGATGTGCAGGCTAGGTGGGTTAACCATGGGAAATATGGGGTATGGGTGTGGGTCTGGGTGGGATCCTCTTCTGAAGGTTAGTGTGTACTCAATGGGCTGAACGGCCTGAATGCCCTGCAGGGATTCTATTCTATTTCTATTTATGACGACAATGGCCCCAGCCTCATATAAGCAGGCAAACTCTCCAACCCAATACATTGTTGGGAAAATGCCTGGGTGGCTAGAAAGCTGAACAGGGGAGACCTGACATGCTCACCTCTTTTACCCACCCTATTTTATTATACTTCCCCACTCACTGCTCCCCCCACCCCCAAAATCCAAAACTGACTGTTGCATATTTTTCATAATTCAAGGGAGGACAGCATGAATATTTCACATGCTCAAACTTTGCTAGTGACAAGACTGAAAAGAGTAAATAAATTTGATTGCAGCAAATAAAACATTACTTTTCACATTGAACATCAACTGCATTCACCTCAGTTTCTGGTCGTCCCCCTCCATCAAGAAGCTTGAAGATTTCTGTACATTCAGCCGAAATCTTAATGTACCCATTTACAACATCATACAATTCAGGACACGGCAATTTCTTGGCTATAGCAACAAAGATTGTTAAGCCTGCAAGAAACATAAATGGAGTTTCAGTGTAACAATCTATCGCACAAGTACAGTGTTCATAATGAAATGCAAAAATCACAACTAAAAAGAAATAGTGGTGGAATTACAAGTCTTCTGGGTGTCAATTCTTCCTTTATGGTGTTCACAAAGGCTTATGTTTCAGATCCAGAATCCTTTTGGTTTTGCTCAGATATTGATAAGCCAATTATCTATTTATAGTACATACTAAAGCAGAAATTACTGGAGAAACTCAGCAGATGTAGCAGCATCTGTAGAGGAAAATAGAGCTAATACTGAGTCCAGTGAGCTTTCTTCAGAACTAAACACTGGTTTTGAAAAATTAACTCTGTTTTCTCTCTACAGATGTTGCCAGAACCAGCTGAGTTTGTCCAGCAATTTCTGTTTTTGTATGTTTTAGATCTCTAGCATCTGCAGTTCTTTGCTTTATGTCTATTTATATTATTTGTTATTAGTTTCAGACAGTGATCTTCCCATTACAGCTGGCACACTGATCATATCACGGATGGAGGAGTTTATAGAGGTCACTATAAAATTTTCATTCCAACTAAATAATATTGACCTGACAAAGTAAAAGTGATTTCTTCAAATATTTGTTCACTTTGTATTTCCTCTTTCTCAATAACTGATTTGGATAAGAATTTAGGAGGCATGATTATTAAGTTTGCAGATGACACCAAAATTGGTGATATAGTGGACAGTGAAGAATGTTGCCTAAAATTACAAAGGGATCTTGATCAATTAGGCCAATGGGCTGAGGAGTGGGAGATAGAGTTTAATTTGCATAAATGCTAGATAATGCATTTTGGACTTATACGGTTAATGGTAGGACACTGGATAGTATTGTCGAACAGAGACACGTAGGAATTCAGGTACACATTTCTTTGAAAGTTGCGTCACAGGAAAACAGGTGGCTAAAAAGGCATTTAGCATGTTTGCCTTAATTGCTCAGACCATTGAGTATAGGAGTTGGATTTCATGTTGAGGTTGTACAGGACGTCAGTGACGGCAGTTTTGGAGCACTGTGTACAGTTCTGGTCATCCTACTATCGGAAGGATATTATTAAATGGCAAGGTTTCAGAAAAGATCTACCAAGATGTTCAAACTGCCTTCCCTAATCAAAATATTTCTGCCACATTCTATGATTCTGCGTCAAGGCCATATTTCAGCCTGACCCATGATTCTTCTGCAAGAACTATCACTGAGTCAATTTTGAATCTAACTTGCCAACTGACCATGAATTCCATGTGTTTTAACCTTTTGGACCAATTTATCATGAAGGAGCTTGTCAAATGCTTTAGTATAGCCCATGTAAATAACATCCACTGCCCTCATCAATCATTTTTGGCACTTGCTTAAAAAATTCAATCAAGTATGTGAAACAAAACCTCCCCTGCATAAAGCCAAACTGATTATCCCTGATAAGTCCATTCTTCTCCAAATGCAAGTAAATTTTGCCTCTAAGAATCTTCTTCAATAATTTCCCTACCATTAATGTGAGGCTCAAAGGCCTATGATTTTCTGGGTTATCCCAGTTGCCTTTCTTGAACAAAGGAAGGACATTAGCTATTCTCCAGTCTTCGGAGACCCTTCCTCTGGCTAAAAAATATACAAAGATCTGTGTCAATGTCTCAGCAATCTCCTCTCTTGCCTCCAACAGGCCCTGAGGACTTATATACTTTAATGTTTTTCAAAGACATCCAACACATCCTCCTCCTTGATAGTAAAACGTCTCAGAGTTTCGACGAGTCCCTTTCTAAATTTACTATCATCTACTCATGGAATACAGGGAGAACTAGCCATTTGGATACAGAACTGGCTCAAAAAGTAGGAGACAGAGACTGGAGGCCTATGACCAGTAGAGTGCCACAAGGATCGGTGCTGGGTGCACTACTTTTCATCATTTATATAAATGATTTGGATGTGAGCGTAAGAAGTATAGTTCGTAAGTTTGCAGATGACACCAAAATTGGAGGTGTAGTGGACAGCGAAGAAGGTTACCTCAGATTACAATGGGCTGAGAAGTGGCAGATGGAGTTTAATTTAGGTAAATGCGAGATGCTGCATTTTGGGAAAGCAAATCTTGGCAGGACTTATACACTTAATGGTAAGTTCCTAGGGAGTGTTGCTGAACAAAGAGACCTTGGAGTGCAGGTTCATAGCTCCTTGAAAGTGGAGTCGCAGGTAGATAGCAAAGTGAAGAAGGCATCTTCCACCTCTTTTAAATCCCTCTCTATCATGTCTGAAACATCCAAACTCTGGAGCCAGGTTTTGTCCTTCCCTCAATCAAGTTTCTGTAATGGCTACATCGCAGTCCCATGTACTTGTTATACTTGTTGCATTAAATATTTCAGACACTTCAGACCTCTAATGTCCATTAACCTGGCCCTGCCTGTTCTTTCTTATAGTACTTGACTTAGCCCCTCTCTTCTCTTCAAGCACTCCATTTGCTGACCTACTGCTCTACAAAGATAGGTGGAGGGGCAGGTAGTATTGAGCAGGTGGGGAGGCTACAGAAAGATTTAGACAGGTTAGGAGAGTAGGCAAAGAAGTGGCAGATGAAATACAATGTGGGAAAGTGCGATATCATGCACTTTGATAGGAAGAATAGAGGCATGGACTATTTTTTAAATGAGGAGAAAATTCAGAAATCTGAGGTGCATGTGATCTTGGAAATCCTAGCCCGGGTTTTTCTTACAGTAAACTTGCAGGTTGAATTGGTAGTTCGGAAGGCAAATTCAATGTTGTCATTCATCTCAAAAGGACTAGAATATAAAAGCAGGCATGTACGTTTGAGGTTCTTAAAAGCCCTAGTCAGACCACATTTAGAGTTTTGAGAGCAATTTTGGGCCCCATACCTCAGGAAGGATGTACTGGCCTTGGAGAGGGTCCAGAGGAGGTTCACGAGAATGATCCCAGTAATTAAAGGCTTAACATATGAAAAACTGATATCTGGTCGGCATGGACAAGTTGGACCGAAGGGTCTGTTTCCATGCTGTACATCTCTATGACTCTACTTGATGGAGTTTAGAAGGATGAGGGGGATCTGATTGAAACTTACAGAATAATGAATGGTCTGGACACTGTGGACATTGAGAAGATGTTTCCATTGGCAGAGAGACAAGGACCAGATGGCACAGTAAAGGGAAGACCCTTGAGAATGCATAGAAACATCTTTAGCCAGAGAGTGGTGAGAGTGTGGAATTCATTGCCACAGAAGGCTGTGGAGGCCAGGTCATTGAGTATAGTTAAAACAGAGATAGTCATAGTCATAGAGATATACAGCACAGAAAGAGACTCCTTGGTCTCACTCGTCCATGCTGACCAGATGTCCCAACTAATCTAATCCCATTTGTCAGCACTTGGCCCATATCCATCTAAACATTTCCTGTTTTTATACCCATCCAGATGCCTTTTAAAATGTTGTAATCGTCCCAGCCGCCACCACTTCCTCTGGCAGCTCATTCCATACACGCATGTGAAAAGATTGCCCCATAGGTCCCTTTCAAATCTTTCCCTCTCTCACCCTAAACCTACACCCTCTAGTTCTGGACTCCCCACTCCATTCTTTCCACCAAACCAGTAGATAAAGGAGAAGCCATTGTCATTCAGAATAGAACAGATTACTGCAAGGAAGTGTACTGACAACTGAACAACCAGGAACACTACAGGCAACTACCGGCTGATCCAACCAAAGAACACACCCGTGAATTAAGCACATTAATCAGGACTTTGGATCCAGTCCTTCAGAGTTCCCTACACGTCCTCATCCGACCTACTTCTCGCGTAGGCGCTTTCTACTGCCTTCCAAAGATACACAAAGCCTACAGACCAGGACGTCCCATCGTATCAGGCAATGGGACCCCGTGTGTGAAACTCTCCAACTATGGTGAAGGCACCTTGAAACCTATTGTACAGGGGATCCCCAGCTTCTGTCACGACACTACGGATTTCTTACAGAAACTCAGTATCCACAGACCAATCGAACCAGGAACATTCCTCGTCACAATGGATGTTTCAGCACTCTACACCAGCAGCCCCCATAATGATGGCATCGCGACAACAGCCTCAGTACTCAGCACCAACAACTACCAATCTCCAAACACCAGCCTACAATTCATCCGCTTTATCCTCGATCACAACGTCTTCACCTTTGACAACCAGTTCTTCATCCAGACACATGGAACAGCCATGGGGACCAAATTTGCACCCCAATATGCCAACATCTTCATGCACAGGTTCGAACAATATGTCTTCTCTACGCAGGATCTCCAACCAACGTTATACACCAGGTACATTGATGACATTTTCTTCCTCTAGACCCATGGCGAGGAGTCACTGATAAAACTACACAGTGATATCGACAAGTTTCATCCTACTATCAAACTCACCATAGACTACTCTTGACTATCTGTCTCATTCTTGGACACGTGCATCTCCATCAAGGACGGACACCTCAGCACCACACTACCGCAAACCCACAGACAACCTCACAATGCTACACTTCTCCAGCTTCCACCCAAAACATATTAAAACAGCCATCCTCTATGGACAAGCCCTATGCGTACACCGGATCTGCACAGATGAGGAGGAACGTGACAGGCACCTGGAAGTACTCAGGAACGCCCTCATTAGAAAGGGTATGATGCTCAACTCATCGACCACCAGTTCCGACGTGCCACAGCAAGGAATTGTAATGACCTCCTCAGGAGACACCTTCCACCCCGACCTCAAATTCACCTGGACAGTCTCAGATTCCTCCCTCCCCTTCCTCGACCTTTCTATTTCTATCTCAGGCGACCGAATCAACACGGACATCTACTACAAACCGACCGACACCCACAGCTAACTGGACTACACCTCCTCCCATCCTGCCCCCTGTAAAAACGCCAACCCATTCTCCCAATTCCTTCGACTCCGCCGCATCTGCTCCCAGGAGGACAAGTTCCAAAAACG
>NC_057721.1:60761511-60774743 GCF_004010195.1 Chiloscyllium plagiosum | reverse complement strand
GCCATAATCCCCCATTCACAAGGCCCTGTCTTTCCAAATGCATGTATATCTTCTCCCTCAGAATCTTCTCAAGTAACTTACCTGCTACATATTTTAGGTTTACTGGTCTATAGTTGCCCGGTTTTTATTTGTAGCCCTTCTTGAATAACGGCACAGCATTCACTACCCTTCAATCCTCCAGGACTTCACCCGTTGGCTACCGGTGATGCAAAAGTACCAACCAGGGTCCCCGCTATTTCTTTCCTGTCCTCCTGCAGTGTTCCTGAATATGTGGGGAAAGTGAGGTCTGCAGATGCAGGAGGTCAGAGATGGAAATGTGTTGCTGGAGAAGCGCAGCAGGTCAGGCAGCATCTAGGGAACAGGAGAATCGACGTTTCGGGCATTAGCCCTTCTTCAGGAAACCAACTTTCCTCATTCCTGAAGAAGGGCTAATGCCCGAAACGTTGATTCTCCTGTTCCCTAGATGCTGCCTGACCTGCTGCGTTTTTCCAGCAACACATTTCCATCTCTGATCTCCAGCATCTGCAGACCTCACTTTCTCCTCCTTAGGAGACAGACATGTGCTGCAACCAACAGTGTACTATTCGTTGTTCAGTACTTCCCAGGAGCTGAAAAACCACGCCAAGTTCTTTGTGACCTGCAATACATTATCAATGAGGATTAGCACCTCACCAAGACCTTCCCCATACTTCCACTGCTTGCCTTTAAACAACCGCCAAACCTCAAACAGATCATTGTTCATAGCAAGCTGCCCGGCTTTCAGGACAACTCCATTAAACCCTGTCATGGTAAGCGCTGCAAGACTTGTCAGAGTGTGGACATGGATGCCACCATTATACGTGGGGACACCTCCCACCATGTATATGGCAGGTACTCATGTGACTTAGCCAACATTATCTACCTTATACGTTGCAGGCAAGGATGCCCAGAGGCATGGTACATTGGAGAAACCGAGCAAAGGCGACGGCAACGGATGAATGTGCACCGCACAACAATCAACAGACAGGAGGGTTCTCTCCCAGTTGGGGAACACTTCAGCGGTCCAGGACATTCAACGTCGGACCTTCGGGTGACCATTCTCCAAGGCGGACTTCAGGACAGGCAGCAGCGAAGTGGCTGAGCAGAGGCTGATAGCTAAGTTCCATACCCATAGGGAGGGCCTCAACTGGGACCTTGGATTCATGTCACACTACAGGTGACCACCATTGCACTATACACACACAGACACTCCTACCTACCTACACACACACACATCCTCTCAGAGACTGAGACACTCTACACTCACGCACACACATATACACTCTCTCTCACAAACACTCACAAACCCCAGACACACACACTCCCACACTCTCACATGCACCCCCTCAGAGACTTAAGACACTCACATACACTCTCTCTCACACTCACAATCCCCCAACCCAGACAAGCATATATTTTGTGGGGTGAATTTGTACTTGCAGAGTTACATTGTACTTTGCTCAAAAACTGCATGAATTCATGTAAAACTCTGTTATCTCACTTTTTAGGTTAGAATCAATCTAGACATCATGGCATAGACAGAACACAGGGGGCTAACACCTTCAACATATTATCTAGCTAACACCAATTGTTACAGTTAACCTGAGAATGCAACTTTTAAACAAAAGTTTTGTGATTTACACATTAAAGAAGTGAAACTATCATGGTATTCGAACAGATGAAAGACTCAACAGACAATCAAGGTATTTTTCAATGTATAATTTCAGTTATATCAGACTGTAAATCTTTGCTATAAATTCTGTGCCTTACAATTGTGTCCTCCACAACTACTTGATGAAGGACCGGCGCTCCGAAAGCTAGTGCTTCCAATTAAACCTGTTGGACTATAACCTGGTGTTGTGTGATTTTTAACTTTGTACACCCCTGTCCAACACCACCATCTCCAAATTGAGATTCTGTTGATATGAGATCTGATTGATATATTCAATATCATGAGAGTTCTGGAGAGAGCAAGTAGAAAGAAAGTGTTCCTTCTTATAAAAAAATCTAGAATGGGAGGGTATAGATACAAAGTACAATAATTAGTTAAAAAACAAAATATTCTCTCCCATACCTTTCCACCTCTTGGAAGGTACAATTCAGCAGTGTGATAGAATACTTCCCACTTGTATATATGGTGCAGCTCCAATAACACTCAAGTAACTTGACATCATCCAGGACAAAGACCATTTTATTGGCAACCCACCCACCACTTTCAGTATTAACTCCCTCCATCATGAACACTGCACACTGACAACAGAGTATAGTTCTACATGATACATTGCAGTAACTCGTCAAGACTGCTAACTGATAATCTCAGCCATGTAGAAGGACAGGGCAGCAGATACATATGATTACCATGATCTTTCCACAATGCGAGTGTTGACAAATTGCTGAATATCAATATCAATTTCAATACTTCACCATGTATATTGTATAAATGAATAATGACAGAGAAAGAATGAAACATTTTAGGAATACCCAAAATAGCAAGTGTTTCACTTTTGCAGTGGCTTGTGAGATATAAATTCTCATCACTTAGACTGAGGAAAGGTTTGATTATTCGCCACAGCCCAGTACTCACCTTTCTGCACTGTCTCAGGGCTTTGTAACATGCTTTTAAACTGAGTCCCTGTGAACTCCATGGCCGGTGTCTTGGCAGTTTCACTCTCATCCGCAGCTGCCTCCGAGTCACTTCTCTTCCGTTTCTTCGCCATCTTTGTATTTTTTTCAAATATGATGATGATAAAAGCAGCCTTTCTACCTTCTCATCAGACATTTAACATAACTCCACATGGCAGTTCCATGAGCGGAAGTGTCCGTCGCCGTTTACATTCCGGTTGAAGAACAGCTTTCCCTCCGTGACGTTCCTCTTGGGGCTGAACGGAAAGAAAACACAAACACCAGTCAACACTGCGCTCTTTGTAATAAATCCTTCTAAAGTACATTTCATTCAATTTACCTTAATATTCATTGTATCAAATATCGCTGAATAGTAAACACAATTGCATTCTTTAGAGTGATGTGGAGGTGCTAGTGTTCCACTGGGATGGACAAAGTTAAAAATCACACAACACCAGGTTATAGTCCAACAGGTTTATTTGGAAACACTAGCTTTCGGAGCGCTGCTTCTTCATCAGGTGGTTGTGGAGCAGGATCATAAGACACAGAATTTATAGCAAAAGATGCTTTAGAGTAGAGTTACTGTTTATGTTGAAAAATGTGTTGCTGGAAAATGCAGCAGGTCAGGCAGCATCAAAGGAGCCGGAGAATCGACGTTTCGGGCATAAGCCCTTCTTCAGGCACCTTGGAAGCTGCCTGACCTGCTGCGCTTTTCCAGCAACACATTTTTCAGCTCTGATCTCCAGCATCTGCAGTCCTCACTTTCTCCTTACTCTTTATGTTGACAATCCCAGTTCTAATTGAAAGACCCTTATCAGAAATATTCACTGTAAAGGAACTATCGTTGCACTATTTTCAGAAATCATTGAACACAATGTTTCATTCATTTATGGGACGTGGGTGTCGCTGAGTGGGCAGCATTTGTTGCCCATCGTTAGTTCCCTTGAGAAAGTAGTGATGAGTTACACAAACCCCCGCAGTCCATTTGTGTGGATCCACAATGTCTTTCGGGAGGGAATTCCAGGATTTTGACCCAGCCACAGTGTAGGAATGGTGATATATTTCCCAATCAGAATAGTGAGTAGCTTCGAGGGGGACTTTCAGGTGGTGGTGTTCCCATCTACCTTGTCCTTCTAGGCTCATAGAATCTCTGCAGTGCAGATAGAGGCCAATCGACCCATCGATCTATACTGACCCTCCGAAGAGGATCCCACTGCTGCTACTGAGTGTCAGTGATGGACGCACTGGATCTTGCCCCACTAGATTCTTGATGAAGGAGCAGTGCTCCAAATAAATCTGTTGAACTATAACCCTGGTGCTGTGTGATTTTTAACTTTGCCAATCAAGTCAATGCACCTGAAGCATTTCACTCAATATACAGTACTCATCAAATACATAAGCAAGCACAAACAGTGTAAGTTAAATGCATAACTAGACAGTTATGAAGAGAAAGCACTTTGTTTTACAAAAGGAACACATTAGATTTCAATACCAATTGTCGCTAATGGGTGACGCATGCGCGAACTCGCATCTGCTGGAATCGCATGAGCAACCGCGCAACCAAACGCATGCGCACTTTATTTCTTAACTTCGTCTGGTGTGGCCGAGGGAACCGGACAGGTGGAAGGGTCGCGCCAGGCCGTTCCCAGGGTAACCGCGGGGTTCCAAGCCGTTCCCAGGGTACCGCGGGGTTTGGGGGGCGCTCCAGGCTGTTCCCAGGGTAACCGCGGGGAGTGCTCCAGGCCGTTGCCAGAGCAACCGCTGACCTTGTGCCTGGGCTGACCGGTCCCTTTTCGGCTGAAGCGGGATGGCCTGGTCTCTCCTTGACGGGTTTGTCCTGGTCCTGGTTGCACGGCAGTGGGACCCCGGGGGGAGGCGGGGTGATGTGTTTCTCAGTCTGGGATGGGGTTAGGGAGTAACCGTCTCGGTGTTGATCTCAGTGAAGTCCTGGCCGTCTCTTGGTTGGTTCGGATCTCACCCAGTCTGCTTCAGTCAGGAAGGATTCATCCATTATTAGTGCTTCATTTTGATAGGAGAGGAAGGTGGTGTGAGAGCACTTCCTTACCTGCTTAAGATAGCGCCGGCTCACTGCAAGAACAGATGTAGTGACTTTCTTTGGGCAGTCAAAATGCTATCAACAAGATATTTCCAGTTAAAATCTAGTGAGGAATCAAACCTCAACAATGGGATAGTCTCTCAGTGGAAAATAGAAATGGCAGCCAGATTGTGGGCACGAAGAATGAATCTTATGTTAAGTGGGCATTTGTCAAAATTTAAAAGAATTCTGAAAAGGGACTCTCTAGTCAAGGGCACAGACAGGATACTCTGCAGCCGTGAGTGTGAATCTCGGATAATATGTTGCCTCCCTGGTGCCAGAGTCAAGGACATCTCAAAACAGTTGAAGTATACTGTCAAAGGGAACAGGAAGAATTTGGAAATTGTTGTACATGTTAGGAAGAATGACATAGCTGGGAAAGAGTTAAGGCTTTGCAGAGTGAATATAGGAGGTTAGGTAGAGGGTTAAAAAGCCAAACCTCAAATCTCTGGTTTACTCCTGGTGCCGTGCCCTAGTGAGAGTAGGAATAAAACGATAGGGCAGATAAATGAACAGCTGAAGAGATGGTGCAATGAATCAGATTTTTAAATTTTTAGATCATTGGGATCTCCTCTGGGGCAGAAAAGATCTGTTCAAAAGGAATGGGTTTCATCTGAATTGGAAAGGGACCAATATTCTGGTGGTAAGATTTGATAGGACTATTTCTGTAGTCTTTAAACTAGTGGTGAGGATGGGGGTTCCTAAGTAGCAGTGAAATAGAAGGGCATATGAGTATATAAAAAAGAGCAAGTTAATTAGAAAAGACAGACGAGAAAGTTAGTGAATGAGGTAACTTAAAATAATTAGACTGCATTTATTTCAATGTAAGGGGTCTTGCAGGTAAGGCTGATGAACTAAAGACATGTATGGCGACATGGGAATGGGACAACATTACAGAAGCTTGGCTGAGGGAAGGACAGGACTTGGCAGCTCACTGTTGCAGATTTTAGATGGTATAGGACGGATACAAAGGTAGGCAAGAGTGAAGGGGCAGTGGCATTTTGATTAAGGAAAACACTACTACTGAAGTTGTGGAAGAAATTGCAGGGTACCTAGCCGAAATATTTGTATCATCTATAATGCGGATGAAGTACTGGAGGGGGGCTAATGTTGAGCCTTTGTTTAAGGAATGCTGTAAGGAGAGCCCTTGGAACTACAGACATGAGAGTCTGGCATACAGGTAAAAGTCTGTAAAAAGGTTCTATGTAGTAGACTAATTAGTAAAGTTATTTCACATGGGATTCAGGGCGATCTTGATAATTAGATGCAAAATTAACTTGATGGTTGGAGTCAGTAGTGGTGGAAGGTTGTTTCTCAGACTGGAGGCCTGTGACCAGCAGTGTTCTACGCGGATCAGCACGTGTCCTGATGAAGGGCTTATGCCCAAAATGTTGATTCTCCTGCTCCTCTGATGCTACCTGACCTGCTGTGCTTTTCCAGCACCACACATTTAACTGCAGATGGAGTTTAATTTGGGTAAATGCAAGGTATTGCGTTTTGGTAAAAGAAACAAGTGCAGTACTTGTACAATTGATGGTAGTACTTTGGGTAATGTTGTATAACAGATCTACAGGTTCAGGTACAAAATTCTTTAAAATTTGCGTCTCATGTAGACAGGCTTGTTAAGAAGTTGTCTTGCACGCTTGCTTTCATTGCTCAGACCTTTTGAGTATAGGAGTTGGCATGGCATGTTGAGGTTGTAACAGGACATTGGTGAGGCCTCTTCTGGATTACTGTGTATGTTTGCCCTGCTATAGGAAGGATATTATTAAATTGGAGAGGGTACAGAAAACAATTAAGAGGATGTTGCTGGGAATGGGAGATTTAGTTATAAAGATAGGCTGTACCATTTTTCACTGGAGTGTAGGAGGTTGTTGGTTATCCTTATAAGGATTTATAAAATCGTGAGGGGCATAAATAAGGTGAAAGGTTTTTCCCCTGGGTGGTGAGTTCAAAACTAGGCGGCATATTTTTAAAGTAAGAGGAGAAAGTTTTGAAAAGGACAAGGCAAAATTTTTTTAGAGTGGTTTGTTTATGGAATGAACTGCCAGAGGAAGTGGTAGATATAGGTATAGTTACAACATTAGTGGGTGGCACGGTGGCACAGTGGTTAGCACTGCTGCCTCACGGCGCCAGAGACCCAGATTCAATTTCCACCTTGGGCGACTGTCTGTGTGGAGTTTGCACATTCTCCCCGTGTCTGCGTGGGTTTCCTCTGGGTGCTCCGGTTTCCTCCCACAGTCCAAAGGATGTGCAGGTTAGGTGAATTGGCCATGCTAAATTGCCCCTAGTGTTAGGTGTAGGGGAATGAGTCTGGGTGAGTTGCTCTTTGGAGAGTCGGTATGGACTTGTTGGGCCAAAGGGCCTGTTTCCACACTGTAAGTAATCTAATCTAATCTAATCTAATCTAATCATTTAAAAGACGTTTGGAAAAGTACATGAATAGGAAAGGCACGGAGTAGTTTGGGCCAAACACCGGCAAGTGGGATTCTTTGGTTTGGGAGCCTGGTCAGCCAGGGGTCTGTTTCTGTGCTGTATGACTCCATGACAACATACCTCTTTCTATTTGTTCTTCAGATTGGGCAAGAATGCATATTGAATCATTACTTTCATTAGTCAAGGCTTTGAGTACAAGAGAAAGGAAGTTATGGATTTGTACATAATGTTAAGACGTAGCTGGAATACTATGTCCAGTTCCAGTCACCAAGTTATAGGATGATGTGATTGCATTGGAGGGGATGCAGAGGAGATTCACCAGGAAGCTGCCTGGCCTGGAGCAATTCTGAAATGAAGAGATATTAGGTAGGCTGGGGTTGTTTTTTTTTGTGGCAGTGAAGGCCCAGGGTGACTCTTGCTAATGTGTACAAAATTGAGGGGCGTTGATAAGGAAAACACTTTGAACCATTATGATAAGGGTCAATAAGTAGAGGGCACAGGTTTAAGTTAAGGTACAGCAGATTTAAGGGAGTGTGAGGAAAGAGGGTGATTGGTATCTGAAACTCATTGCCTAAACATTTGGTGGAGATGGAAACCCTCAAGATATTGAAAAAGACATAGATGAAAACTTGAAATGCCATTGCTTACAGACCATGGGCCAAGTGCTGGAAATGGGATGTGAATAGATAGATGCTTGATGATGAGTGTTGTCACAGTGGGCTGAAGACCCTTCTGTGCTGTAAAGCTCTGACTCTACTGGTCAGAATAGCCTCAGCTGCAGTCTTTTAAGCAGGTTAGGTTCAGTTCTCACATTACCACCTTTATCTAGACCATGTGGCAGGTGAAAAGCTGGAGACTTTCCTCTTGATTTGTCTTTTTAGAATCGGTCTTTGTTCAGGAATGGTCAATAGAATCAGTCCAGCCTTCTTCCTGGGCTGCGTTTGATATCCTGAGTGTTGCCACTTTGGACAGGATTTTTGAGACTGGATCATGAAATATGTGGATTTGTGCTATTGAATAATCTAAAATCCAACTTTGTGGTGCAGTGGTAATATCCCCATCTCTGGACGAAGAGGCCCAGGTTCCAGTCCCACCTGCTCCAGGGATGTGTAATAGCATCTCTGAACAGTTCAATTAGAAAATATCTAAAATTCAACACTATTGATAATGGAGAAAAATGGCATTTCACAGGTAGTTAAAACAATGGATCCTGCTGCAAAGAAGGATGATTCTAAAGCTTAGTTAAAGAGGTGGGTTGAAGGAAATTCTTTAAAAGAAGACAAGAAGGTGGTCGAGTTTAGAGAGGAAATTCCGAGCAGAGATCTAGATGGCTGAAGGCATAAGTGTCATTGGTGGGATATGATTGGTACACAAGGAAGCAGAATCAGACAAAATCAGTCTGGACAAGTTGCATTCTTATTATTACTCACACACATTATCTTTATTTTTAATTCATTCATTGGCATTACTGACAGTGCCAGCATTTATTGTCCATCCCCTTGAAGGTAGTGGTGAGCTGACGTTTTGAATTGACACTGCTACACTGCCATGAGGGAGTATCAAATATCCCCATCCTCAATCATGTTGGAGCCCTGCACATCTGTGCAAAAGATCAGGCTGAAGCATTCACAACAATTTTCAATCAGAAGTGCCCAGTGGATGATCCATCTCCGCTTCTTCCAAGAGATCCCAGCACCTTAGATGCCAGTCATCAGCCAGTTCAATTAACTCTGCGTGAATCATGAAACAGCTGGAGGTACTGGAAACAGCAGTGACTATGGGACTAACTATATTCTGACAATAGTGCTGATGATTTGTGCTCCAGCACTTTCTGCATCTGTACTCAAACTGATCCGATACAATTACAAAGCTAGCATCTGCCTGACTTTGTGGAAAATTGCCTAAATTAGGCCTGAACAGAAAAAGCAGGACAAATCCAACCTAGCCAATTACTGGGCAATCATAAAATCCAGGCAGTGCAGAAGCTAGCCATTTGGCCTACCGAGTGTGCACTGACCCTCCAAACACCATCCCAAACAGACCCAAAGGACCCTCAGCAAGTGACATCTTTGGAGAGAAATAGAGTTAACATTTCGAGTCTGGTATGACCTTTTCCTTTTTTACAGAATGGTTCTGAAGAAGTGTAGCAAAAGTTTGATTCTCAAAGATGGTTATTCTCTAGTAATATATTCCAGGGTTGTTAGATTGAAATATGGGATCCTGATGCTTTGCATCCTTATACACTCTAAAATGTGAACTTAAATTAAGAATATTTCTTATTGAATATTGGATGTTGCCCAGTGTGTAGGGGTCACCGTATAAGGAAACTGGCTGGCCATTTAGGACTAAGATGAGAAATTTCTTCACTCAGTGATGAGTCTGGAATTCTCTGCAGTTGAGGAAAAATGTTGAATGTTTTCAGGGAGAAGTTACATATGATTATTAGGTCTAAAGGGATCAGAAGGTATGGGCAAAAAGCAGTAACAGTTTACTGAGATGGATGATCAGCCGTAATCATGTTGAATGCCAGAGCAGATTCAAAGTGGTGAAAAATCTACTCCTATCGTTTTGTATTTCAATGTCCACATTTCTATCAAGTGATTTCTATAAGGTCCTGCCTCCAATGTTATGCTAATTTGAGATTATACCAAGGTAAGGAATAAACTACTTGTGTCCTCAGCCAAATCTAACTACAGAAGAGAGAAATTTGTTCACTTTCCTTTTACAGAGAAGGATGTTTTCAACACCTTTCAGTCCACATGTTGGCCATGGAGAATATGCTGATGTGTATGATCCAGCAGAAGATACATTCCTATTAATGGATGCCTTGGAAAAAGATGTAAAGGAGATAAAGCAACTCTGGTACATTTTTATCTGAAGAATAACAATATGAACTACCTAAAAACGTTTTCCTATTTTCTCGGTATAGTAATGTGCCTTATCATTGTGCATTGATGACTTAACTGTTTTTCTGATTGCTCGGTTTTTCATAGCACATCCAATGATATGGCTTTTTTTAAGCAAGGTGACAGTGTTACGTTTACATGAGACGTTAACATAGGTATTTCAGAGACTTCAGAAATAAATAGATGCTGAGTTCAAGAAGGGGATAACCAGTAGCTTGATCAGAAGCTTTTAAGGGAGTATATACATAATGTGGGACCAGGGTAGAGAAGGACATAGTTATTATTGAATGGCATTTAAAACAAGGCGCATTAGAATTTTAAGTTAAGGCGTTAGGAAACTTGGAGTCAATATAGGTGATAAAGGTAGATGGAACTTAGTATAGCATAAGACACGGCAGTATTTATTTGAGATGAGCTGAGGGGAACAAAATGAGGAAAACTGGGAAAAGTGCAAATATTTTATTGAATGATTCTTACAAAAGTTTCAAAAAAGAAAACATTTAATTAAAAGCAAAATGTATTTGATTGATTTGAGGGCTGATACATGCCTCTGGAGCCACAAGTTGTCAACCCCTCATCTAAATGTATATCGGGGAAGAGATTCACAACTTTTTTACGACTGATCAAATCTTAACCGTGAAGTTATGTTTTAAACATTGTTTTGTCATTCGGTATACATTTTTGGCATACAAACTTCTGCAGTATTAATTATCAAAAAACCTATTAACTTCTTTTGTATATGATCAAATAGTTAATTCTGTGAACAAGTTGTTTTACATAGGAAGTGGGCAGAATTTGTACTATTACAATGGAAAATAACGTTATTTTTCCAGTCCCAGGATCTGCCTTGAGGTTGGTGCAGGATCTGGTGTTGTCTCTGTATTCCTAGCTTCTATTATTGGACCTACCTCATTTTATCTGTAAGTAGGTAATTTGGCAGTTTTTGTTTATTGTGCAGTAATTAATGTGATGTCAAAACTTCATATTCATGGACTACAACTAAAATGAAATAAGAAATGCATGAGCTCCTGTTTGTACTAAAGAGAAGCTGTCATAGGTAAATACTGGACAAGGCTGGCATGTGGAAAGGGTCAGATAGGAGGTGTGTCCTTCCACAGGGAATAGTGTGTTGGCTCTTAATGATTGGTATTTATCGCAACATTAACATTCACTTTGGCATCCTGCTCAACAGCTTCTTACAGAGTTGAGTTTGGTTTTTGAAGAGATAGATGATTTCTACTCAAAAGTTTTAACTACTGAGAAATTTGGTGACAGAAACAGTAGCAAAAGGTGAAATTTGAACTTTGATATGTGTCTTTTAATTGCTTTTGATTCATAGATGTACAGATATTAACCCTTTGGCTGCTTCTTGCTCAGTGGAAAGTGCAAGATGTAATGGAGTGAACATCCAACCAATCATTACTGACTTGGTAAGTTGTGATTTCCAGATGGATTAAAAATCAAGCATTGCAGTTCAGAGACTGCTCAATGATCTTTGTCAATAGCATTCTATTCGTGGCACCACTTGTCATTTGTCCTTCCCCTTAGAAGTGTAATTGGCAATATGACTGATGCAGTTGGCCTATTTAAAGGTCTGAAAGCAATTTGCTGAATGTTGCAATATGAGAGAAATGATCACATATGTTAAATCCAAGGGGTGGAATTTGCCCAGCCTTTGGCGTCAGCAATGGTAAGTTGGGAAAGTATGGAGAGAATGAAAAGAGATTGACGTTGAGGACGCCCCAGGGTAGATAAAAAGGCATTTGGTACGCTTGCCTTCATTATTCAGTCCTTTTGAGTATAGGAGGTGCAAAGTCAAGTTGAGGTTGTACACGACATTGGTGAGACCTCTTCTGGAATACTGTGTCTAGTTCTGGTCACCCAGAAGCTGGAGAATGTTCAGAAGCGATTTACCAGGATTCAAAGTTTGCGTAAAGATTTGTAGCTCGAGTGCCAATGTTGTGGTTGTGGGTATGTTCGCCGAGCTGGGAAATTGATTTGCAGACGTTTCTTCCCTGTCTAGGTGACCTCTTCAGTGCTTTTGAGCCTCCTGTGAGGCGCTGCTGTACTGTCTTCTGGAATTTATTTGGTTCTGTTCTTGCTGCTACCAGTTCTTTGTTGTTATGGCCGGTATATTGGGTCTAGGTCTATATGCTTGTTGATGGAGTCTGTGGATGAGTGCCATGCTTCTACAAATGCTATGGCTATTTTCCTTGTCCTATGATCGTTCTGTTGTCCTAGTCGAATTTATGGTCCTTGTCATCTGCGTGCATGGCTACTAGGGACAGCTGGTTGTGGCGTTTAGTGGCTAATTCGTGGATGTGGATTGCTAGTTGTCTGCCTATTTGTTCTATATAGTGTTTTGTGCAGTCTTTGCAAGGAATCTTGTAAATGACCTTAGTCTCGCACTTGATGGGTGTTGGTCTTTTGTCGTGATGAGTTGTTGTCTGAGCATGCCTGTCAATTCATGAGTTTTTTACATAGGGTAACGTGGCTAGTGCGTTGGGTCACAAGTGAGGTGCCGGAAGACTGGAGGTTGGCAAACGTGGTGCTACTGTTTAAGAAGGGCGGTAAAGACAAGCCAGGGAACTATAGGCCGGTGAGCCTGACCTCAGTGGTGGGCAAGTTGTTGGAGGGAATCCTGAGGGACAGGATGTACATGTATTTTGAAAGGCAAGGACTGATTAGGGATAGTCAACATGGCTTTGTGCGTAGGAGATCATGTCTCACAAACTTGATTGAGTTTTTTGAAGAAGTAACAAAGAAGATTGATGGCAGAGTAGTAGATGTGATCTATATGGGCTTCAGTAAGGCGTTTGACAAGGTACCCCATGGGGGACTGATTAGCAAGGATAGATCTCATGGAATACAGGGAGAACTAGCCATTTGGATACAGAACTGGCTCAAAGGTAGAAGACAGAGGATGGTGGTGGAGGTTTGTTTTTCAGACTGGAGGCCTGTGACCAGTGGAGTGCCACAAGGATCGCTGCTGGGTCCTCTACTTTTTGTCGTTTATATAAATGATTTGGATGCGAACATAAGAGGTACAGTTAGTAAGTTTGCAGATGACACCAAAATTGGAGGTGTAATGGACAGCGAAGAGGGTTACCTCAGATTACAACAGGATCTGGACCAGATGGGCCAATGGGCTGAGA
>NC_057721.1:60739135-60761491 GCF_004010195.1 Chiloscyllium plagiosum | reverse complement strand
GAGTATTGAGTACAGGAGTTGGGAGGTCATGTTGTGGCTGTACCGGACATTGGTTAGGCCACTGTTAGAATATTACATGCAATTCTGGTCTCCTTCCTATTGGAAAGATGTTGTGACACTTGAAAGGATTCAGAAAAGATTGACAAGGATGTTGCCAGGGTTGGAGGATTTGAGCTATAGAGAGAGGTTTAACAGGCTGGGGCTGTTTTCCCTGGAGCGTTGGAGGCTGAGGGGTGACCTTATAGAGGTTTACAAAATTATGAGGGACATGGATAGGGTAAATAGGCAAAGGTTGGGGATAGGGAGTCCAGAACTAAAGGGCATAGGTTTAGGGTGAGAGGGGAAAGATATAAAATAGACCTAAAAGGCAACTTTTTCACGCAGAAGGTGGTACGTGTATGGAATGAGCTGCCAGAGGATGTGGTGGAAGCTGGTACAATTGCACCATTTGAGAGGCATTTGGATGGGTATATGAATAGGAAGGGTTTGAAGGGATATGGGCAGGGTGCTGGCAGGTGGGACTAGATTGGGTTGGGATATCTGGTCGGCATGGGCAGGTTGGACCGAAGGGTCTGTTTCCATGCTGTACATCTCTATGACTCTATGTCCTTGTTGCATTGTTTGTCTATTAGGCCACTGTGGATGAAGTTGCGGGGGTGTTCACTCTATGGAGATGTTCTTCTTACCTTTTGTAGGTTGGTAGTCCTGCAGTGTGTTTTAGCCCTTTTGGACAGGGTCCTAACGGACCTTCTCTTTGTGTTTGGGTGGTTGCTGTTGTAGTTCAGGACCTGGTCAGTGCGTGGCTTTCCTGTACACGCACTAACTGAGTGCCACTAAATGTCAAGACCAGCTGACCCTAGTAGCCACGCACAGATGATCAGGGCCTCGAATTCGACTGGGACAACACAACAATCATAGGTCAAGCCAAACAGAGAACAGCCAGAGAATTTATAGAGGCATGGCACTCATCCACAGACTCCATCAATAAGCACATAGACCCAATATACCTGCTACTACAATGAACAACTAGAAGCAGCAGGAATAGAACCAAATAAATTCCCGAAGACACCGTATAGCAGCGCTTCATAGGAGGCTCCAAAGCACTGAGGATGTTACATAGACAGGGGACGAAACATCTGCAGGTCAGTTTCCTAGCTCAGTGAAAATATGCACAACTGCAATTTACCAGGCTGTTGCTGGGTATTGAAGGTTTGACTTACAAAGAAAGGCTGGGACTTTTTTCACTCGAGCATAGGAGGTTGAGAGGCAACCTGATAGAAGTTTAGAAAATAATGAGGTGTAGATAGCGAATGGTAATTGTCTCTTCCCTAGGTGGGGTGAGTTCAAGACTAGGGGGCACATTTTTAAGGTGGAGCAGCATCTTAAAGACACGAGGCAATTTTTTTACCCAGCAGGTGGTTTGCATGTGGAACAAACGTCCCAAGGAAATAACGGATGTGGGTAGTACAATTACAATGTTTAAAAGATATTTGGATAGTTACATGAATAGGAAAAGTTTGGAGGTGTTTGAGCCAGAAGCATGCAGGTTTAGTTTGGGGTCATGTTCAGCATGGAGTGGTTGAACCAAAGGGTCTGTTTCTGTGCTGTATGCCTGAGATAAACAACAAAGTTTGATTTTGCACATGAGGTTTTAACAGCTAGATGGCAGTCTTCATGTTGAGTGGCAAGGATCCTATTTGCATACATTAACATCTCACCTCAATTATATCGAATTTGTTATTTTCCCAAGCAGTTGAAAGAAACTAGTCAGTGAGAATTTCTGACATAAAAGCTTTTTGTGCAGGTTTCTGGCAGCTGCAGCACAGTGGCATCTTCTCTGGGCTTGCACCTCAGCCAGTATTCCTCAACACCTCTAGACACGTTGTGGCCAGTCAATGCCTGCATTCTTTCTTCTTGAATGTTGGCACTGGACGAGATTGGCACCACATCTTCACGACACATCTCTGATTCACTTAATATCAGCTCACTGCTTCAGTCTTGCACTTTTGGTGCTCAGCAACACCTTTCACTTTAATACTGTTGCCAGGTCAATTTGTGAGCAGGGACAAATGACAATCTTGTGTTGCACCAAAGTGTAACTCAGCACTCCAAGCATGCCTTTAGTCCTCACTTTGCATCTATTTGGATGCTCATCATGCCTTTTTCCCCAGTGCACCTCAACCAGAATTTAAATGTTCGTAGTACTTCTGTCTTACCTTGCCTTTTAGCACAGATGCGAAGGAAAACAATTTAGGTTTGCCAGTAATTTTCAGTCATTTGAAGGGGATGGACATGTTAGCCTGAAACTGCGTGCTTCATCAATGTTGCACTTACAGCATGTACCAACAGTTTACAGGACACACACTCCCTGCGCTTCAAACAAATGGCCATGTCTCCTGAGTCTAAGGTGACTAGTCCTCAAGCAAGTCAGAGAGTGCTGCCACATTTCGTCAAGGGCGTTGTCCAGTGTTAGGCCAGAGGTTGGGATATGGTCAGTCTGGCATTGGTGGATTGTCATTTCAAGTGAGAGAGTGGGCTTGCCACAGTCAGTTCTGGAGTCTGTTCTCTGAAAGTCAAAGATTTATCAGGACTGACTGCTTTGATGGAAAGTTAGGGATGTCAGTTTTGGGGAGTGGAAGCAGTATGCTGAGATGCAGATTCATATAAGGGTGGGAGACCTGGAATTGCCTCCCTATGTTTATTCACAGCACATGGGTGACTGTGGTTCAAGAAGGCAATTAGGGAAGGATACTAAATGCTGTGTACCCAGGGATGCCCACATCCCAGGCTTGGGGGGGGGGGAAAAATGACAGAGCATGGGAAAGCTAGGGTTAACTGAGGGAGCTGGGAGGTTATCAATGGTCATCACCGTGGATTCAGTGGGGGACAGTGCACAACGGTGTTTAGTATAACTAAGCTGTATGCTTTGAGCTTCGGCAAAGTGGGGAAATGAATTAAAAGTTTTTTTGAGTGTGAATGTGACAAATAACAAATCCAATGGGGTCGACAGGAAGGCTAAGGCTGAAAGGAATCTGAAAGTTTAGGGGGTGGGCAACTGGATTAACAAGCTGAGCCAGTGACACTCTCTGTGAAGCATGACCTGTGTTAACACTCAGCCTTTATCTGATAGCCGTTGTATAATTGAAATGAAAATAGCCTGCCACCACATCTGAAGCTGGCTGAGCAGAGTCCTTTTATTACCTCTGAGAAAGCTGGCACTACTTGTTTGCTAAGTGAGGTCTTTCAAGAGGGCAATTGTTGTAATCCAACACACACGCACCCTCAGTATAGATTAATCTGTAATCACAGAATTCTGTGTCTGTCCTACCCTCTGAACCTGGAGGCGTGGGTTTTAAGTCTCACCTGCTCAAGAGTAGTAGTAACATCTCTGAACAGATTGATTTGAAAATATCTTCTGGATGTGAACCTCATGCATGTCTACTAAAAAATCTTGGCCAGAAGCAATCTTGACAATATCGTAGAGATGTACAGCACAGAAACAGACCCTTCAGTCCAACTCCTCCATGCTGACCAGATATTCTACATTAAGCTAGTCCTATTTATCAGCATTTGGCCCATATCCCTTTTAAACTCTTCCTATTCTTGTACCATCCGGATGCCTTTTAAATGCTGTAGTTGTACCAGCCTCCACAACTTGCTCTGGAGGCTCATTCCACACATGCACTGTCCTCTCTGTGAAAAGATTGCCCCTTAGGTCCATTTTAAATCTCTTATCTCTCGCCTTAAACCTCCTCACAGCACCAGAGACCCGGGTTCAATTCCCGCCTCAGGCAACTGTCTGTGTGGAGTTTGCACATTCTCCCCGTGTCTGCGTGAGTTTACTCCGGGTGCTCTGGTTTCCTCTCCTAACCTGCACATCTTTGGATTGTGTGAATTGGCCATGCTAAATTGCTCGTAGTGTTAGGTGAAGAGGTAAATGTAGGTGAATGGGTCTGGGTGGGTTGCTCTTCGGAGGGTCGGTGTAGACTTGTTGGGCTGAAGGGCCTGTTTCCACACTGTAAGTAATCTAATCTAATCTACTGTAGTCTTGGACTCCCTGACCCTGGGGAAAGGTCATTCAACATTACAAATAAATCCTAGTTAATGGCTGTGTAGCACAAGTAGTGTCCAGGCAGACTGTAAAGCATTGACCCTTGGACTAATATGTCAATTGATGTTATGGACAAAGAGATTCCAACTAGAGGCAAGTAAAAGTTAATCTTTATTAGTATTTAAATCACTTACAACATGCATGTATCTCATTAATTCTCATATTCAACTCACTACTCTGCATTGCTACTCCAGTGCACTGTAAGCATTTAAACTTTAATACTATCTATGTATGATGAACTGGCCAGGTTCACTCTGAGTTGAAGTCTTCAGAGTCCCAAACACAAGGTCTTCTTGCAATGGTGGGTCTCGTTGTTTCCAATGTCTCTATCTCTGTGTCTTTTTTTCCTTGTAACCTTCCAGAATGATCACTGATGTATCCTTTGACCAGAATCCTCAGGACTCTGAGATTCTAAGAGTTGTGCAAATACATGATAGCTGTTTCCTTGGTTCCTCTTATCAGTTTTATTTTATCCCTTTTTGCAAGCGTAGAGGTTGAATAACCTTTAGCATGAGACTAGTCAGCAGTCTGGTTTTACTTCCTTTTACAGTAGACTGATTTTTTTTTTGTAAAGTTAGCATAATTTTCCATCATGCATGATAGGCTTCAACTTTGTTAGTCTTGGCGTCACAAACATTTCACCTAAGCTCTTTAATTTACATTCAGAGCTTTATAGCCTGCACAAGATTGACAAGCTGCTTGGACTACAATGTGCCCGGTATTATCTTACATGCCTTCCTTGATTAATGTGGGACGGTGAAGTTATCATTTTCCTACCACACTGACAATCTCCCCCCATTTGTTATTAATAGCTAATATTGTGAAGTCCTCTCCTGCCTGGGACTGAGCAGAAATCTAGTCAGCAACCTTTGTTTTTGCCTTGGCCAGCTGTGGAGATGTGGTAATGATATGCTAACCATCATGTGCTCCAACTCTAACCTTGTGAAAGTCCCCACAGAACTGTCCGTAACTAAGCTGGTGGAGGTGCAGGAGGCAGCCTTGTTGCTGCTTCCTCTGAGGCATTTTTACTTCTTCTTCAGAAGTCAGGGAGGAGATTGCTGTCTTTGGGTAGGGAATGTTCAGATGTCACTAGTGCCTGCAGAAGATTGTGAAGTAAATGTAGAAGCTTTGAAATGTTAAGAATACATTCAAGGATGTAATGAGGGAGCAGCACAGCACTTGACAATGAATCTTATTTGGTTGGTGGGGTATGGAGGTCTCTGCATCCTCACCTAAGTAGTTTCTATCCTCACCTATGCATTCAAGAAATTTCCTCACATAGGATAGGAAATGATATTGGCACCCCACCATCTGCTCTGGCTCTCTGCCCTTTTCTGTGCTATCCTTCCTGTAGTTACCTAAAGCTAGGGATTGAGTGAGATGAAAGTACAGCTTAACGTTTTCATGCAGGTAGAAGAAAAGTAGTGAGCTATCCCAAGTGGGAAAGTAGGAAGCACAGAGGGCATGAAGGGTTATTGGTTTGGGAGGATGGGGTGTATGTGAGCGATTGAGGGAAGATGAGAGTAATAATGACTGGTAGACCATACTCCTTAGGAGGAGAGTGCAGTAGCAGAGTTAGACTGTGAGGAAACAGAGACACATTGTATTTACCCTCACAGAGAGGAGAAAGTCATTAAGTTTTTTGCTACACTGCTTGTCTGTCTTCTGGGCCATGGCTGCTGCAGTAAGGCACAGGTGGAAACTTCAAACCAGGCTGGCAGTTTTTTGTGCTGAGGCCTTCTCTTGATGGTTTTGAAGAATGAAAACTAACATAACCCTGCCCCACCAGGACCTCCAGATCCCTGTCAGCAAATCTGGGTGCTAACCATCCTCCTTTTATCATCCATCTTCAGGGAAATTCATCCCATGCTGGGATGGAAAAAGGAAGTTTCTGGCTGGCAGCCTCTGACCTGGTGCACAGTTGGGCTTTAAGTATGGCATTGTGAAGAGAAACCTGGAAATTCTGAGCAGTTGGAGCCGTACCTAGCAAATAAGAAGATAGTTGTAGTTGTTGGAGTTCTGTCATCTCTGTTCAGGACATCTCTGCAGGTGTTTCTCCAGGTAGAGTCCTAGGTCCAACCATCTTCGCCACTTCTTCAATCACCTTCCCTCCATCATAAGGTCAGAAGTAAGAATGTTCACCAATGTTCAGTGCCATTCACAACTCCTTAGATACTGAAGCAGCTCATGGACAATATCTAGGCTTGTGCTGACAAGTTGCAAGTAACATTTGCATCTTGGAAATGTCAGGCATTGACCATGTTCAATGAGGGACAATGTAACTACTGCAGCTTGATTATTCAATGGTGTTGCCATCACAGAATTCACCCACCGTCAACATCCTGGGGGTTACCATTGACCAAAAACTCAACTGTACTAGCCACATAAATGCAATGGCTATAAGAGCAAGTCAGATGCTAGGAATACTTTGGTGAGTAACTCACTCCCTGACACCCTAAAGCCTGTTCACCATCTACAAAGTGCAAATCAGGAGTGTGATGGAATGCTTTCCACTTGTTTGGATGGGTGCAGCACCATTGACACTCAAAACACAAACTTGGTACCATCAGCCTGCTTGATTGTCACTGAATCCACAAGCGTTTGCCCTTTCCGCCACTGATGCTCAGTAGCACCAGTATGTACTGTCTACAAGATGCACTGCAGAAATTCATCAAAGATCATTAGATAGTACCTTCCAAATCCACAGCCACTTCTATCTAGAAGGACAAGGGCAGCAGATACATGGAACCCCACCCACCTGCAATTTCCCTTCCCATCATACTGACTTAGGAATATTTTGCCATTCCTCCAGTGTTACTGGGTAAAAATTATCAATCCCCTCCCTAAAGAGCATTGTGGGTCAACCCACAGCACATGAATTGCAGCATTTCACCACCACCTCAAGGGCAACTAGGATGAACAGTAAATGCTGGCCAGCCAGGTGAGCTGTGTAAAATTGAGTGAGAAAACCCACTGGAGCAAACAGGGAGAAGCTCTAGATGAAAGTTGCTGAAAGTGAACACTTAGCTGATCTTTGGGAAAAGTCAGCCCAAGGATTATTTTCTATTTGTTTTTTGGCAATTTGTACTCCTTATGTTCTAATATTAGAATTAGTATTAGATTTAATCTTTGCAAATTGTCAGAATTTGGATTTGATGCCTTGGTGTAATGCACTGGAACACACAACATTTCGTGGTTGAATAGATGTTCCATCCTGTCGGAGATGCATTTCAATTAGGACTGAATGGAAAACCTATGAAAAGAAGTTTAATTTGTAAAGTAACAAACTGAATAGTTGGCCTCAAGATTTCTGTTCTTTTGTTCTGATGCTGAAAAAAGTTAACTATTTGTTTTAATTTTTGTTTTATTGTAATTTTAGGTTACAGGATTATTGCCACGGCTGCAAAATCAAGTTGATGTGTTAATATTTAACCCACCTTATGTGGTGACTCCTTCAGAAGAAGTGAGTATATGTGAATGAAACTTTGACTTTTCAAATTATGTAATTTTGCTCCAGTGTATCAAGCTGTGCTAATGTTAAAATATTAAAACTGTGTGATAGTCTATTTCCAGAAATAGCTGAAAAATGTGTTGCTGGAAAAGCCCGGCAGGTCAGGCAGCATCCAAGGAGCAGGAGAATCGACTTTTCGGGCATAAGCCCTTCTTCAGGAATGGCTGCTCCTTGGATGCTGCCTGACCTGCTGCGCTTTTCCAGCAACACATTTTTCAGCTCTGATCTCTGGCATCTGCAGTCCTCACTTTCTCCTATTTCCAGAAATAATCTGAATAAAAGTCCTAACCTCAGAAAAAATGTTCTTGGTTGTGGTGATGCAAATTTGAATCATGTTTGACACTTTGCTAGAAATCAATTTCTGTCTAGCTGTATTAGAGCAAATAGTAATTTTCTCACTCTTGAATGTTCATCTCTGTGCAGCAATGGCTTTAGGGAATATTACATTCAGGAGGCCATTTCAATGGACTTTTCTCCTTCAGCCATGTTCCCATAGCACTGGCAAAATAAAGTTGAAAATGTCTGTGTCGAAAAGTATGGTGCTGGAAAAGCACAGCCAGTCAGGCAGCATCTAAGGAGCAGAAAAGTCAACATTTCGAACATTAGTTCTTCTTCAGGAATGAGGGGGTATCCCAAGGGAGCTGAGATAAATGGGAGGGAGGTGGTGCTGGGAGGAAGGTAGCTGGGAATGTAATAGATAGATGATGGTGGGTGATGGTGATAGATTGGAGAGGAGGGTGGAGTGGATAGGTGGGAAAGGAGATGGACAGGTAGGACAGTTCAAGGGGTGGTGTTGAATTGGAGGGTTGGACCTGGAATAAGGAGGGGGCAGGGAAAATGAGGAAACTGGTGAAATCAACATTAATCCCGTGTGGTTGGAGGGTCCCAAGGCAGAAGATGAGGCGTTCTTCCTCCTGGCGTTGGGTGGCTATAGTTTGACGGTGGAGGCGATCAAGGATTTATAGGTCCTTGGCGAAATGGGAGGGGGAGTTGAAGTGTTCGGCCACACAGCAGTGGGGTTGATTGGGGTGTGTGTCCCACACGTTCTCTGCAATGTTTCGCCAGTTGGCGTCCTGTCTCCCCACACCTCGTCTCCGTCCAAGGCCCCAAAGGATACTTCCACACCTGACAGCAATTTACCTGTACTTCCAAGCATGTCATCTACTGTGTCCATTGCTCTGAATGTGGTAAAACCCACCACCAACATGGGATCAATGTTGATTTTACCAGTTTCCACATTTCCCCTGCCCCCACCTTATCCCAGATCCAACCCTCTTACTAGGCACTGCCCTCTTGAACTGAGCTACCTGCCCATCTCTCTTCCCACGTATCCACTCCGCCTTCCTCTCTGACCTATCAACATCACTCCTCTCTTTCATCCACCTATCTCATTCCCAGCTACCTTCTACCCCCCACCCTCTCATTTATCCCTCAGCCCCCTTAGACCACCCACCCATTCCTGATGAAGAGCTTAAGCTCGAAACGTCGACTCTCCTGCTCCTTGGATACTGCCTGACTGGCTGTGCTTTCGCAGGACTACACCTTTTGACTCTGATCTCCAGTATCTGCTATCCTCACTTTCTCGAGTTGAAAATGTCTGTCAAACCGAGTGGCTGTTTGAAGCTGTGAGATTTGGAGATTGTCATGTAATGCTGGTGATTTTTAAGTGATTGGGATGTACTTAGTTCTGTATTTGGCTTGGAAGCTTTTTGCATTTCCTTTCGTATTTGTATGCTACTTTAACTGGTGGCACCAAAATCATTGGCAGTGTCATGCTCCTACTACCCAGTGTTTGAGTCTTTTGTGTATTGTGATGTATTTCAGGTTATTTTGAGAAAGAAAATTAAGTTTTGTTTTACCTTCTGCAGTTAACTTTTTTTCCCCCCTCAGGTAGGTAGTTGTGGCATTGAGGCATCTTGGGCTGGTGGCAAAAGAGGTCGTGAAGTCATGGATAGGCTCTTTCCTCAGGTCTCCGCCCTCTTATCAAGCCAGGGATTATTTTATCTGGTTACAGTTCGAGAAAATTACCCAGGTGAGATACGATTCCATATTACTAGTAGCTAGCATCTTGTTGAAAGAAAAGGTGGGTAAAGGCTTCTCACCATGTGAAATCTCAAGTCTGTGACTTTTGGTCTTCTTTTCCCTCTTTTTTTACGGGAATGGAAAGTGAATGTAGTGTTTCTTGAACAGTAGTTTTTAAATGTCAATTTAGATGGATGCTGTGGGGAGGAGAAAAATCTAGAAAGCATTTCATTTTTGATCATTCTCATCAAGTTACCAGTAATCAGATGAAGAATAATAGTCTGCTTTTCATCTCAGGTCAAAAATGATGTATGTTATAAGGTGAGGTTTGAAAGAAGAGGAAAAGGGTACACATTTATTGTGGTTTGTGGTTGTTTTGTTCTTTTGTTTGCTTTGTGTTTATGATAGTGAATACTGATAACCACGACAGGGAGTTGGCTGGACGAGTTGCAGACTGAGCTGAATCAGTTGCTATTGGTGGGTTTAATTTCCTCTCATTGGGTTTAATATCTCCAAACCAGTTATTCAGAATGTAACAATATTATATAAATATATTTATATAATCAGCGAAATTAGTGAGAAGGCAAAAGGATTTTTAGGTTTTCATATGGGGTGTTTCGGTATCTATTCTGGTGTGGTTATAGCCCTCCTGTTTCTGAGAGGACTGCTGACTGAACACCCAGAAATATGCATAAGCTAATCAAGAGTTAGTAATCAGGAGGTACACATTTGTTGTCTAATGGTTATTGTTCTCTCAGTGGAATGTTTCACCACAGCATTATAGCAGAAAACCAAATCAATACATAGAGTTCAGGGTGGGGCACATTAATTTCATGTTTCATTATGCTGCAGTATTGTAATACTTGAGCTTTTTGTGTTTATTTTTCCTGTCTTTGCAAATTCTAATAAAGATGCCATTTACCCTGAAGTTCATTTTTTGATTTTCTTTTGTATTAATCTTTGCTTTGGTACTTTACATTTACATTCACCAAAGAGAAGCATGTGAAGGATGTTGAGGTATGGGAAAGGTGTGTGAATACTCGGGACAACGTAATGAAGAAGGAAGTGTTGGGTATCTTGAAATCTACTAATGGAGACAAATCCTGAGGGCCAGATGGGATCTATCGCAGGATACTATAGGAGGCAAGGGAAAAAATAGCTGGGGCCTTAACAGACATCTTTGTATCCTCCTTGGCTTCAGGCAAGGTTCCAGTGGACTGGAGAAGAGCCAGTGTTGCTCCTTTGTTCAGAAGGGAAACAGAATCCAGCTAATTATAGGCCGGTGAGCCTGCTGTCAGTGTTGGAATAGATATTGAGAAACATATTTTATTCACATTTGGAAATAAATGACTTGTTATTGATAAGCAATGTATGGGAAATGTCATGACTTATCAACTTTGAGTTATTTGAGGACATAACAAGAATGATTGATTTGATGAGGAAAGGGGAGTGGATGTTGTCTACACGGACTTTAATCAGGCATTTGATAAGGTACCTCATGGCAGGCTGGTACGAAAGCTAGGATCCACTGGGGGTGGCACAGTGGTTAGCACTGCTGCCTCACAGCGCCGGAGACTCGGGTTCAATTCCCGCCTCAGGCGACTGACTGTGTGGAGTTTGCACGTTCTCCCTGTGTCTGCGTGGGTTTCCTCCCACAGTCCAAAGATGTGCAGGTCAGGTGAATTGGCCATGCTAAATTGCCCGTAGTGTTAGGTAAGCGGTAAACGTAGGGGTATGGGTGGGTTGCGCTTCGGTGGGTCGGTGTGGACTTGTTGGGCCAAAGGGCCTGTTTCCACACTGTAATGTAATCTAATCTAAAAAAAATCTCATGGGATCTGAGATGTGTTGGTTAAATGGATACAGAATTGGCTTGGTTATTGGAGACAGGGTAGCAGTAGATTGTTGCTTTTTGGATTGGAGATCAGCAGTGGTATTCCGCAGGAATCAGTGGTGGGACTTTTGTTTGTAATATATATGCAAATGATCTGGAGGAAATGTAGGTGAGTAAATTTGCAGATGTCAGCAAAACTTGTGGAGATAGTGAGGAGGATTGTCAAAGGATGCAGCAGGATTTGAGTAGAGAAATGGCAGATGGATCCAATTAAGTGTGAAGTGAAGCATTTTGGAAAATCAAATTCTGGTGCGAATTACACAATAAATGTTAGAGCCCTTAGCACTGACATAGAGATCTGTGAACCTGTACACCCAGACCCCTCTGAAAGTGGCAACACAAGTAGATAAGGTAGTCAAGAAGGCATACAGCATGCTTGCCTTCACCAGCCAAGGCATCAAGTATAAAAGTTAGCAAGTTATGTTACAGCTGTATAAGACTTTAGATCAGCCTTGGAATATTGTGTGCAGTTCTGGTCACCACATCACCAGAAGGACATGGATGCTTTGGAGAAGGTGCAGAGAAGGTTTAACCAGGATGTTGCCTGGTTTAGAGGATTTTAGTTATGAGGAGAGATTGAATAAAATCTGATGGTTTTCACAGGCAAGACTGAGGCTGAGAGGTAATCTAATAGAGTTCTACAAAATTGAAAGGCATAGATGGGATGGATAGTCAGAGGCTTTTTCCAAAGGTGGAAAGGTGCAAGTCCAATGGGAGAGGGGGAGAAGTATGGGGAAAAGCTTTCATGCAGAGGGTGTTAGGTGCTTGGATGTGGTGGAAGCAGGCACTTTAGCAATGTTTAAAATGTAACTTGATAGACACCTGAATGGGAGGTGAACAGAGGGTTAGAAAGAGTGTATGTGCAATAGATAGCAGGTCTTAAGGATTAGGAATCGCTGCAAGCTAAGTTGGCCAAATGGTGTGTTCTATGTTGTATTAATCATTTATAGTTAGGGAATAAATTCTAAATCTGCTCGTCTTCCCAGTTTAAAATGTCTATTAGTTGGAATAATATGTGATAGTGATGGGTGGTACTCTTGCTTCACTGCTTTTGTAACTTCATTAGATTATTGAAGCTTTGTCTCTGTTTGTAATGTTGAATTTATTTCAATCAAAGTAGGAATGATCTCTTTTGACCCATGTGATTAAGTTACTAATTTAATCAGTTGGACCATTGAGAATGTGCATATTTGATGCTTGGACGGAACAGTGATAATCATATGCTTTAGTTTAAACTTAAGAACTTTTTATTGGAATGAATATGTACTTAGAAATGTTGGAACAATCCTTATCTTGTTACAATGATGCAATAAGTTGTTCATTTCTAACTGTGAAAGAATTCACAGTCCAAATAATTTTAAAGACACAAAAATTTTCATTAAAAAAAATTCTTCAATCTGCTGTTACATCTGCATCTATGTTAATAGAACATGAGAAAATATTTAGAAAATGTCCTTTAAATGTTTCTACTTTTTTACTCCAATGTTTTGGTTATTCACTTTTGCAGTAGTAATGCTTCCCTTTTATGCAAAAAACATTTTTTTGTATTTTACAGAGGAGATAATACAGTCACTGAAGAGGTCCAGTTTGAAAGGGACTGTGCTTATTTCAAGGCACGTTGGGGCAGAACACCTTTCAGTTCTCAAATTTTGGAAGAATTGATTGTCGGACTTGAACTGCCTCCATGTTGAATATCTCCTTTAAAAACTATGATTCTGAGGAAGAGAAGCAGCTTACTTGCTGCTTTCTTTGTAACTGGAGCTTTGATTTCCAGCTCCTGATGGATGCAATCCACTCTACTGCAGAAGGCCTGGAACAAGTTTTATTAAAAACTGGAAAGATGGTTTATAAATGAAAATTGGACGCCACTCTACTGAAGACTTGCAGCTGAGAAGAATTTCTGATGTTGGTCTTGAAAGTTGAGTTTTACTGAAGTAAAACTTAAGAGTTGAATAAGTCAAAATAACTAGTGAAATGACTTTTAAGCTCACTGGATTCATCAGTACTACGGGATGCCATGCCAAATAGTTGTTCTTCAGAACACCAGCTGTGAAGGAAAACAAAATATGCAATCAAACTACATACTGTACTTCACATTGTCACATTTGAGAGAATATTAGGGGGAAAACTTGAGATCTGTTGCAAAACCGAAATAAGCCTAACAGTTCGATACCTCCTCAAATGGTTCCTTCACACTTGGAGAGCTTTCAGGAGCCAGCTACAGAGTGGCATTCTGTGGAGAGGGAAGTTAAGAATGTTCCAGACCCTACCATAGTGTCAAGGAGTGAAGAGGCAGATTGTTCTAATTTTTATGCAGAGGGGTGCGAGTGGCCTAATTTTGAGTTTGGGCCAGCATTCTTACCCACACTGCCAACAACCTTGTCTTGCTGCTTCCCTCACCCATCCTTTTCAAAAAATATTCATTTTCTGAGAGTATGTCACTCTTTTTCAAGAGGGTGTCAATCAGACTCTTAATTGGCAACTGTGGGATCTTGTCTAGCATGTTCCACATTGAGCTGCCAGCCAACTAAACACCTCTTTGTTGCCTGCCAGTACCATTTGTGAAGTGGTGATTGCTGCTCATAATTTGCATACCTGAGGCTTAGGATTGCTTGGGGGTCCTGGCCACAGGTGGGAGGTGGATTGCGAAATAAATTTACAGGGGAATGGGGAAAGGAGGTGAGCTGAGGTGTAGCTGATCCTCAATGATCAAACTTGACCAGTGACTGAGTGCCTTTGAATGTGGGATCTCCCAGAATCCCTTCTCGAGCTTCCCATATGATGAATCTGCTGTCCACCACTGTATCAGTGGTCTCTGATTGAGGGAGCCTTAATGCCTTCAATTGGAAGTGGGGCAGGAAAGCCATCAGTGAGCTTTTCCACTACAGGCAATTGGGGCAGAGGTTTCCATTCACCACCTGGGCACCTGATTAAATGCTCCAAATCCCATCTACCAAACCTGCCAAAGGGTAGGGTGTTAAATTGTGTCCTAATGCAGTATACATATATCTGATATGTCAGTTTTTCTGTGCATTTCTAATATATTGTGATAAATAAATTTATAACTATTTCTAGCATCAATGGTATTGAATTAAGTTATTTCAGTAAATAGAATGTGTTAAAATTTTCAGTTAAAATAACACACACATTCTTCATCTGCTCCTCAGGATATTTGTATGGCCCCGTGGCAACTTTATCCTAAACCATCCTTCACCACCCAACAGCATTGTTCCCTAAAGTTCTCATACTTAGCAATGCCATCCTCCCCATTATCCATAGCACCTACTGCAAATTGGCATGGAGTGTATGTATCAAGAGCAGTCCTCCTGAACCATGTTCAGATGGAACCAATTGAAGGTTTAAATATCTGTTACAGCTTTGACTGAATCTCATAACTGTTAGTGCACAAGGGCCTAGAAGGCCTGTTGTGCTTGCACTGATTGGCTGTCTGAATAAACAGTTCACACCTCTTGCACTTTCTCCTAATAACTCCACATTCTTTTTTTGTTGATAACAATCTGATTCCCTTTCCTCCTCTATTCTTTGCCTCCACCACCCTTTTCAGGCAGTGCCTTCTATACCTAATCACTTGTTACTTAAATGTTTTGCTCCTGTTGCTTTCACTTTTGCCAGTTGTACATTTCATTTGTCAATCTTTTCAAGGTGGGAACAGTTTCTCCTTATCTACCCTGTGCAGACCTCTCCTGATTTTGAATGTGACATCTCCTCTCAACCTTCTGTCTTTTAAAGTAGTACAGTTCCCAAATTCTTCAATCTAAATAACTGCAGTTTCTCCATGCTTGGAAGCATTCTTGTGATTTTTCTCCAATCTTTCCAAAGCTTTCACATCTTGAGCTAAGGGCAAATTAATGCCCGATAGAAACTCAACCTAACCTCTTTTCTGTATGCTCTTTAATAAAGACTAGGATATGGTATGTTTTAATAACTGGTCTCTAAACCTGACCTACCACTTTTAATTATGAACATATATACCTCTGTCCTTCTGCTACTCCAACCTGAAGGTGCACCCTTTTGTTTTATATTGACTCTCCATGTTGTTGCAACCAAAACAAATCATAGATTGAGGCTGTTTGGCCCATAATTTCTGCTCCAGTTTGTTAAATGGGCATCATTACCTAAATCACATTACTTTCTCTATGTTGAACATCATCTGCCTCTTCTCTATTCATTCCATCAACTTGCCAATGACATTTTGAAGTTTCTAAACTGTCTTACTGTCAGTTTGCTATGTTTCCAAGTTTTGTATCATCTGCAAGTTGTGAAACTGCTGTGTATGCCAAGGTCCAGATCATTCATCTGTTAGGAAGGGCTAAGATCCCTGGTGAACTCCACAACAAACCTTGTTCCTTCTTCAGCAAACACATTTAATGAATACTTTGTTTCTTACCATCCAGCCAATTCATATGTTTCCATTGTCTTTTATTCTGTGAACTATAACTTTGCTCAAACATTTTGAGCAGCACTGTATCTAATGCCTTTATTACAACTGTCTCACTTTAGTTTTGGATAATTGAAGTTCTACGTTATAACTATATAACTCTTGGACTAGTAACTTTTTAAAAAAACTCATGGAAAATATTTAAACCCATTCAAATATTTGATCCTTCATAGGAACAACATGTTTTCATAACTGTACATTCCTTGAAACGTCACTCAAGCTGTAAACTTGGAATCCCTTGCTGCATTGCAGAAAACAGCCAAACATTAATAATAAATCTTGGGAAATGTCAACAAATCATCTATCATATGTGCTAACACAGGTTTTCTTTTTCACTTTTCTGACAACTGCAAGCCTTTCTAAACAAAAAATTCTTCATTTTTACAAGGCTGTGGATTTGAATAACTTGTCTTTATAGTCATGATTTGGAAATGCTGCTGTTGGACTGGAGTGTACAAAGTTAAAAATCACAACATCAGGTTATAGTCCAACAGATTTAATTGGAAGCACTAGCGTTTGGATCGCTGCTCCTTCGTCCACAACCACCTAATGAAGGAGCAATGCTCTGAAAGCTAATGCTTCCAATTAAACCTGTTGGACTATAACCTGGTGTTGTGATTTTTAACTTTGTTTTCATAGGGCCCCCTCTATCCTTGCTGCAGCAAAAAAAATTAATCTGTTACAACTCATTCCGAATGGCCCTGCTGACTTCAGGTAACCCTCGTGTGAGCAACATCCTGCACCCTCATCATATCAGAATGTAGTTTCTATGAGCAAATGAGATCTGTTGGGAACGGGGGAGAGATTTTTCAAATCAGGAGTCATTTTTAAAGATGCTTGGAGTCCCAGTGACTCCATAGAAACCTGAGTTTGAAAGTCTGTGACCTGGTCTGTAGCATGATTTGCTCCTTTTTTGTCAGGTTTGAGGTAGACGTCTGTTTCCATGACAACCTGGTGACACAATCTTGTCTCCAGGCAAGTTTGACAGGAGGTCACATCCTGACTCCACTTTACCTTGAACTGAAGGAGACTGAAACGTAGCCATTGTATAAAGTCATGTGGTTATAACAACAGACAAAATATCAAAGCCTTAACAAATCATTTCTCCTTTGGCAAAGACATACAGTTCAAGAGTACATTTCTGCAAAAAAAGCATCCTGTTCTGGTCCAGATCTGATCCTTCAGTGAAGCATGAAGTCTATTAAACCTGCTTTAATATGAAATTAAGATTTTAGTTTCTCTTGCTTAGTGATGCAGAGGATGTTGCCAGCCTGCAATTAACAGCTCTGATTCAATCACAGACTGAGAAAAATTTGGCTCTTGCATATCATTTAAGTGTTTAACGAATCTACATAAAAATGTTGCCATATTTATTTTTCAGTAGACCGGCAGAGGAGGCTAGTGTAATTTTAGATTTTCTTTAATAAGATGATCTCCTTGTGAACCCAACAGCTAAAACTGTACATCTAGGAAGTGAGAGTTAATAACATCTTAATGTAGCGACCCTGCAAAAGTCTAGAATTCTTAATCACAATGAAAACCTAGTGCAATTTGGATTATCTTGCAAATGTGTACAATTTCTTTCTGAGGCGTTGGTAAATTAGCTGCTTGTTGCTTGAACACAAACTGAGTTTTCCTTTACTTAGTGCCTCATTGTTGAGTAGAAATCTACCTGAGCCTTAGAAAGAAAGGTTTGGTTTATGGAAACATAGAAATTAGACCCAGGGTAATTCATTCGGCCCTCCGTCATGGCTGATCATCCAACTTAATATCCTGTTCCTGCTTTCCTCTCCAAATCCTTTGATCCCTTTAGCTATCTGCAGCATGGTTTAATATAGCGTCTTTCATAATTTTGAGATATCCCAAAACCAATGAAGTTTGTTTGAAGTTAAATCACTGTTGAAGGAACACAGTAGCTGATTTGGATTTAGAATTTTGTAATGTTGGTAGTTACAAGTGGATTTAGATTTTGTCGAGGAAACTGCTGAAGAATTAACATTTATCTTTGCATCAAATAAAGATTCTTTTGGCTGAAGTGATTTTCCCAAATGTGTCAATGAGATTCAGCAGCTATTTGCAAAGCTTAATCCTGGTTGTAGGCTGCTTTTAATTGGAAGTAAGCAATAGATCGATTTTTTTTTTTTGGATATTTGTCTTTGCTTACTTGTTTAAATGAATACCGTTCAATTCTGATTTTTTTTTAGTCTAGGATATTAGCATGTTTATTTCTTTGATAAATATGATAGTATACCGAAGGAAATTTTGATTTTTAATGTTGCGCACTCAGTTGATAAATGATCCAAGTGATATTGCTTTGTGGGAATTATTCATATTGTTCATGATCTGAAGGTATAATTATTGGTTTACTTTCTGTTACTTCATCTGTTAATGCTGGGTGGGCATTGTGTGTCCTGCTTCTGATGAGTGCGTCTCAAATGATGTTATTAATTTGTGTTCTTCACCTGTAGCTGTACAATTACTCAGTTTCTTTTTGATTAAAGATTTGCAGATTCTGGGGGTTCTGATGTACAATTCTGCGATCCATCTGCAGTGTACCAGAGCTAAGAGTGCTGATAAATACAGATGCAAAATGAAGATTCCTGTGCAAGCATCGAAAGTAGTTTTTCAGTAAGGATTTTGTTCAAACCTAACAATAAGATTTGTCAGCTGTCCTGCAGTTTCTTAGAGAAATATAAAGTGGCATATTTTAGGGAAATTGAAAAAATGGGGTTAGTGCGCCACATTGATTATCTTTTTGATGTAAGTTTATTGACCTGAAAAAATAATTTTTCTGATTCCACACATTTTAGAATAGAATCCCTACAGTGTGAAAACGGATCCTTCAGCCCAACAAGTCCACACCGACTCTCCGAAGAGACTCCCATCCAAACCCATTACTCTATATTTACCCCTGACTAATGCACCTAACTTACACATCTCTGGACACTTTGGCCAATTTAGCGTGGCCAATTCCCCTAACCTGCACATCTTTGGACTGTGGGAGGAAACCAGAGCACCCAGAGGAAGCCCACACAGACACTGGGAGAATGTGCAAACTCCACACAGACAGTCGCCCAAGGCTGGAGTCGAACCCAGCTCCCTAATACTGTGAGCCACCGTGCGTCCCATGTTGGCTGACCACCTGAGTATTTCAAGTATTTTAAGTTTTATTTAAATTTCCAACATCTGCCATATTTTGATTTATGGAATGAATATAAAAACAAGGAAATTATATTGAATTTGTACAAGGCCTCTTTTAAGCCTTTGTGGGCCTATATCATATAGTCTGGGTACATATTTATAAAAAGTACCTTAGTCCTGCCAAGGGTGTGGAAAAGAGTCAGTAAAATTATGCCCAAAACGATTATTGTTACCAAACTGATCTTTACTAAATCCAATTTCATATTCTTTGCTGTATATACTAAAATAATGGATAATTTTGTGTGAAAGTTGATCCCTCCCAAAGAATCCTTTATTTTTCATATATCTTAAGTATAAATTGCCCACTAACATTTAGCCAGGAAAACAAACTTTTCCTCCCTATCACCACTTGCTACAAAGGTAAACTCACCCTGGTTCAAACCTACTCGTCTATAGAATCATAAATAGCATGACTTCAAAGATCAATTCAGTTCCTTGTCTGAACATGTGATGTCAAGGTGATGGTGCATGCTTCATTCTCATCAATAATATCTAATATGACAATATGGCATTCAGAAATACCAAAATATAGACCACAGTCCAGTTTAAACTACAAGTCATTGGCATTACAGAACAGCTGGATAATTCAAGATGTCTGAGAAGAATATTAAAGATTGGAGGCAGATTGAAAGTGGTAATCTCTATTATTAAGAGACTTCTTATAACCCATATATTCTGCTAGATTTCATTAGGGAGGAAGCCATTATTTTCTGTATAAATACTCTTTCTGAAAACAAATATACTAACATTATGAAAATGTTAATTTATTTTATTCTTATTAATTAAGGCTTGTTGCATTGGTGGCTCAATAGTTAGCACTGCTGCCTCACAGCGCTACGGACCCAGGTTTGATTCCAGCCTCGGGCGATTGACTGTGTGGAGTTTGCTCATTCTCCCCATGTCTGCGTGGGTTTCCTCCCACAGTCCAGAGATGTGCAGGTCAGGTGAATTGGACATTCTACATTGCCCATAGTGTTAGGTGCATTAGTCAGAGAGAAATGGGTCTTGGTGGGTTACTCTTCAGAGGGTCGGTGTGGACTTGTTGGGCCAAAGGGCCTGTTTCCGCACAGTAGGGAATCTAATCTAATTAGTAAGCAGCCAGATATATAATTGGTCAAGTAATATTTTTCAAATAATTTTTAATTGAAATATTAAAAATAATCAATAATTATTTTAAAGCTGGGTTATGTTTTTAAAAATCTTATTGGTTGAAAGTGCTAATTTGCCTCTTTAGGTTCCATGATTTTGGAACGGTGCCATGTCTGATAAAATGTTCATACCTATTTTATTCTAACCTTAATATCTCAAAGATGAAACAAAACAACAGACTGTTGTGTGAATTCAGGTAGCAAAAGGTGCAACAATGTTCATCTAAAAATACAATATATGCAGGCAGTCAAACTTCATTTAAAACAAACTGATAAATTGACCAATTATTTCAGACCACATTTGTTTCTTGAGTTGAAGTCTCTTAGTGAAATCATTGCTAACCAGTCACATATTAAATTCCTGAAGAAGGGCTTATGCCCGAAACGTCGATTCTCCTGTTCCCTGGATGCTGCCTGACCTGCTGCGCTTTTCCAGCAACACATTTCCAGCTCTGATCTCCAGCATCTGCAGACCTCACTTTCTCCACATATTAAATACACCCAAAGGCAAATCTGAAAGAATGAATGTCAACGAAGCACCTTGAGGAACCTAAACCTTCATATCAATCTGCTCACCTGTTTTGCATTGATACTTGTATTCTTTTAAAATATTTTTTTCTATTAATCTACTAGTCAAGAATTCATCAGAAGCCAGAGGTTTTGCAGTAGCCCCCTGTACCAGAGGGAGATACGTTCCACGACCTACCGCGGAAACCCGAAACTGTGGGTATTAGTGAATCCATTCACTTAAATGGGAAATTTACCTCTCCGGCAGCCCCTTGGTCCCTCGTTCTGGAATGTTCCACGTAATATGTTTGGGCCACAGCAAACCGTGGTAACTGAAACCACGGAAACTGACTCCATGGATATGTTAAGGGATAAAACGTTTAGAACTGAGATCTGGATATATTTCTTCACCCAGAGAGTGATGGGTCTGTGGAATTCACCACTACCACAGAAAGTGGTTGGGGCAAAACATTGTGTTTTCAGGAAGGAGGTAGATGTCCTTTGATCCCTTTCACCACAAGAGCTATATGGGTGAGGGCAGCATTAGTGTATGATTTTATTGGATGGCAGAGCAGACTTGAGGGGCTGAATGGCCTACTCCTGCTTCTATCTTCTATGTTTCTAAGGCTCATCTCCTGTATAAATTTCATATATTTGATTTTCTTGGGTTATTTTGAGTTAATTTACTGCATAATCAGGAATGTAATTTTTTTAAGATAACCCCAATTTTTTTTAAAAACTTGTGATTAGAATAAAGTTGGCTACAGTTAAAAGTTAAATTGTAAAGTATGCGTATTAAAATTGCCAGAATGGATTCAGTTTCTCATGGATCTAATGAGTCTTGCCTCGAGCCAGACAAAGATGAAAACTAAATATTGCAGATTTCAAAGTTGAAATGGTAAATGCTGAAAATGTGTTGCTGGAAAAGCGCAGCAGGTCAGGCAGCATCCAGGGAACAGGAGAATCGACGTTTGGGGCATAAGCCCTTCTTCAGGAATAAGGAAAGTTTGTCCAGCAGGCTAAGATAAAAGGTAGGGAGGAGGGACTTGGGGGAGGGGCGTCGGAAATGTGATAGGTGGAAAGAGGTCAAGGTGAGGGTGATAGGTCAGACTGGGGTGGGGGCGGGGAAGCGAAAATCATGGAGCAGGTGGAGGGCATGGGTGGTGCCCTCTCTGAGGATGAAAGATCAGTCCTCAGCAGAGGCCTCACCTTCATTCCCCTACGCTCTCAGATTAATGAGTTCAACACGCGGCGTGACATCGAACAATTCTTCCGCCGCCTTCGCTTCCGTGCCTACTTCTTTAACCAAGGCTCTCGCCCGCCCTCTGACGACCCCTTCTCCCGCCTCCAACACACCCCATCCACCTGGACACCCCGTGCTGGCCTTCTCCCTGCCCTCGACCTCTTCATAGCCAACTGCTGCCGCGATATTAACCGCGACCTGAACTCCCCCACCCCACTCACCCACTCCAACCTCTCACCCTCGGAACGCGCAGCCCTCCACTC
>NC_057721.1:60710853-60736832 GCF_004010195.1 Chiloscyllium plagiosum | reverse complement strand
CAGGCCCTTCGGCCCAACAAGTCCACACCGACCCGCCGAAGCGAAACCCACCCATACCCCTACATTTACCCGTTACCTAACACTACGGGCAATTTAGCATGGCCAATTCACCTGACCCTGCACATCTTTGGACTGTGGGAGGAAACCGGAGCACCCAGAGGAAACCCACGCAGACACGGGGAGAACGTGCAAATTCCACACAGTCAGTCGCCTGAGGCGGGAAGTGAACCCGGGTCTCAGGCGCTGTGAGGCAGCAGTGCTAACCACTGTGCCACCGTGCCGCCCACCAACTCCAGCAACACATTTTCAGCTCCGATCTCCAGCATCTGCAGACCTCAGTTTCTCCTGAAATAGTAAATGGTCTACCAGGTTTATGAAGAGAAACAATGTCGTAATGTGACAAGACTGAGTTTTTCATGTAATTTTCAGTAAAAATTCAATAATATAAATATTGCTTACGACTTTTGGGAGTGGGGTTAGTGAGAACAGCTTCAAACCTGGCAATTTTGCGATTGTATGATGGTAGGGGAAGGTGGATTTCAACTCTTCAAAATCTTACTCGCCTGAAAGTCAACCCCATACCTGTTGGCTAAATATTTAATCTCAGAGAGACTGTCTGTGTGGTAACCTTATTTATCACCATTTTTAAATTGCTCCAATCCAGCCATCCTGCCTTAAACCTCCAATGTTCTTCTTTTAATCAGGCCTCCATTGCTGATCACTTACGCACTCCAATATCTATCACCCAAGTGTGAGTCAAATCATTGGGGTTTAGTGAGGCTAAAGGCAGTGTTTTAGTACATCTTTCACTGCTTGGCAAAGGCTTTATTGAAACCCATCTTACGGCCAAGGTTCCTTTCACCTCTCCTGAATCCCAGCACAATAGTTTATTTACTTCATACTTGATATATAGCTTATTTCCTCTGACCCTCTGTTTTTGTACCACTCAGTTGTTTTGTCATAGTTTCCCTGGATTTTCTTGTTTGTAAATCTGTCCACTTGAAGACCCATTGCAGGCATCGTGCCCATCCTATTATCTGTGAGCCTTCTGCTATAACTACAGATCAAAAAGTCGATTCCATACTAAGTGGGCAGATTTTATACTCTTAACCAGAGTGAAAGTGCTCTATGATTGCCATTGGTTACAGAGCAGTTTCACTCTCACTGAACAGGATCGGCAAATGCCACCTCAATTGCTGAAACTACTTCAACCTTCAGAGCTGGTTAGGGTGAGAGTAGTGTGTTGCAGATTATACAAGGACAAATAGCTGGGGGGTTAAAAAAAAGTAGAGACTGACACTTAAAATTAATGCTAGCATTATGGTTGAACAATTTCCATTTACTCTGGGCATAATTTTTGTTGGAAACTCATTGACATGAAATTGCAGCTAATAGTAATGGTGCGATATTGAAACAAACGCTTTTACACATGCACTTTTGCAACTAATTGCATAAACCCATCTAGGCAGATTCAGTACACTTAGAGATGTATTTGAGATATCTCTCTTGCTGAAAATTAGATTGAACCTAATAAATTATCTACAAGCAAAGCATTATTTGGTGGCTATTTCTATCATTTCCATCGTGGGTTGAAATCATTTTAGATATATGGTAATAGTAAAGTATGTTTTACAGGAATTAGCTGCTACTGAAAAATTAGTGGAAAATAACTGCCTCTGCACTCCACTTTCAATTTTGCAAAATGCTAACGACTACAGAAAACTTCAAAAGGTGTAGGCGTGGACCGTTGTCTATGTGGGGTGATTCTGCATTTCAATGTAAAAAAAATATGGAAACTCTGTAGTGGCAGTTATCAAGTCGCATGAGAGATTTGCTGTATCTTGCTACATCAGGAATCATCAGTCCTTTTATTGCAAAATGCAGCTCTGTTCTGCATGCTTTCTTTTTGTGCATGTCGAAACCACAAAAACAAAAGTGCATTGGTGAAAGATCTGGAAAGCACTGTCAAGTGACTTAAGAATCATTCTTTGTATTTCCCTTTTTTTAATTTAAATTTTACGCCCCCAATAGGCATGAAGGTTTGTTTGTTTACTATTTGACTTGATGTGTGTGTAACTGTGCCTTAACACAGCTTCATCAGCCTTGCTTCACCTTCAATCAAGTTGTAACCCATTTTTACCATAATATATATATAACTGTTATATGCCAAGTCTAGAGTCTCTTGTTTATCCAGAAGCAAACAGGGAATGATAAAGCAGAAAAATTGAGCTATGACAATCTCAAAAAAGCAATACTTTAGGAAGCTTGGAGTATAGAAAGACAGGGATGAATTCAAAAGGAAATTAGGAAAGCAGGGACAGGAGCTGAAACAAATATTGGCCAGTAAAATTATGGAAAATCTGACAATGTTCTATTGGTACATTTAAATGACTAAGGAAGGGATTTGGTCTATCAGTGAAATACACAGTAATGTGCAAGCATGCAGAAGATTTAAACACAGTTCTGTATGAGTATTTTGTACCTGCCTTCACAAAGGAGAGGAAAGGTGCATTCCAGTTAAAGAAAAGTATGAGATCAAATAACAATACACATAATTCTTCTATAACACAATAGTTGTGTTCTTGTGCAACCCTACATTATAGAAAAATCATGCTTTAGAAACAGTGATGTGTTTGTGTCACAGTCAACACAGGTTTTAAAACTTCGCCTTTTAGAAACAGTGTTCCTGATTCGTCAACTGCGGTACAGCGAATTCGTGTTACCGAAATGCTCATTCTTGCAGAATGACCTGCAATGAAAAGCGAAAAAATGTAGGGACAAACCTTGAAGGTGGATAAATCACCAGGGCTGGGTGAATTGTGACTTGGACTGAAAAAACACTTTTAAAAGAAAAAAAAGTCACAGTGCTATGAGGATCATTTTTTAATCCTCACTAAATCCGCGCCAGGTACCAAAGAATTGGAGGTCTGCAAACTATATTCCAAAGAATATGCAAAAGATAGGTGAAATGATTAGAGGTTTGTCAGTTACGGTGACTGTAATTTTTCATTTTTTAACTTTGTTCCTTTTCTTGCTTTCTACCTTGTTCTTAGGTACAAATATCTGACATTGAAAACTTTACTCTGTACTCCAGTGTAGTGGAGTGCACATCTTAAGTTTTGTATCTAGATATTTGTACCTAAGAACAAGGTAGAAAGCATGAAAAGGAACAAAGTTTAAAAATGAAAAATTACAGTCACAGTACTATGTAAAATAAGAAATAAAGTTAAAAGTTAAACATTAAAGTTCTTCTTAGTATTAAATAAAACAAAAGCTAAATATTCAACCACTATGAGGCATCCTTTCCCAGCGGTGGCTCAATCTGTACTGCAGCTGTTGGGGGTTGGATGTCACTACGTTGGATCTCAAACTGCCAAAGCCCTGATCCAAGCACTTTCTGTGCCGGACCTCGGCCTCAACTTAGGTCCGCGCGTGGATTCTTGGTCTTGCCTTCAGCCCGCATGCCGGGGAATGGGAACTCACTGAAAGTCCTGGGTCAGGCCTCCCAGCCGCTACCTTGCAGTGGGCATCTGCCAAGTTCAATGAGCCCGATATCGCTACTGCGTCTCTTCAAAAGGTAAGTTAGTAGAAAAAAACTAACACTGAACAAAGGAAACGATAAACAAGAAAATAAAAAAAAAGAGCAGATGCTGTGGACAAGCCTACTGTTTCTTGGAGTTGTATTGATTAACCACATTAGGGAGATTTAAACAATCCTTGGATAAGCACATGGATGATGATGGAATAGTGTAGGGGGACGAGCTGAGAATAGTTCACAGGTCAGTGTAACAGCGAGGGCCTGTTCTGTGCTGTATTGTTATATGTTCTATGAATAGTCAGCATGATTGGAAGTCTCATGAGCTGGATGGCATCTTTCAGAGGTGTAACTCTCCTATGGTTCTATGCTGAGTATCTAAACAGACTCAAGTTTCCTTGAACAAATCCCATGTCTCTGTTTCTCAACACTTACCCAATTTACCATTGCTCTGTTGCAGACCATAGTATATTTTGGCCATGAGTAACAAAACACTGCAAAGTTTTCTGTGTTGCTTAAAATAGCCAATAATTAATTCTTGTGCATTCAATTAGTACATTTCTTTGGGTTGGTTTTACCTCTCTTAGTCCTACACACCGCCCCTTTATAGTGCTGTCCTAATGGCTGCTACGTAGCCAGCAGAAGGCTGTGAACTTAGTGAGTGAAGCTGCAGATGACCTTGTCCTCTGGGCAAGATACACCTGCCTTTGGACTGCACTAGCCTAACATCACCAATAGCAGTCTTGGCTTTCTAGCTTACTGGAAACAACTGGAATAGTGGTGGAATGGCAAGGGAGGGCTACATGAAGGCAGTTATCCTGAGAGAGGACAGCTGGTTTGTGTACTGTGGACCAAGTACCACAACCTTCTGGTGAAGCTTCAACAAATCTTAATACATGTAGTCTGTTGGAACACAGAGTGCAGGATAGCTGCATGAGTTCATTTGAGCACTGACATGTGCAGCTACAATAGTCTTGGCTTGCCTGGCACTGAACTCAGTTTGTATGACAACAAGCAGAGATATCATACCTTTAGTTTAAGCTTCAACTGGAGCACTTAGACATTGGGTACTGGCGAGCTATATTGCAGTGGAAGCTGAACCATCAGCCATTAGTGATTGCAATATAGGCGGGTACATTTGTGCTGTCAAGGAGTTGGCCATTACTTTGACACCGGAAAGACTCCAAGGTTGCATGAAGCCCCACGTCCAGTTGGATTCAATCTTCAAGGCAGTGTAACAGCAATCTTTCTTCACAAGGAAGATCCCACAATGGAACAAGCAGAAAAAAGAAATAGTCACAGCCTCAATAATTGAAAGCTTCAAGGTTAATCTTTTAGATGATTTCCATTTATTGGATTGTATTCTCACGACAAACAAAAGAACGTGCCTGGATAAATTGGTGCTCCCCAAATAAATGTTGGCAGAAGGCAACCCTTAACCTGTCAAAACTAAAGCATTGCCTGAAGAGTGTCCTAAAAATTGCTCGAGGCAATACTTTGCACAAAGTCAAATGGGTGTAGTTGTTGGAAATGAGTTATCTCACCCCCAGGATGTCACTGTAAGAGTTCTTCAGGACAGTGTCCTAGGCCCAACCATCTTCAGTTACTTCTCTATCATGAGTTTAGCAGTGCGGATGGCCATTGATGATTGCTCAATGTACAGCATTATGATACCTGAAATACTGAAGCAGTCAATGTCCTAATGTAGCAAGATCTGGACAACATCCATGCTTGGACTAATGAGTGACATTTAACATTGTGTTAGAGAATAGCAGTTTCCAACAAGAGAGAATGTAAATGTCTTCCTGTTAAATTATTTTTCATTAACACAGCTGAATCCCCAACTAACAATAACTTGGGGGTTACCATGACTAGAAACTCAACTGGATCAGTCACTTAGATAGATGGCTTCAAAAGCAGGTCAGAGATGTGGTATTCTGTAGTGATTAACTTATCTTCTCTCTCCCTGAAGTAAACATCAAGAAGGCATAAGTTTTCACTGGATGAGTGCAGTTCCAACAATATTCAAGAAGCTTGATATCATCCAAGGCAAGTCAGCCTGCTTGTTTGGTATCCATCCTACCTTATTCAGATCCATGTCAGATGCCATATGACTTGCTCTTCACTCCTCACTAGAACATCTTGACACCAAGAACAGCTACATAAGAATCCAACTCATTGACTACAGTTCACTCTTCAACACCAATATCCCCTCGAGACAGATTACTAAACTTAGTGATCTTGGACTAAGCCCCACTCTCGGCAACTGGATCCTCAGTTTCCTGACCCACAGACCATAATCAGTGAAGACTGGGGACAACATTTCATCGTCACTAACACTCAACACTGTACCCATCCCCTGGAGTGCGTACTCAGCCCCCTACTGTACTCACTGTATACCCATGACAGCGTCGTCAAATACCAGACTAATGCCATTTACAAGGTCACTGATGACACCACTATAGTTGGTCAATTCTCAGATGGCGATGAAACAGAATACAGATGGGAGGTGGAAGACCAGGAAAAATGGTGCACTGAGAACAACCTTGTTCTCAATGCCGGCAAAACCAAGGAACTCATTATTAACTTTCGGTGGGATGGTACTCTTGCCCCCCCCCCCCCCCACACACACACACACACACACACACTAACTGTGCAGAGATGGAACAAGTGGAGAGTGTCACTCCTGGGAGTCGTCATCCACAACAAACTTTCTTGGACTCTTCATGTGGATGCATTAGTTACAAAGACCCAACAAAGTCTCTTCTTCCTCAGGCAGCTGAGGAAATTTGGCATGACGGCGAATACCCTTGCCAATTTTTATAGGTGTGCCATTGAGAGCATTCTGTCTGCATGTATCACTACCTGGTATGGCAACTGTAAGATTCAAGATCAGAAACAGTTATAGAGAGTGGTGAACTCAGCCCGGACAATTACAAAGGCCAAGCTCCCATCTATAGAATCCATCTACCAGGCCCGCTCTCAAGGAAAGGCTGCCAGCATTCTTCAAGATCCATCCCACCCTAGCAATGTTTTCTTACAACCTGAACCATTGGGGGGCAAGGTACAGAAGCTTCAACTCAGGAATCAGCCATTTCGTAACAGTTTCTACCCTACTGTTGTTAAAATACTGAATGGAGTCACAAACTCTTAACATTTGCCTGTACCTGTGTTTTTGTTTTTGTTGCTGTTTACCTATTATTTACTTACTATGTTACTTAACTATGTGATCTGCCTGTATTGCTCACAACACAAAGCTTTTTCACTCTGCTTAGGTACACGTGCCAATAAATTCAATTCAACATTCAACCTTCACTCCCTTCACCAACAATGTACAGTGTTAGCAGTGTATGTCATCTGCAAATTGCACTCCAGTAACTCGCCAAGGCTCCTCTGTCAGCACCCTCCAAATCCATGACCTCTATCATCACATGCAAGTACCCCTACTAGCCACTCACCATCCCAAACCATTTTTTCCTTCACTGTCACTGGGTCAAAATCCTGTAAATCCCTTCCTAACAGCTAGTGGGTGTCACTACACCTCAAGAACTACAGTAGATCAAAAATGCAGCTCACCACCACCCAGCACATTTAGGGATGTGCGCTCCAGCCAGTGATATGCATATTTCATGAGTGAATATTTTAAAAATGGCTCTCAACATTTTTTGTCTAACTTGCCAATGGATAAAACCTTTGTAAGCACAGCCTTTTTCCTATACTCTGCCCTGCTCATCTAACTGCTTTGAAATAGGGCTGATCTGTGACCTCACCCGTCTGGTGAGCTGGCATCCCCTCCCCTTGGCTTAGCTGTGGCCTACTTATGGCTGAGGGCTCAGCTCTATATTACCTACAATGACATTTGCAGTAGAGTATCTGAACTGGTGGCTGTGAGTATCACATCAAATGATAATGTATCTTCATCACAGCTCTGTTCTTCTGTTGGGCCTTCATCTTTAGGCACCACTGACTGGTCAGTGGGCACCTTTTTACATATTTTAAAGCAGAAATGCACACAGAGAAGGTTTAGAGTGGGGGAACCAAGCTAGGGAGAAAGCAGGAGGAACATGGTAACACTATCCGCACCAAAAGGCTGAAATGGGATTATCAAAAATGCATTACATTGGAAAATACCATAAGCCCGAATCACAATGCCAGTCCCTCTTGCCCTAATTCAGTGATGGCTCTTGTGATTGCCTCCAAGGACTCCAAATGGGATTCCAAACCAGACAATTGAGCTGCACCAGCCTCTCTTTGTAAGAGACGACATCTAACTTGAAGAAGTGCAGGCTACTTTAATTGATGCTTACCTCTGCAAATGTGGGATCTCTGCTAAGCGTGCAACCACTCAGCAGTGCACTTAGTTCTGATCTGATTAGATTAGATTAGATTCCTTACCGACGAGTAACCCATCCAGACCCATTTCCCTCTGACTAATGCACCTAACAGTATGGGCAACTTAGCATGGCCAATTCACCTGACCTGCACATCTTTGGACTGTGGGAGGAAACCAGAGCACCCGGGGGAAACCCAGGCAGACACAGGGAGAATGTGCAAACTCCACGCAGACAGTCACCCAAGGCTGAAATCGAACCCGGGACCTTGGTGCTGTGAGGCAGCAGTGTGAACCACTGAGCTATCGTGCCACCCCTAACCATTATCAAAATGAGCAGACAATTTTGCATGCTGCTTGCATTATTTTCAATAATCATATAACTTGTGTCTTATAAATTTATCAGCCCTTAACTTAATGAGCAACTGCCATTTATTCTCATCAATACTGGTTTAGTCCCCTTTCATTACCATTCTCCTCACATCACCCTCTGAGCCTTTGCTGGTCACTAAAGCATTGAGCTCTGCTGATGAAAGGACAGCTGGGAATGCCCCAAGAACCCCTCCTCAGATCACAAAGGAGGGTGATTACAGTAGATGTAAAAGTCAAAGGAATAACTAATTACATTGTAATAAAATGGGGCACCTTCATTCAGAATGGTGGAAAGTTGTATCAGAAACCAATGGGCATTATTGGGATTCATGAGAGATTCTGAAAAGAAATTCTTAAGGAAAATACTGTAGATCAAATTGCAAACTCAGTTATAACTATGAAATCAGGGGTAAACATTGCTGTGAGTGCAGGAGTGGTGAATAAAAGATGAGAGATATGCAGGATTTTTTTTGTTTATCAAAAGGAAAGACAATTCATTTTTCTTTAACTTATGCAGTTAAACCAGTAACTATATTAAGGGACACAGGAGTGACTCAATCTTTTTTGCCTGTTTCCTGCCAGAGTGTGTAAATAAAGCCATAGTATTAGTAAGTGGAATATGTATTCTGGTTCTATTGTACAAAGTGCAATCAGAGTGTGACTTATGAAATAACTCCACGAAGGCCAGTATCCTGTCACCAAGTCACCCCTTATTTACACATGCATAATACATGACACTGACCCAGCTAGTTCAGAGCTGCGTCCTAGAGTGAACAGAATCCCTCACGCTCCCGATTATATCTGTCAGCCAGGGCTCCCTGATTGGACCAAATTAACAGCCTCAAACAGAGAATTGAAATTCTATGAGGCCCAGCTGGCTGACTTTGTTCCAATCACTACAACTTCTTGTCTGCAACAGTGCTAGAAGGAGTAGCTTAGAAATTAACCAAGGATGCCGTTGAGTTTCTCCTCGGTGACAATTTAGTTGAAGTGAAAATCTGCATGAGGTTAAAGAGATTGAACATTTTCAGGAACTAGGTCCAGGTATTTTTCCATCATGTGTCGTGACCAGAACAATGGCAAAGAAAGTCCATCACCAGAGATCAAAGTATGAACACAAACAGGTGTTTGGGTAGCCAAAACATTATTTAAGAATGGAGATGGTTAAAGAAAAGTGTTGAACCCATCTATGCTAACAGGCTTAGAAAGCAGATCCAGAGTTAAGAATGATAAGAATGAAAATGAGACTAAAGAAATTCAGGAGTGTTATTATATTAAAATCAGAGTACTGATCAAGAAGTTGAGACATCCCAACAGACCTGCAGATGATTGTGTCATCAGATAGTCGTAGTGCCAAATATCATAAACACATATTGCAAGTAGAACATTAAATTCCTGTGGCAGGATGTGTAGAAATATATAAACTTCAGGTAATGATGGAAAGACAGACTTCAGAAGGACACAGTGGAATTCAGTAAAGCACATTTTACTGCTAAAAAGTGGGAAAACCTCAACATGTAATCAAACTGTAATCTTTCATACGCATATCAATCTTTGAACATATCAATCTATTCAGCCATTACTGAACATAAAAGGAGGACACCAGTATATCCTCACAGTTCTCACAGCATAGTGACAGAGCTTTCCTAAAGAAAATACAGTTTAATGCACTTCACAATAGTTTTCTACAATAACATGCTTTACCTGTATCCAAACGTTGCACACCATTTTCTCCGCTTCAAATTAAAATGGAAGTGAAAGGAAGCTGCAGTGCAGCCAACAGTTGTTGCAATAAGCAAAGCATACCAAATGAACAAAATCTGGAACAGATATAGTTTGTTGTACCTACCCAAAAGCTGATCAGTTTTTAGTTATATCTGCAAAGCATGTGACAAAGGACATTGGATGCATAAGTACGAGAAATTTGCATCCTCAGGCTAAGACAGACTTCAGAATAGATGACCAACAAGACGATACATATCACAGTATTGGCAGCAAGGAACATGTTAAGAAGGTGCATGGATGTAAACAAATCAATGAGGTTCAGTGTCAACTCAGTAAAAGGCAAATCTAGTGAGGGAGCAGTGTAGATGGCATACAGCATTAATAGTGTGGGATATTCAGAGGGGTGATGATAGCAAGCGAGGGAAGATATTTTCAACAATAGTGAGGGTGGTAGAGCATAAGCCTTGGTGGGAGGTGGTGCAGTAACAACAATAGAGTCAGTGTGAGGAAGCAGTGTGGGCAGTGTAGCACTTATTCTGGCACAACAGAGGTCATTGACATTCTTATTGCACTAAAGGCTGTTTCTTCTAGACTGTGGAGATGTTACTGACATGGGTGGCAAACTAGTACCAGGCTATCAGGATCTGGCATTGTGGTCTCCTCGACTGGTCCTCCAGAAAGCAGTCTCCTTTCCTTTGCAGCTGTGCCTTCACCAGGGCCTTCAGGTTCCTGTTGAAGAATTGTGGTTGCATCTTCCCCTTCTCTGATATATTCAGGTTTCGTCTGTCAATGTGCAGGGCCACTTCAGAATGCTAGAGCTCATCCCGGTGTAATGTGGCCTTTTAAAGATGGCACACAAGGGATTTTTTTTTTGCAAAGGATACCTGCCAATTGCCACCTGTTTTGGGCATGGTGCATGGTAAAATGGAGCTGGAATTGGATATGATGGATACCATAGAAGTGAGTTAATTAGTTAAGGAGACATGTTTCATTAGATATGGTGAGAAAATTCATGAGGCTCCTTGGCAGAGATCCTTCCAAAAACCACAGCGTCAATAAATATAAGATTCAGCCCATAGAAAACAGTCAACTGAATCAGACAGCCAGAAACTCACATCTCTTGTTTTCATTTATATAAGTTGCACGTTGTGCAAAAGAAAGTTTTGTTGCAACCAGACTTGGGAATATGCAAACAAACCATATTTCAGTAGCTGCTATGTACATCAGTAGACATATGTAATATGTTGGTAACAGCAAGGACTAGAAAAGTCTTGCCCTGTTTCCTTGTTATCACTGTGAAAGTCGTCTCAGGTCATAAAACAAATCAGAGAAACATCCATTCACTGAGCACTCAAAGACTGCCAAGGATACGAGGTATTAACTTAACAGCTGTAAACTCAGGTTGGACTAGACCAACTCAAGGACCCTAAGGAGCTTTTAAGTAACACTTACTTTCCAGATGTGTATGTTTCCAATGAGGGCTGGCAATATGGTTCCCAAAGATGGTTGCCAATTGTCATGGCAGCATGTGTGGCTTAACACAAATGTGTAAAAGATCTGGTGATGTTGGTTTGCAGAGACAGGAGTCTTAGCCTCACTTCTGCACCTGTTTGGGTAACATCAGAGCCTTTTGGCCAGAAGTGTTTTGATGGTTGGGACTGCTCCACTGTCACAGTACAACACTACAAGTTAGGGTTGAATTGCAATCTAGGGATTTGGAGATGAAAGGTCTTGCAATTAATCATGCTATTTTCTGCTCATTTATTTTCCAAACATATTTATCATTTGTGAATGACTGTTGTCAGACAAAATAGGACAGATTTTGCAAAATTCTTGGAACTGTGCACTGTTACTAACAGCAGTGTAGGAAGGCTTCCATCTGTCATTCAGCCACAATTCTGATTCATCCAAAAAACATGGATCGGGTCATTGGCATAAATGGCTGCAATGCCATTATATTTTTCCTCAGATAAGTGGCCAAAACCTGTTCACAATATTCTAGTTGAGGTTTGACTAGTTCCTTATATAGGTTTAGCGAAACCTCCTGATTTTTATACTTCATTTCCTTTGAAATAAAGGCCAATATTCTATATGCCTTCTCTATTACCCACTGAACTTGCATTCCAGCCTTTTGTGATTCATGGATGAGGACACCCAAGGTTGTAGGTTATCCATACTTACAAAGAGATCTTGATCAATCGGGTCAATGGGCTGAGGAGTGACAAATGGGGTTTAATTTGGATAAATGTGAGGTATTGCATTTTGGGAAAACAAACAAGAACAGGACTAACACAATTTTTGATAGAGCCCTAATGTTGCCCCAGCTATGTCTGCCTCTTCATCGGGTATGTGGAGCAGTCCATCTTCCGCAGTTACACGGGCACCATTCCCCACCTTTTCCTCTGCTACATCGATGACGGTATTGATGCTACCTCATGTTCCCACAAGGAGGTTGAACAGTTCATCAACTTCACAGATACATTCCACCCCAACCTTAAGTTTACCTGGACTATCTCAGACACCTCCCTCCCCTTCCTGGACCTCTCCATCTCCATTTCTGGTGATCTATTCAACATGGGCATCCACTACAAACCCATCGACCCCCACAGCTGCCTGGACAACACCTCCTCCCAGCCTGCCCCCTGTAAAAACACTACCTCTTATTCCCAATTCCTCTGCCTATGCTGCATCTGCTCCCAGGAGGACCAATTGTATCATAGAACATCCCAGGTGGCATCCTTCTTCAAAGACTGCAATTTCCCCTCCCATGTGGTCGATGATGCCCTACAGCACATCTCCTCCACTTCCCACACCTCGGCCCTCGAACCCCACCCCTTCAACTGCATCAAGAACACAGCACCCTCCCCCCCTTCCCTCCAACCTTTGGATACACCGCATCCTCCTCCACCATTTCCACCACCTACAAAGAGACCCCAGCAATATATTTCCCTCCCCACCCCATCCGCATATCAGAGAGACCATTCCCTCTGTGACACCCTTGTCAGGTCCCCATTCCCCCACCAACTCACCGTCCCCCTCCTGGCACCTCCCCCTGCCACCACAAGAAATGCAAAACCTGCGCCCAAACCTCCCCCCTCACCTCCGTACAAGTCCCAAAGGATCCTTCCACATCTGACAGAAATTTACCTGAACTTCCACATGTCATCTGTTGTATCCATCGAACCTAATGTGGCCTCCTCTACATTGGGGAGACAGTACACCAACTTGTGCATCGTTTCAGAGAACATCTCTGGGAAACATGTACTAACCAACCCCACTGCCCTGTGGCTGAACATTTTACCTCCACCCCCCACTCCAGCAAGGACATGCAGGTCCTGGGCCTCCTCCATTGCCCAACCCTAACCACCTGACGCCTGGAAGAAGTATGCCTCATCTTTCACCTTGGGACCCTCCAACCACATGGAATCAAGATGGATTTCACCGGTTTCCCATTTCCCCTGCCCCCATCTTATCCCAGTCCCAGCCTTCCAACTCGGCACCACCCTGTTGAAAGCCCTACCTGTTCATTTTCTTTCCCACTCATCTGCTCCACCCTCCTCTCTGACCTATCACTTTCCCAGCTACCTTCCCCCAAGCCTCATCCGGCTCCCATTTATCTCTCAGCCCACAAGCCTCACTCCTGATGAAGGTTTAAGTCCGAAACGTCAATTCTCCTGCTCCTCGGATGCTGCCTGACCTACTGTGCTTTTCCAGTATCATACTCTTCGACTCTGATCTCCAGCATCTGCTGTCCTCACTTTCTCCTGAGGTTGTACAGGATGTTGATAAGGCTTCTTCTGGAATATTGTGTACAGTTCTGGTCACTCTGCTATAGAAAGAATAATATTAAATTAGATATGTTCCAAAAAAAGATTTACCAGGAAGTTGCTGGGAATGGAAGGTTTCAGTTATAAAGAAAAGATGGATAGGCTGGGATTTGTTTTCACTGGAGCGTAGGAGGTTGTGGGGTGACCTTATAAAGGTTTATAAAATCATGATGGGAATAGATAAGCTGAATAGCAATGATCTTTTCCCTAGGATAGGGGAGTTCAAAACTACAGGGTATATTTTTAAGAGTCGAAAAGGGTGGCACTGGAAAATCACAGCAGGTCAGTTTATAAAATCATGATGGGAATAGATAAGCTGAATAGCAATGATCTTTTCCCTAGGATAGGGGAGTTCAAAACTTCAAAACTATATTTTTAAGAGTCGAAAAGGGTGGCACTGGAAAATCACAGCAGGTCAGGCAGCTTCCGAGGAGCAGGTGAGTCGATGTTTCGGGCATAAATCCTTCATAAAATGTGTTATTTTGAAGGTGAGAGAAGAAAGATTGAAAAAAGGTAAAATGTACAAGATCCTTTTCCCAGGGTGAGGGAGTCCAGAATTAGAAAGCATAAGTTTAGGGTGAGAAGGGACAAATTTAAAAATGACGTAAGCAGCAACTCTTTCATGCAGAGGGTGGTGCGTGTATGGAACGAGCTGCCAGAGGAAGTGATGGAGGCTGGTACAGTTACAACATTTAAAAGGCACCTGGATGAGTATATGAATAGGAAGGGTTTATAGGGATATGAACCAAGTACTGGCAAACGGGACTAGATTAGTTTAGGATACCTGATCGGCGTGGATGAATTGGACTGAAGGGTCTGTTTCCATGTTGTACATCTCTATTACTCTGTGACATTAGGGACAACATTTTTACACTGAGCATGGTTTGTTTGTGGAATGAACTGCTGGAGGAGGTGGTAGATGTAGGTACAGTTGCAATATTTAAAAGACATTTAGATCGGTACGTGAGTTGGAAAGGTTTGTAAGGGTATGAGCTAAATGCAGGCAAATAGGACTAGTTTGGCCTGGGAACATGATTGGCGTGGACTGATTGGACGGAAGGGTTTGTTCCATGCTGTGTGACCCCATGACTCCAAGTTTCAAAGACTAATTCGGAGTCAGTCACTCTCTACTTTTTGTTCTCTGTAGAGTTTTGGATCACTAAGGTAGCAATCTTGCGTGGCTCAGTGCAAAAACTGGATAATAGTTTAAATGTCACAGATCTCAAAAATTGATTAATTTTACACAGTACCACGCGTGCTGGGGTGGCTCCTCTTCAAGAGTAGTTATATCACTGAATTGATCATATCAGCAGAAAGTTATCCTATAATATCAACCAACAACATCACAAACAATGATTTGAAGTGTTTGCAAACAGCGAGAATATTTTCCACACACTGCATGATGCATTTTCACACAATATAACCAGTATACACTTCAATATAAATGTCAGAAAAGAAGTAGCAAAGCAAACCCACAACAGCTTTCGATTACATTTAACACACTTTACCACATTTATTTGCATTTGGAAGAAAATTGTTTAAAATCATCAATGCTTTGTTGCTGACAGGATAATTTTCTGCAGTAGATTGCAAACATCAAACTGATTCATTGAAATAGCAGGGCAATGCACTTTACTCGTAATACAGTCTTCACTTTAGAACTTGAAATCAACAAAATTAAAATTTGTTTAAATAAACATAAAACATTGTCTCTCCATCAAATCTTTGCTCAAAGCACGGAACATTCTAGGCCAGACTAGAATGAGGATGGCCAGATTGAGGGTAGGGCTGATCAAAGAAAGTGGAGGGAACTTGCTCCTGGAGTCAGAAGAGGTAGGGAGGTCCCTAATGAGGGCTTTGATTCTGTATTCAGTACTGAGAGGGACCTTGATGTTTCTGAGAACAGTTTGAAACAGACTGATATGCCAAAACAGGTTGATGTTAGGAAGGATGATGTACTGAAAACTTTGAAAAATGTAAGATAGATAAATCCCCTGGGACAGACGGAATAAACCCTAGGGTACTTGGGACGTGAAGGAAGAGATTGCTGAGCCTTTGGTGATGATAGTTGCATCCTCACTGTCCACTGGAGTAGTGCCAGGTGATTGGAGGGTGACAAATGTTATTCCCTTGTTCAAGAAAGTGAATAGGGATAATCCTGGGAATTATAGACCAGATCAGTCTTATGTCAGTGGTGAGAAAAGTATTGGAGAGGATTCTGAGAAACAGGATTTGTGATTACTTGGAAAACCTGGAGATAGTCAGCATGGCTTTGTGAGGGGCAGGTCATGCCTCACAAACCTTATTGAATTCTTTGAGGATGTGACAAACATGTTGATGAAGGTAGAGCAGTGGTTGTTGTGTACATGGATTTTAGCAAGGTGATAAGGTTCCCTATGGTAGGCTCATTCAGAAAGTAAGGAGGCATGGGATACAGGGAAACCTGTCTGTCTGGATACAGAATAGCCTGGCCCATAGAAGACAGAGGGTGGTGGTTAATGGGAAGAATTTGACCTGGAGCTCAGTGTCTAGTGGTGCTCCACAGGGATCAATTCTGAGAACTTTGCTCTTTGTGATTTTTACAAATGATTTGGATGGGGAAGTGAAAGGATGGGTTAGTAAGTTTGCTGATGACACAAAGGTTGATGGAGTTGTGGGTAGTGTGGCAGGCTGTTGCAGGTTGCAACGGAACATTGACAGGATACAGAACTGGAATTCAACCTGGAAAAGTGTGAAGTCATTCACTTTGGAAGGTTGAATTTGAATGCAAGATACAGGGTTAAATCTAGACAATTGGTGGACTTGTGTGAGGAGTTGGGATTAGTGGATGTGTGGAGGCATCTCCACCTTAATGGAAAAGACTTTACTTCTTATTCCAACCCATACAAGTGCCACATGCGAATTGGCATGTTCCTTCTGCTGTCGGTTTGTTTGGACAGAACATTGGCCTGCAAAATTGGGAATATAACTATCTCAGACCATGTGCCAGTGTACTTAGATGTTAAAATCAAAGGTGGCAGAATAGATGCACGGCACCGGTGCATGGACCCATTCCTGTTCATGGATAGCAAATTCATTGAGTACTTTACAAGAGAATTCAAGGCCTTCTGCAATGTCAACTCGGGTACAGCCAGTAATCCAGCAATACTTTGGGAGGCCACTAAGGCATATTTATGAGGCCTGATCATTTCGTATTCAATGACTAGAAGGAGGCAGAGGGAAGAGCAGGAACGGATGCTGGAGACCCGGCTGAAGGTAGCTGAGGAATATAATAGGCCTTCATTGGTCAAGCTGCAGTGGGTCACAGCTCTCCGGGTGGCTCTTGACTCATTGCACATACTTGGCACATCAGGCTAGAAAGAGAAATGCTTCTCAATCCATTATGTCTGTTAGAGAAAAGGCTGGCACAGTTACCCTCTATTCCTGATGAAGGGCTTTTGCTCGAAACGTCGATTTTACTGCTCCTTGAATGTTGCCTGAACTGCTGTGCTTTTCCAGCACCACTAATCCAGAATCTGGTTTCCAGCATCTGCAGTCATTGTTTTTACCTGGCATAGTTACCTGTGAGTTGAGGAAGATTAATGGTAGATTTAGGGAATACTTTGCAGAGTTATATCGGTCGGAGGGTGACGAAGATGGTGCAGTGAGAATGCAGTTCATTTTTGAGAACCTGGATCTCCCCAGTATAAACACAGAACAGGTTTCCCTCTTAAATGTGCCTATGATAGTACAAGAGGTGCATGAAGCAATAAAGCAACTCCACGGTGGCAAAGCACCAGGGCCTGATGGATTCCCGAATGAGTTCTATAAGGAATTCATAAATGTGTTGGTGGAGCCACTTTTGGAGATGTATAGCTATTCATAGGCACAGGATTGTCTTCTGCACTCTCTTAGGAAGGCTAACATCGCCCTCATTTTAAACAAGGGGAAAGACCCCAAAGAATGTGATTCATACAGACCAATTTCGCTGTTGAATGCAGACTTTAAAATTCTGTCAAAGGTACTGGCCCTGAGGTTGGAAAAGGTATTGCCCTATAAGATAAAAGAAGATCAGACGTGTTTTATCAACTCCTCCAAAAATATCAAGAGGGCACTGAACACAGTGCAGGTATGCCAGCAAAGATTGCTTCCGGTTTGGTGGTTCCACTAGACACGGAAAAGGCATTTGACCAGATAGCATGGCCATACCGTTTTGGAGTCCTAGAGCACTTTGGTCTGGGGGGAGCCTTTGCTAGGTTTATGGCGGTGTTATGTAATGATCCTAAGACGGCAGTCATTACAAACGGCACTAAGTCAGATAACTTTAATATTGGCAGAGGTAGTTGACAGGGGTGTCCTCTTTCACCACTGCTATTCACCTTGGCAATTGAGCAGTTAGCTGAGGCTTTCAGGAGGGATCCTGAAATAGTGGCATCAGGGGTGGGAAGGGGGGAGCATAACGTCACCCTATATGCTGATGATGTTCTTTTGTTCTTGGCTAATCCAGGGGAGTCCGTTCCTCGATTGTTTCAAAAAATTAATTTACTTGGCAGTTTTTCAGGATACCAAGATCAACTTCACAAAATCAAAGCCATGCCGGTGGGGGGATTAGTGGAGGTGCCTGATTTGAAGATTGGAATGCAGTTCCCATTTAGATGGTCATCAAAAGGTTTTTTATATTTGGGAATGTTTATTGCCCCTGCCGTCCCCCAGCTGTATAATGCACAATTACTGGAGAGGATAAAACAGGATTTGCAGCGGTGGGAGTGATTACTGTTATCATGGTTAGGCTGAATAGCTCTGATTAAAATCAATGTTCTTCCTTGCCTGTTGTACCCTATGAGAATGCTCCCATTGTTGCTACCCAGACGAGTGTTACAAAGGCTCAATGGTTGGCTAGGGTCCTTTATTTGGTGTTGCAGGTGCCACCTAATTAACTTTACGAAATAGCAACTCCCAGAGGGTGAGGCGAGATGGACCTTCTGGACTTGAAGAGATATCAAATAAGCGTCCTGCTAGCATATGTGGGTGACCAGGTACAGGGGGATTCAGAGTCGATTTGGCTTGATGTTGAAGTTTCACAGTCGAGATATCCCCTAGTTAATCTATTATTCATGGATAAGATGAAATCCGTGACTGAGCAGTGTCAGAGCCCAATCATTTTAAACATAGTGAAAGCTTGGAAGATAATGAGGCAAGACAAGGGCAATTGGCTTAAGACTGTTTACCCTGTCGGTGGGAGCTCAAGGATTTAAACCTGGGGCAATGTACTCTGGCTTTAAGCTATGGGAGAATAAGGGAATCTGTTGCTTGGGAGATTCATTCTAGGGAAGGTCTTCATGTCATTTAGCCAGCGAAGTCGAAATTATGGATTGTCTAATAGGGACTTTTTCCAGTACTTTCAGATAAGGGATTATATACAGAGGAAGACCACGCTCCTGGCTTACCCTTACAAGTCAGACATGGAGGAAAGAGTGCTCCGGTGTACGGGCGCTATTTCAGTTAGTACTTTGTATCATTTACAGAAAGGACGTGACTTAGGAGATGTGGAGAGACTCTGTAGGACTTGGAATCGGGAACTAGGACAGGATATTTCATTGGAAACATGGGAAGACATATGGGAAAATGTAAAGAAAATCTCAATATGTAACAAAAAGCAGGCCATGCAATTGAAGATTTTACACAGGACTCATATGGCGCCAGAGAGGCTAGCTAAGTTAGAACATAGAGCATAGAACATAGAAAAGTACAACACAGAACAGGCCCTTTGGCCCACGACGTAGTGCTGAGATTTAATCCAAATGTAAAACATAATAACTTAACCTACACACCCCTCAACTCATTGCTATTCATCTACATGTCCAGCAATGGCTTAAATGTCCCCCATGACTTCGCTTCCACCACCACAGCTGGCAACGCATTCCATGCATTCACAACTCTCTGTGTAAAGAACCTACCTCTGACATCTCCTTTATACCTTCCTCCAAATATCTTCAAACTATGACTTCTCGTACCAGTCAATCCTGCCCTCGGGAAAAGTCTATGGCTATTGACTCTATCTATTCCTCTAATTATTTTGTACACCTCGATCAGGTCTCCTCTCTTCCTCCTTCTCTCCAGAGAGAAAAGTCCAAGCTTATTCAACCTTTCTTCATAAGGCAAGCCCTCCAGTCCAGGCAGCATCCTGGTAAACCATTCTTTGCACCCTCTTCAAAGCCTCTGTATCTTTCCTATAGTAGGGCAACCAGAACTGGACACAATATTCCAATGTGGTCTCACCAGGGACTTGTAGAGCTGCAGCAAAATCTCGCGGTTCTTAAACTTGACACCCCTGTTAATGAAAGCCAAAACACCATACGCTTTCTTAACAACCCTATCCACTTGGGTGGCAACTTTGAGGGATCTATGTATTTGCACACCCAAATCCCTCTATTCCTCCACACTGCCAAGAATCCTGTCTTTAATCCTATATTCAGCATTTGAGTTCGACCTTCCAAAACGCACCACTTTGCATTTATCCAGGTTGAACTCCATCTGCCATTTCTCAGCCCAGCTCTGCATGCTGTCTATGTTGCGCTGCAGCCTGCAGTAGCCCTCTATACTATCGATGACACCTCCAACCTTTGTGTCATTTGCAAATTTACTAACCCACCCCTCAACCTGCTCATCCAAGTCATTTATAAAAACTACAAAGAGCAGAGGCCCAAGAACAGAGCCCTGAGGGACCCCACTCAACACTGACCTCCAGGCAGAATACTTTCCATCTAAACCCACCCTCTGCCTTCTGTCAACCAGCCAATTCTGAATCCAGATAGCCAAATCTCTCTGTATCCCATACTTTCTGACTTTATGAATGAGTTTACCATGGTGAACCCTGTCAAAGGCCTTGCTGAAGTCCATATACACCACATCCACTGCTCGGTGTCATCCACCTGTCTTGACAACTCTTCAAAGAACTCGATATGATTTGTGAGACGTGATCTGCTACTCACAAAGCCATGCTGACTGCCTTTAATCGCACTATGCTTTGCCAAACAGTCATAAATCCTATCCCTCAGAATTCTTTCCAAAATTTTCAAGAGAGTTCAAGAGATGAGTGATTCCAGGGTGTCCCAAATTAGCATAGACTCTCTTACACACTGCTTGTGGTCATGTTGCAAGATCCAGAGATACAGGAGTGCTATAGTAAAGGAGTTGAAGGACATCCTGGGGATTGAAGTCAAAGTGGATCTGGTATTTCTTCTTCTGGTGTTGCCATATTTGCCCTTTCTGGGGGAACACGGGAAGAGATTATGTAACATCCTTACCTACTGTGCAAGGAAAAACATTTTAATGAATTGGCCGTTGGAACCCCCCCCCCCCAGGTTTTATGGGGCGGTGCAGGCTGGTGATGGAGCATCTCCCCCAAGACTACCTCACAAATATGATGCACCAGAAAACAGAACAGTTTTACAAGACATGGCGGCCCTTTCTAAATTATATTGACGTGGACTTATCGGCAATATTAATTAGGACCGTGGTATAGCTGTGGAATCAATTTGGGCACCTGTTGGGCCCTGGGAGGAAAAATAATTGTGTACAATGACTGGTGCCCCCAGGGGTGAGAGCCTCAGTGGAGGAGTGGTGAGTGAAATGGAAGAAAGTAATGTTATATAATTTAAGTTAAGTCAATTTGAATTCAGTTTAATTTAATTTTTATTTAATTTGACTGTAGTTTAAGTTAAGCAGATATGTTTAGGTGAATTGGCCATGCTAAATTGCCCATAGTGTTAGGTGAAGGGATAAATGTAGGGGAATGGGTCTGGGTGGGTTGCGCTTTGGCGGGTTGGTGTGGACTTGTTGGGCCGAAGGGCCTGTTTCCACACTGTAAGTAATCTAGTTGAATCTAGTTGAATCCAGTTTGTTCTGGTAGAATAGTAGGCAGTTTATTATTAATAGAATTGTGATATAACATTGTTGTATTACCTCTATCATTTTGTATTTTGTTTTTTTTAATACATACTTGCTTTGGTAAAGAATTGAAAAAACTTTCAATAAAAATATTAATTAAAAAAATGAGTGACAGGAAACTACCCAAGTTCCACTATTGAAAGAAAAAAAATAACAATTTTATTCTTTAACTTAGAAGTAAACATTAAACAACCATTTACAACTGTAAGCCTTCTTTCTCTTAAAGATCATTATTTACCTTCCACTCGATAACAATATACTGATTCAATAAAGCTCCTGTTAAATTTACAGCAACTCAATTTTCAAAACCAAACAGCGGCTGTCATCACTGCTGTCAATCTTCCTCTGTTTGTAGATTTTTCTGTGCTTTCTTCAGTCTTCTGCTGCAAAGATGTTTCATATGAAAAAGGCATCTTTGACAGAGAGTGTATCAAATAGCAGTCTTTCCAATGGCAGATGGTGCTCTTTCTGGCTAACTGTCCAAAATGCCTGCTTTTTATACCCCAAATATTGGATCAGCTCATTGGTTCAATGTTGTCAAAACAGTAAAATTCAAATTGGATTGAATTTTAGTATCTTGGGGCATAATTTAAACTGATTGGTTACATTTGAACTGCTGTGAAAACAACTAATATCTAGGATAGTCCCAAAATGTTACATCATTCAATTTCCCAGCACAATCTGTGACATGACAGGTCTTGCCAGCTTTCACTCTCTCTTAAAGTCTCTTCACTCTCTTCACTTCATAACAGTATATTCAAGAATGAGATTGCTACACTGTTCAACATTTTTCTGAAATGATTTTGCAGTTAGATATATATGTCGCTCATTGAATATTTCTGAAGTGTGATGAACATGTTGGAAGTGTGTTACAGTTCACTCAGGAAGTCAGAATTGCTGTGCTAACCTACAGTTTTCATGTTCATGGTATTTTGGAAGTTAGAATCACCATATTACTTCCATCATTCAACTGACTGAGATTCTCTCCTACATTTACTGCTTCCCATTGGCATGTGTTGAAAGGATTTGAATGTTGATACTCAATCTGTTAGCCACAGTATGAACTCAACTTCATTTTTACAAGGTTGCTTGGCAGACAAATGTTACAGAGTGCTGAACTTCTGGAATACCAATGCATACATTGAAGGTTGAAGACCGGCTTGAGATAGAGAGTGAAAATGAAATTCTGGCTGTCACACAATAGAATAACTTGACGTATGAATTTCAGTGCCATTGTCATGCCATGTATGTAAGCTGTATGTCTCAAAGACTAACAAATTGTATCAAAAGTCATATTCCTTTGGCTGCTTGCAACAAGCAAGGTTCTGACCGTACCCAACCAACCCATGCTTGCAAAACTCAGAACATAGTGTTCAACAATTGATATTATTCCACAATTGGATAGCATTCACTTAATAATCCTATGTGTGCTATAATTATTATGATGACCTATTTAGGGATTGTTGATTGGGCTTGCACATTTTTGCATACTGGAAGCAACAATTACTATTACACAGAATCCTACACTTTGCAGGCGCAAAGTAACTTGTATAGTAACTGTGCCTGCTTGAACTCAAGAAAACAAGTGACAGCCATTTCTCAGGACAATGCCATGACGAATCAGAGACACCCTGCCTGGTTGACAACCTAATTTAATCAAAGCTTGGCAGTTAACTGTCAGTCATCATCTGGTCCATTTTCTATAGCAAAGCCTCTGCCAATTAGAATTCTTCAGCATCTCTTTTCATATACTATAAAGAAGTTGTTTTCTCTTTGAAATTGCTTGCAAATTGTCACAATCTCAACAAGTTATGCCTTTTCATAGTATAATGCAAGTTCAGTACAACTAAATTATGACTTTTTACATTGTACATTCACATAGTTGATACTTAATTGTAGCTATGTTTAATCTTTTTTTCTGGTCTTTGTTTTACTGCTAACATTTACCTTTAGTCAGGTAAGGGTAAATATATTTTAATGAATTTCCACATTGAAAATCTGTATAAATACTGTGAAGATTTCCCTTCATGCACACATTTAAAACACTTCTTTCCTGATTTGAATATTTAGCTAATTCCACAATTAAGTGCACCTTGTGCCCACTGACCACTAGATGGTGCTGTGAAATGTTCTTGACAACTACCACCAACTTGGAATGGCCTAGATTTTCCATTGGCTTGAGAGTCATTATTCCAGAATTAAGGTATTTCAGTGTGAGTTGAGTGGGAAAGAATGGGTCAATTGGCAGTTGGCTAGATAGCTGATGTACAATGCATGGTGATGTCAACAGCGTGGATTCAATTCCTACGCCAGCTGAAATTGCCATGAAGGAGTGTCCCTCAGTGTAGGAGTTGGGAGGTCATGTAGCAGCTGTACAGGACATTGGTTAGGTCACTTTTGGAATATTGAGTGCAATTCAGGTCTCCCTCCTATCGGAAGAATGTTGTGAAAGTTGAAAGGATTCAGAAAAGATTTACAAGGATGTTGCCAGGGTTGGAGGATTTGAGCTGTAGGGAGAGGCTGAAAAGGCTGGAGCGCCAAGAGGTGATCTTATAGTGGTTTATAAAATCACGAGGGGCATGGATAGGATAAATATACACGGTCTATTCGCTGGGGTGGGAGAGTGCAGAATTAGAGGGCATAGGTTTAAGGTGAGAGAAGTGTTATAAAGATGTGGTGTACTGTACCTTTAAGGGAGTTAAAAGCTAGCAGTGATAGCACCAAGTGTTCTCAATAAGACACAATCTAACATGTGCTCCAGCTACTGGGGTAGCTAGGGTAGCTGGTTGCCTGGAAATGACAAAACAGGTTTGAATTAGGCCAATCATTTTAAATTATTCCCTGAAAAATACCAAATTCCAATCAAGTTTGAATTGAGTATATTGGCAATCTGAAAAGCCAATGACACAATCCGATGCTTTGGGGGTATGAGACCGGGGAAAATTGAACAGTTGGGAGGAGAACTGCCACCAGACCAACAGCTGTGGACTGCTGAGAGGTACCTGTCTAGAGAAAAAGTTTGCACAGAGAAAAATCTCAGCACCGACCTGGAGAATCAATCTACTGATGAAGATAAAGAGATTTAACTGCTGGCTGGTTTAAAAATTTGAATTTTTCTGTGAATCTTAATTGGGAGTTTTATCAGACTAGTATTATAGAAGGGAAGGTAAAAGATAGGTTAGAGAAAAGAATTGTAAATAGGTGTTAGTTAATTATTGTCTGTTATACTTTAAGAAATAAAATTGTTAATTTCAGTGACTTGTGGTTGATTAAATCTAAAGTGAGAGAAATGGCCCTTAAAATTGCCAAAGATGTTCTGGGATTTGAAGATGATTCTCAAATTTGCCAAGAAACTTGAGAAGGAAAGAAAAAGGCCATACTTTCAGAATTAGCAAATTGGTTTAATGGGTTTAACCAAGGACAAAAGTAAAGCTGAAATTGTAAGGGAGTTACTCAAACAGTTAGGTGTGTCAGAGAAACAGACAAGTGCAATTGAGGTAGAAAAGCTTAAATTGCAATTGATCAAAATGGAGTTAGAAGATAAACAAAGAGTGAGAGAAAGAGAGAGAGAGAGAAGAAGGAGAAAGGGAGAAAGAGAGGGTTCTTCACTGAGCAGAGAGAGAGAAGAAAGAGAGAAAGAGAGAGAGAAAAGAGAGGGGGGGAAGAAAGAGAGAGAAAGGTCTTAGCTGAGCAAATAGAGAGAGAATTTGAACTTGAGAAGTTGCGACTTAGTCAGTAAAGTCATGTTAACAGGATGGAGATTCAAAGAGAAGGTAGTGAAATACAGAGGAACCTCTATTATCCAAATACCAAGTATCTGAAAATCGGATTATCTGAAGGAGATCTCGAGGTCCCAACAGAAACATTACAATAAAAACGAGCATCCAACACTGATCGCGTCTTTTGTTTACAGTGATCAAAAGTGCTGCTGAGAACAGTCTTGGACTGATGGGAGCGCAGGCACTGTCTCTAAATGGCTGACCTCCCACCCTCTTTCTCTCTCCCCACACTTTCCCTGGAGTTCTACACAGGAGTGTACCCTAAACAACCCTTCCTCAGAGAACCTCTCCAACATTGTGCTGTACAGGTCAAAGGTGGAATGTGTCAAAAAGTTGCGGCAAGAAGTTGTGTGTGCGCGCGTGTGCGTGGTTGTAGGTGTGCGCGCGGGCGCTATTTGGATACTCGCCCTCCAAAAGGCAGTAGCAGCAACAGCAGTCATGTTGTTGGTGTCCAGTCCGGGTGTTCCAGAGAGGGGGGAGGG
>NC_057721.1:60695516-60708013 GCF_004010195.1 Chiloscyllium plagiosum | reverse complement strand
GGGGGTGGGGTTGGATGGGGTTTGGGGTGGTGGGCCGAGGCTCATGCGCAGTGTGCTGCTGCCTAGTCTGAATAAGGAACAGACTTAATAGAAAGCTCTGAGGTTGTGATTCAGTTAGCAGATTCCCTGTTTGATGTAATGGTGCAGGAAAAACCTGAACAGGCAGAGGGTCAGACAGAACAATGTGTACACTGGTCACAATCTGCTTACATTCTTAGAAGACTTTAAGGACAAGAATATAAGGCTATTTCATTCGAGTCTTATGTTACAGACTTGTAATTTAAAAATCATGCATGTTGCAGGTTGGAAGAAAGCAATCACAGATGTGTTATTGTGTATTTAACTGCTAGAGTTTAGATGAGATTTGTTTTTTTTGTGTTATATATTGATGGGAAGAAGTTAAGGTGAACTTATATTAAAGTTATCTGTATGTTAGGGTAATGTGTTTAAAAGTAGAGAAAAATAGCCATCTTTTTATTATAATTGTTCATTTTTTTCTTAAGGGGAGAGGTGTTTTGAAGATATGGGTGTACTATATACTTTAAGAGAGTAAAAGCTAGTAGTGACAGCACCAGGTTCTCAATAAGACACTGTATAACGTGCTCCAGCTGGCTAGGGTGGCTGGTTACCTGGAAACGACAAAACAGATTTGAATTAGGGCAGTCAGTTTAAATTATACCCCGAAAGTTTCAAATTCCAATCCAGTTTGAATTGAATATATTGACAATCATAAAAGCCAATGACACAATCCAATGCTTTGGTGTATAAGACTGGGGAAAATTGAACAGTTGGGAGGAAAACTGCTACCAGACCAAAAGCTGTAGACTGCTAGTCAGAACTCTCGGAGATGTACCTGTCTAGAGGAGAAGTTTGCACAGAGAAAAATCTCAACACTGACCTAGAGAGCCAATCTACCAATGAAGATAAAGAGAAGATTCAACAGCTGGCTGGTTTAAAAATTTGAATTTTTCTGTGAATCTTAATTGGGAGTTTTATTGGACTAGTATTATAGAAGGGAAGTTAAAAGACAGATTAGAGAAAAGAATTGTAAATAGGCGGCAGTTAATTATTCTCTGTTGTACTTTAAGAAATAAAGTTGTTAAATTTCACTTGACCACTCTAATTTTTACAGATTACTGCATGGGATAAACATTTTCTGTGTTGCTGATTTTAAATTAAGGCAGAAGGTTTACCCCATGTTGACATAAAAGGGGCCTAAGGGGCAACTTTTTCCACACAGAGAGTGTGCGTGTATGGAATGAGCTGCCAGAGGAAGTGGTGGAGGCTGGTACAGTTACAACATTTAAAAGGCATCTGGATGGGTGTATGAACAGGAAGGGTTTAGAGGGATATGGGTCAAGTGCTGGCAAAGGGGACTAGATTATCTTGTCAGCATGGACGAGTTGGACCAAAGGGTCTGTTTCCATGCTGTACACCTCTATGACTGTGACTCTCCCCTTACATGAGGTGTGGTGACTCTCAAATTAAACCATCACCAGTTGTCTCTCTCTAATGTGAGAGCAGGACTATGGCAACTTCGCATTTACTTTATTCCAGTGTAGCTCTGAGCATGTGGATCCTGCAGAATTCCAAGTGTAGCACACTCTGAAGGAATTGCACAATTCCTTTACATCTGGAACTTTCCAAAAGTCTCAATTTAACTCAAACTACATCTCCTTGAGACCACGTACACTCCCCCGGACCCTGACTGAAAGTTCTTCTGCTGTCTGCCCTCGATCCCTTTCCCATCCAGTCAAGCCTTCCCTCAATTGTCAGATTGAGCTGGACTCAAAACCTCCCACCACTGAATCTGATCAGATCATCCCCACAATTCCTGCTACCTGTTCTAACTTGGCACAATCCAAACTCCCTGTTGCTGGATGCTGCATGACCCTGTCCACCGCATGACCTGAACTCCCCCCACCTGACATCCACCTGTCCTCGCCCCCGACACATTTCCCCTCCAGACCCGATTTCTCCTACCCATTCTGACCTCCCCTAAACACAGCATCACTCACCTTGCACCCTGGCACTCTACCTACTTGGCATCCAACCCACCAGGCACTCTATGCAGCAGGCACCCTACCTACCTGGTACTTTGCCCCCTATCCATTTGGCCTTTTGATCCTATCACCCTACACCTTCTCCAGTGGCCACCTGACTTACCTGGCGCCATATTCCATTACCTATCTGAACACGCTATCCTCCCAGCATCCTCAGACCACACTTATGTACATACTGTTTGGGAGCAGCCATCAAACTGGCTGTCAGAACCTTTATATTTCAGAATACAGCAGCTGGCTGCTGTGAGAAAGGGGCCTGTTGGGTCTTTGACTGGCAGTTTTAAACTATGTAAGAGCTGTCAGGATGGAAGTACAGCCCCGAATTTCCGAGGAGTCTGGACCAAAATCTGCTATCAGAAACATGGTGCTCCCTTCATTCCTTGAAAGGAAGGGCCAAAGTGGCAATTTACATGTGACTGCCATTCCCTGTAAATTCCAGTCTAATATTTAATCGAGGTAGACATTCAAATGAGCTTCAACTGAAGATTTGACAAATCTCTAATGCCAGATGTTCATCATACTTCCTCATAGATTTTCTATTGGCTTTTGCACTGGGCCTTGGGATTAGAATTTCATTTCAGGCCAGCACTATCTACAGGGAATCTGAGACCTGTATGAACAGAGCAAACAACATCATATCTTGTAAACAGATTCAAAATTCCATAATGACACAAGCAGGCCACAACATCTGTCTCCTTAGCCTCTGCTTATTCAATTGGTGTCTTTTCCCATCCAAAATATTGCCCATGTGTACATGAAAATATTTAGTGCAGGCTGCATTGGAAGTTATTTTGATGCAAGTGCTAACAAGTAGTTAATTTTTTATTCACTACCTAGGCAAGCATTTATTTTCCATTCCTAACTGCTCTTAAGAAGGTGATGGTGAGTCACCTTCTTGTACGACTGCAGTATATGAGGTGCAGGTAAACCCGCAGTGTTCTTAGGGAGGGAGTTCCAGAATTTTGACCCATAAAGGAATGGTAATATATTCCCAATTCAGGATGACGTGTGGCTTGGATGGCTATTTTCAAGCGGTGGCATTTGCATGAATATGCTGCACTATCATTCTCGGTAGTAGAAATCATGGTTTGGAAAGTGCTGTCCTGGTTAGTTGTGGCATTGTATCTTGTACATGCTTCTTACAAATTTGTTGAGCCCAATAACCTTTAAGAAAAGAAGTGATTTCCCAAGAACTAATGAAATCACACAACAAGATTTAATGTTTGAAGACTTTTACTGTGCAAAACTAAATTAACATAGACTAAACATTACTTTTGTGCACTTGTTACTTGTTAAGCAAACAATGAACAAGTATAACAAAATATTTTTTATGACCAGTTTTTACTTTATGCCATGCATCCAACAGATATGTAGCCTATGTAACTGGAAACTGAATCTCTTTCCAGGTTGTCAGAAGGCTCCTATCTTCGAGTCACTCCAGAGGACACCATTCAGTGTCCTTTGAAAGTCATTCCTTCCTGTGTTCTGAGTATTCCGAAATTGACTTCCAGCAGCAAGACCCATTCCAGTGATTGATTGTTCCTTTAAACTCCACAACTCCTGTCTCTTTGAACAGAGGACCAGTTCTCCCCAGCATTCTGCTTGGTGGCCTTTGCTTTCAGCAGCAGTTGTTGTTATTTCTCTTTCACTCTTTCTCGCTCTCTCTATTTCTCTCCCTCTGTCTCTCTCTCTCTCTCTCTCTCTCTCTGTCTCTGTCTTTGTCTCTCTCTTACTGTTTCTGTCTCTCTCTCTCTCTGTGCATGTCCAGAAAAACAGCATTTTTTTTATGTCAAGGTATGAAACCTGTCTCTTGATTTCAAATATTCTTTGATGTGTGCCTTTTTCTCCATGATAACCAAATCACAAAAGAGACATTTTAAAACTTAACTGTCTTTTTAATATTTTGTGTTTACAATCTGCTATGCCTTGCTGGCAATCTGCATTGTTGGTGCAGTGATTGAATGACTATTTAATATAGTTACTGAGGTTGTGGTCAAGTAAGCTGCTTTGTCCTGGTTAGTGCCAAGGTTCTTTTGTGTTGTTAGAGCTGCACATGGAGACGGTTCTATTACACTCCTGATTTGTGCTTTGTAGATGGTGGATATGAGCGTCAAGAGGTCAGTCAATCACCTATAACCTGTCCTTGTAGCCATTTGACTATAGTTCAATGACAAAGGATTAGACAGTAGAAGTTAAACAAGTCCCCTTTTGTTCTGTAAGTTAGTTCATCTGTAGCAAGGAGCTTGTTTAAGGAAAGGTGAAACATTGCAGCAAGGAAGGCCAAGGAGAGGGTTGATATGAAGACCTAGCCATGCATGCCTTTGGTCCAAATGTAAATTGCCCTGGAGCAGCCAGGAGAGAAGAAGGTGCTCCGTAATTGCAGCTGACAGTATTGAAGGTCTGAGTGAAGTCAAGCATAGCCATGTTTAGTCAAGTTGGTGCTGTTTCTTGTAATTCTCTTGCAGTTGCTGAATGGTGAAGATCCTGCTCGTTGTGTCCCTTGGAATGTGGAATCCACATTAAGACTGTACAGTTACAGGAGGAAGGTAAATGAAAAGGATTTTGTGGTAACTTTCCCTATGGCCGACAACAGAGAAGCTCCTCTGTGGTTACCACAGTTGAACCTATAACCTTTCTCTCCGGTTTCCAGGTAAGGAAGTCATGTAATTACACTCACAATGATTCTTTATTATACTTAGTGCTTCTGTAGGGATTCTGTCTGCTCTTGATGCATTGCTGCTCTTAATTCTGGAATGGCCTTTTCTACCTTGTGCTGATTGGAGTTGTACTAAGATCTGTGGCTCACATGTTGCAGGATGGGGTCGAAGGCACTCACATTTTAGACAGAGATCTCCAATTGCCTCTCTGACCTTTATTCTTCATTCTTGGAGAGTAAGAACATCACGGCTATTGGCTAACTGTAGGATAGCTAGCATTTTCTTCATTCTCTATCTATTCTTTAGGGTTTTGCTCGACCTGGGTCTTCAGCTGTCTGCAGAGATGCTTTTCATTTATCGAGTTGAATTGATGTCTCAGGTTCAGAAATGTCTTGTGCTTGTGCCTTTATGAGCTCCTGGATCACCTGGTTTTTAACATGAACTCCTTGGAATCTTTTGGTTGAATGACCAAGCATCTCTTCAGCAGTTGCTTCCAATGGAGACTATGACAGCAGGCAAGGTGCTGTGGACACGCTGGGACACCAGGAGTTGTCACATTGTCAGGAAAGTGCCAATGACTAGGGCTCTCTCAACAGAGTCTCTGACTGCCTCAGCATTGGTTTTCCTACAGCAACATCATTATTGTTAATGTTGTTATTTCGGGCAACATTGCTCCAGATGACATTGTGAATTAAGTGGTGCTCCATCTAGCAGCTGTAAGCTCTTGTAAGTGTGTGGGTGATATGCGTGTCCTTATGGTCTCTTGTTCAGGTGATGATATAGTTCAACAAGTGCCATACGTAAATGGTGCTTGAGCTCCATGCCATTGTCAACACCTTCATGAGTTATGCAAGAGCATGGGCATTATACTAAACATTTATAAGGCAAGGGTCCTCCACCAAACCATACTAACCCTCACACTCCCAGTTGTCAAATCCCAGGATGAAGCCTTGGTCAACATAGACCATTTTCCATAACTTGGGAGCATACTGCCAATCAGGGTAGACAGTGCTGACAAAGTTCAACACTGCCTTCAGTGGCTTGAGGAAGTGACTAGGACCTCAAACTCAGCACTACGTCCCTGGTCTGCAGCACAGCAATGAAACTCGCCCTCCTGTGTAGCTCAGAAAGGTGCCGTGTATGCAGCAGACACAGCTGAGAGATACCACTAGCATCACCTCTACACGACCTTGGAAATCCATTGCCAGAATAGGTGCGCCAATGTCAGTTCTCACTTAGGCCAACATCCCTCGAATCAAAGTGCTGCCTGTGCCTGATCAGCTCCATTGGGTGGCTCACATCGTTCACATGCCTGGCATGAGATCCTCCAAACAAATGCAAACAAATGGCAAGCAAGCTCCAGAAGGGAAGAGCAAATTCTTCCTTGAAAAGGGCAGCATTTCCATCAACACCTGTGTAACCCTGGCCCAAGATTGCACAAAGTGGAGGGACTGGGTCCAGAAATGATCTGTGCCCTGTGATTCTCATCACCAGTCAGGCATCCCACAGAGAAAGAATGCATGTCAAGGCTACACATCCCACCCATTCCTCAAACCATGGTCTATCCTTCCTGTGGCAAAGACGTGCAGCTTCTCCATTGGCTTCTTCAGTCAGCTGAGAAATCAGTTACACTGTGGAAGAAAGTTATCCTCAACCACGTGGGACTGCTAAAGAAGAAGGATCCATACAGGCTGGTCCAGTTATGTTTCTGGTCAATGATAATTCCAAGGATGTTGCTTCTGCTGGAAGCATGTGGAGTATGTGAAACGTCCTGCTGCCATGTAAGAGAGCAGTGATCCCCCTGAACCTCACACAGTCAAATCTATATTTGACTGCAAGCAAGCACCCCCCACTTTCCCCCCAACTGACCACAAGCACCACCAACCCTACTTAAAGGGATCATCAACTACTTTCAGGTTAGTTAGTGATTGATTTGTTCTGGCTCTCGCTGCAAATTTAAAAGTGTTTGGTGGTTTCCAGAGTTGTTTAAAGTTGCTGAAGTCGACAGGAAGTGGTGTGGCACGTGTTGAAGCTCTTTATCCTGACACCAAGGATTTTGCACAAACCACTTCCCCCCAGTTTTGGGTATAACAGCATGCAGCCCTCCCTGAATACAGATTAGAGAGTCAACAAATCACTCAAAACAGGCCACACTGCTGGAACAGAGAGGAAGAGGAAAATGAAAAGGAAAAGAGTTCATTGTAAGAGGCTGTAACAACCCCAGCATGTCCAGAGAGCTATTCCCCTACAGAGGCCTCAGGAAGGAACAGTTGTCCCAATGTGTGTTTGCTTAACTAAGAAGGCCCTCACTGAAATTAACACCAGCTGTAGCAATAGCTCTGGCCTCCGATTAAGACAAACACTCTCAGCGGCTGTGAGATGTACCGCAACTGAAAGGGAACCTGTTCTCTTAATGTCCAGATGTTGTGCCACCATATCCTGCATTTCCTGCAGATAATTCATGATGTTCTGGCAGTCATGATGACTTCTTTCTGAAGCAATCCACTGCACCCTCTGCATCTCAGATGCCACACCAAACCAAAGGCTGGCAACTGAGTGATAAAGGCCATCACATCACTCATGACTCTGAGGCATAATGCATGCACATGTGGGCAGCATTTGTGTAATGAAAGACATAGGAAATGTTCACAGAATCATAGAATCTCTACAGTATGGAAGGAGGCTATTTGTCCCATCGAGTCACACCGAACCTCTGAAGAGATTCCCACACAGACCCACACCCAACCCTATCTCTTTAACCTTGCATTTCCCATGGCTAATCCACCTAGCTTGCACATCCCTAGACGCAATGGGGAATTTAGCATGTCAATCCACTTAGCCCGCACATCTTTGGATTGTGGGAGGAAACCGGAGCACCTGGAGGAAGCTCAAGCAGACAAGAAGAAAATGCGCAAACTCCACACAGACAGCCACCCGAGGGTGTAATTGAACCTGGGTCCCTGTTGCTGTGAGGCAGCAGTGCTAACCACCGAGCTACTGTGCCTCCCTTTGTTGTTGAGTGGTCCATTGGCATACCCAAGGTTACTTTGGATGGGCCTTTCAATGCTAAGCAGAGTGGGTACCATAGTTGTGGCGGCCTATTCCATGTTACACAGCCTTATCTGGGCACAGTTCTTACTGTTACATTCTTCTTTTAAATGTAAGCATACCATACATGAGGATTTCTGAAACAATAATATGGATTCTTTATTTAGGAATGTATGCAGATATTATTCATTGGGAGCAGAATATTGTATAATTGATCTCCATTACTGTTGCTTCAAGTGACCCAAGTTATGGGACAAATGCATAGTATCCTATTGAGGTGGTTCCTGATTTACTGTTCTTTCAGCTATGCTTCCTGAAAGTTATATGATATCCCAACACAACAGCTGTCACTAAGCACATGGCAGTCAGCTGAGGTGGCGGGGAGGAAAAAGCAGAATAAGATGAACAGGAATGGCAGAGACAATCAGCACAATCTCTTTTGGACTGGGCTGTCCACAGCTGACTCACCTGACTGTGAAATCAGTGAAGCAACCCCAATTCCCACAATCATCAACTCTATCACACCTGGCTTTGTTCTGATGTACCTACAAGGGGCATATCATAAACTGATATATATCACTGTCCATCATGAGATACGCTGGTAAATATAACCATTCACTCTGTAGACTGAACAGAACAGCAATCCTACAGATCAGATACGTACAGAGCCTCCAGTTGCCATTGTATGTACACAGCAGGGATAGCAGTGGCATTGGGTAATGTCACTTCAATAGTAATTTAGAACCCCAGGCTAATATTCTGGGGATATGAGTTTAAGTCCCACCACGGCAGATAGTGAAATTTGAATTCAACAAAAATCTGGAATTCAAAGCTAGCTTGAAGGAAGCTGCCGTTGATTGTTGTAAAACTGATCTAATGTATGAATGCCTTTCTGGGAAGGAATCTGTTGTCCTTACTTGGTTGGCATTACATGACACCAGATTCACTACAATGTGGTTGGCTCTTAACTGCCCTCTGGCCAATTACAGATAAGCAATATGGCACAGCATGATGGCTTAGTGGTTAGCACTGCTGCCTCACAGCACCAGGGACCTAGGTTCGATTCTAGCCTTGGGTGACTGTCTGTGTGGAGTTTGCACATTCTCCCTATGTCTGTGTGGGTTTCCTCCCACAGTCCAAAGATGTGCAGATCAGGTGAATTGGCTATAGTGTTAGGTGCATTAGTCAGCAAGAAATGGGTCTGGCTGTGTTACTTTTTGGAGGGTTGGTGTGGATGTGGGCTGAAGGGTCTTTTTCTACACTGTAGCCAGTGATACCACATCCCATGAGCAAATAAAAAGAAAGGTATAGTCTTCATAAATAATGCTTGTTGTTGGTTTAGCAAGCCTTGTAGCATGATTGTCACATTTACACTAAACAGAAAATGACATTTCCTCTGTTATTTACCATTACAGAGATCCATTAACAACACTGGAATAAAATCCACCACAAAACAAGGATTCCGAAACAAATTTCTAAATCAAGCCACACCAATTTGTGTACAAATACCTTTGTGCATTTCCTTAGTATCTGCCTTTCATGAGCTTTCACTTGTCCTAGTACACCAATGTACTATGTCAGTAGTAACATGATACCAGGTTATAATCCAACAGGTTTATTTGAAGTCACAAGCTTCCAGAGTGCTCCTTCATCGGGTGATAAAGAAGCAATGCTCCAAAAGCTTGTTATTTCAAATAAAACTGTTGGACTATAATGTTGTATTGTGTAAATTCTGACTTTGTTCACCTTTGTTCAGGGTGGCACGGTGCCTCACAGCGCTAGGGACCCGGGTTCAATTCCTGCCTTGGGCAACTGTCTGTGTGGAGTTTGCACATTCTCCCTGTGTCTGTATGGGTTTCCTCCGGGTGCTCTGGTTTCCTCCCACAGTCCAAAGATGTGCAGGTTAGGTGAATTGGTCATACTAAATTGCCCGTGGTGTTAGGTGGATTAGTCAGGGGTAAATATAGGGGGTGGGGGTTTCTCTTCGGAGGGTCGGTGTGGACTTGTTGGGCCGAAGGGCCTGTTTCCACGCTGTAGGTAACGTAATGGCACCTCCACATCACATGTAATATATGATGCTTACTTCTTTTTGTAAATATTCTTTATGCTGAAAACTGTTGTTTTGTGAAAATTGCAGTTCTGGGGTCACAGATATTTGGAGGAAGATACGGGGTAGGTGGATACCACACGTGAGGAGTTCTGGCTTTTAGCTATCCTACAGGGTCATGGTCAAGAGCATGATGGCTCTGTGCTGTTGAATTAAACTCAGAAAGAAGTTCTAGGAATGAGTAAGCAGCTAAGTGTCATAGTAAGGAGATGTCCTGAGCAGCTGTGAAAACAGGAAAGTTGCTGGCATTGTGTGGGGCCAGAGGGATTTGGAGGAGGCTTACAAACATTTATATTGCGAAATCAGTTTTAACTGGCACCTTTTGAACCAGCACTCTCGATAAACCAGCAAATATTATATCCTACAAATTCTGCAAAGTTTATTGTATTATTCTGCCCAATTGCTTTTGTTATAAAAATGTATTTACGTCCATGTAAGTCTGCTTGTTGATCAATTGAATGGTCACATGAAATATCAAAATTAATTCAATTTCAATTTTTCCTCAAATACTGTGATCTAGTGTGATATCTGAGCAGTCACTTGAGGGTGAGAGTAAGAAAGCTCTCTGTCATTAAGCTTTATTTAAGGCAAAGTTGCATAGTTACTCAAGTGATTTTATCTCTAAGTATAACAGTGGTGTGTATCCCCTTGCATTATCAGTTTATTGTGGCAGCAAGGTGGCACAGTGGTTAGTATTGCTGCCTCACAGCATCAGAGACCCGGGTTCAACTCCCGCCTCAGGTGACTGACTGTGTGGAGTTTGCACGTTCTCCCTGTGTCTGCGTGGGTTTCCTCCAGGTGCTCTGGTTTCCTCCCACAGTCCAAAGATGTGCAGGTCAGGTGAATTGGCCATGCTAAATTGCCCGTAGTGTTAGGTAAGGGGTAAATGTAGGGGTATGGGTGGGTTGTGCTTCGGCAGGTCAGTGTGAACTTGTTGGGCTGAAGGGCCTGTTTCCACACTGTAATGTAATCTAATTACTTTTTACATTGATTATGTGGACTTTTTGATTTTATGGAATATTTGATCAACCAGCACATTCCTGGTCCCAGAAACGCTGGTTAATAAAAGGTTTGCTGTACACCAATGAGCTGAGACAGTGAGATTAGAAAGCCACAAACAATACTCGCATGATGCAACTGAGCAAGATGAGAACTCAGGGGAAATTCAGGCCAATGTTTAATGAGGTAAAGTTAGCTGTCGATGAAGAACTGGAGTTGAGCTGACGAATAAGTGCTCAAGTGAAGTTTCAGAATCCAGGGGAACATAAATAGTAGTGCATCATCGAATGCCTTGATGGAGAGAGTTCAAGGCCTGATCAGGAAAAGGAAAGTGATTGAAGTAAGTTTAATTCCTTATTGAGTTTAACAAGCTTTGATAACCTGTTGTGTCATTACATGTGGGAAGAGTTGCTGAGAAATCTATGGGCGCTGTCATGAGTGAGATCATTATTTGATGTATACTATATATTAGGTATGATTGCCACATGTTCATCCTGGGTGTAAAGTAAGTTGTACACATGTGTACTACTGGTATCTTGGGAAGAGAAACAGAATTAACATTTCGAGTCAGTGTGACTCTCATTCAGGATGGATACAAACGAGCTTTGACAGATACAAGCTTTGACAAAGGGTCAGTTAGACTCGAAATGTCAGCTCTTTTCTCTCCTTACAGATGCTGCCAGACCTGCTGAGATTTTCCAGCATTTTCTCTTTTGGTTTCAGATTCCATCCGCAGTAATCTGCTTTTATCCAGTGTTTAACCCACTGCCCCCCTCTTCCAGGAATGCCTACCCTGAAGAAGTACTGCTCTTCTCTCCGACAGGATTTTCATTTGTCTCTCTCCCCCTGTCCACCTTCACTGCTTTCCTTTTCTCTCTCAGTGTTAGACAAGGTATTTACTAAGACTCGCTTCCACAGCCATATTTCCTTCCTCAGTGATTGTCTTCGCCTCCAACTCACTCCACATGGATTTCAACTCAAATTCCACCCTGCATGCAGCCTCCAGGATTACAGGTACTTGCACGATATGCAACATTCTTCCAACTGCTGTTCTTGCCACATCCTAAAAGCCACACTCAGGGCCATGCACCGCCACATGAAAGCACTCGACACCTCTCTCCAGCAGCACCGACTTACTCTCTCAAAGCTGTCTGGGTCCACAGTTTCATTTCATCCTTCGTATTATTCAACGCCTTAACACCAAACCTTTCCTGTTTCTTGCAGGTGTTAAAGAACGCAAGCTTCAACTTCTCATCCACATCCCTGCCCACCCTCCATCTTCCAACAGTCCCAATTCCTCAAACTCCATCTCTTCCAGCCCCAGCCCTTGTTGTGTGTTCACCATACCCTCTGACCTTCCCCTCTCTGATGCTGAGCGTGCTGTTCTCAGCAAAGGACTCAGCTTTGTACCCTTACGTTCCCACCTCAATGAATTCCGGGCTCGACATTATGCTGAGCTCTTCTTCCGTCGCCGTCGCCGTCACCTTTGTGCTCACTTCTTTGGGAAAGAGTCCCCTCCCCCCCGCTCCACAGATCCTTTCACATCCCTCCAACATTCCACCTTTAATTGGACACCCCCGCCAGGACAATTTCCTGCCCTCGATCTTTTCATTGACAATTGTC
>NC_057721.1:60690530-60694660 GCF_004010195.1 Chiloscyllium plagiosum | reverse complement strand
TGATGCCTTGCGACACATTGACAGCTTTCAATTCGCAGGCCCTAATCACCTTCTATTCACCATGGATGTGCAATCTCTTTACACCTCCATCCCACACCAAGACGGCTTGAAAGCTCTTCACTTCTTTCTCGAAAAGAGGCCCGAACAATCTCCATCCACCACCACTCTCCTCTGCCTGGCTGAACTTGTTCTCTCTCTCTCTCAACAGCTTCTCCTGCAACTCATCCCATTTTCTCCAAATCAAAGGTGTAGCAATGGGTACCCGCATGGGTCCTAGCTATGCCTGCCTTTTCATGGGGTATGTGGAACATTTCTTGTTCCAGGCCTACCCAGGTCCCCTCCCACAACCGCTTTATCGGTACATTGATGACTATTTCGGTGCAGCTTCATACTCTTGTCCTAACCTGGAAAAATTCATAAACTTCCCTCCCAGTTTCCATCCCTCCATCACCTTCACCTGGTCCATCTCCGACACTTGCCTTCCTTTCCTTGACCTTTCTGTCTCCATTTCCGTCAATAGTCTATCCACTAAAATCCATTACAAACCCACTGACTCCCACAGCTATCTGGACTACAGCTCTTCTCACCCTACGCCCTGTAAGGACTCTATCCCTTTCTCTCAGCTCCTTCGCCTCCACCGCATTTGTTTCGATGAGGCCACTTTCCAAAGTGGTGCTCTTAATATGTGCTCTAAGCTTTGACAAAGGGACAGTTAGACTTGAAACGTCAGCTCTTTTCTCTCCTTACAGATGCTGCCAGACCTGCTGAGATTTTCCAGCATTTTCTCTTTTGGTTTCAGATTCCAGCATCTGCAGTACTTTGCTTTTATTTGGATACAAACGAGTTGCCCTGTTGTCCAAGCTGCACTGTTCTGAAAAAGAGTCTTACCAGACTTGAGAAAGGTTAACTCTGTTTCTCTCATCACAAGTGCTGCAGGATCTTTCTCTGTGTGCTGCAATCCTGAAGCCCTCAAATAATATCTCTGCAGCAAAATTCATGTTCAACATTGCCCTTTCGCAAGCTGGAATGTCTGCCTTCCTTGTCACCTGTTGTGACTGTAGTCCACTTGTACCTGGAGTCTCACTACATGCAGATCAGTCTATAAGCTGATATATATGAGAACAATTAACTGATTCTACTTTTAATGTAACAACTTCTATCTGAATTATTATCAGCTGGTTGTAGTGTGGCCCTGGGTGTGGAGTTTGGCTTATCATAAATAGACATGGGACATTGAGGTGAAAGAGGAATCCGTGACTGAAGACATTGAAGGGCCGTGTATTACGAGCATGGAGAGTTGCCTAATGGTTGAATTGCCCAGGTCAGAATCTTGCTAGAGATAATAAGTTCAGTAAAACAAATCAGGGTCTGCAGAAGTGCTTGCAGCAGGAAAAAGATACAGACTCTTGATAATTGATAAACATGTCTGTCAACACTGGCTTTGGCAATTGAGAAGAGTACTACAATTAACTATGTAGTACTCAAGTGTGGGCCTTGAGATTCGTGCAAGAAATCCAGCCAGAAGCTATCTGGAGAAGCAACTGTGAGCCCACTGTCATGTGCTGGAAGGGCGGTGAGATAACTACAAACCAATTGAATAGGTATGGGCTTGAGTTTGAATTTACTTATTGTTGTCACATACTGATATAGTGAAAAGTGTGGTTTTGCTTGCAAAAAAGGCAGATTGTGCCATATAAAGTGCATCAGGGTAGCAGAGCAAAGTGCAGAGTACAGTGTACCAGCAGAGAAGGTGCAGAGAGAGATTAGAATTAACATTTGACACATCTGTTCAAAAGTCTGATAACAGCAGGGAACAAACTGTTCTTGAATCTGCATATCTTCTGCTCAGTGAATGAGGATGGAAGAGAGTACAACTGAGATGGGAGGGCTGTTTGGTTATGTTTGTTGCTTTCCGAAGACGACAGGAGGTTTGGATGGAGTCAATGGATGGAAGTTTGGTTTGCATGATAGACTAGTCTGTTTTCACAACTCTCTTTAGTTTCTTAAGGTCTTGGGAAGAACGGTTGCCATACCACACCTAACTGCATGCAGATAGGATGCTTTCTATGGTACATCTGTCAAAATTGATAAGAGTTCTTGTGGATAGTGAGTGTTGCAAAAGCTGGAAAGTCAGAGTCGATAAAGTGTTCTTGTGGACATAGCAAATTTCCTTCAACTGCTGAGGAAATAGATATATTGTATTGCTTTCTTGACCATCATGTTGGACTGATTGTTGGTGATCATCACTCCAAGGATCTTGAGGATCTGACCATCCCCATCTCAGCAACACTGATGTAGACAGGTGTCCCCTCCAATTCACTTCCTGAAGTCTTTGACCAGCCCCTTCATTTTGCTGAAGTTGATGGAGAGATTATTGTCTTTACACCATGCTGCTAAGCACTCAATCTCTTTCCTATATTCTGTCTCGTCATTGTTTGAGATCTGTCAAATAACAGTGGTATTGTCAGCAAATTTGTAAATGGAGTTGGGGGCAGAATTTGGCCACACGGTTATGAGTGTATGAGGAGTATAATAAGGGTTTGAGTGTGCAGCCTTGCAGGGCACAGGTGTTGAGGATTATGGTGGAGGAGGTTCTGTCACCTATTTTCACTGAGTGCAGTCTATGGGTCAGGATGCTGATGAATCAGTTACAGAGAGCAGAGCCAAGACCTAGGTCTCAGAGTTTAGAGATGAGTTTATTTGGAATTATGGTGTTGAAGGCAGAGCTGTAGTCAATACGTAGGAACCTTGGCATGGATCTTCTTGTTATCCAGATGTTCCAGAAATGAATGTAAAGCCAGGGAGATGGCGTCTGATGGACCTGTTGCTCCGGTAGGTGAATTGCAAAAGATCAAGGCAATTTGGTAGGGTGGAGTTGATGTGAGCCATGACTAACCTCATAATTATGGAAGTTATGTTAATATACATGGCAAAGGGTATTAGCACAAAAGGTATAATGAATGTGCCCACAAAAACATCGATGCTGCTGTTGGACAAGATTGATTTGGTCAGTCACTCAGAACTTGCATGTGATGAGCTTGTTAGTGGATTGAACACACAAGATGAAACTCCAGCCCCTGGTTAGCTAAGCAATTGGTTTGTGAGTATGTATTATTGCCGAGTTATATAAGAATATATCATATTATATATTGTGGAAACAGCTATATGGTACCTCATGACATAGATCACATATAGTGAAAAAAATATCCAAGTGGTTGTGTGCCATTGATACCCAGAGTGGAGGTCATGACTATGACCTAAATATTACAATGGTATACCTTACCTTACATGCTAGTGCTACGTTTCTTGGTGAGATATTGTTGTAGTGAAGGTTTTGGACATACAGTGCACATTGGGAACTACTTCATTTCTACATGTAAATGAGCATGCATGATGAAAAGAGATACTGTTCAGTTCATTCTTTACTAATGTCCTGAACAGATAGTCTCATTGCTGCATTTTACAGTTCCCTCTTCTCAATTATTATCCGCTCTGCATCCCAAGATGCTGTGTCCAGTCCCCATAACTGAGTTCTCCATTTTCTCTATGACAGAAATGGCCCCTGATAACTCCACTTCATTTTTAGTGAACAGACTCCCAGGACTGACTGTGACTTTGACTTGAACACACAGCCCTATCTCATAGTTGACCAGATCCCTGTGTGCAGTTCCTGGATTGACGTACCACTGGACACAGAGGGATGATTATGGTCAAACCCGGACTGTAATGATATGAACCTCTGACCCTGGCTGTCCCAAATAGCTGACTGACTGTGACCAAGCCCTTGATCTGATATTGGAGGCTGTATTTGACTTACTGTGCCAGGAACACTAATTGAAAGATATCTCCTTTGACATGACTGGAAAGGCAAGGACTGATTAGGGATAGTAAACGTGGCTTTGTGCATGGGAAATCATGTCTCACAAACTTGATTGAGTTTTTTGAAGAAGTAACAAAGAAAATTGATGAGGGCAGAGCAGTAGATGTGATTTATATGGACGTTCGACAAGGTTCCCCATGGTAGACTGATTAGCAAGGTTAGATCTCATGGAATACAGGGAGAACTAGCCATTTGGATACAGAACTGGCTCAAAGGTAGAAGACAGAGGGTGGTGGTGGAGGGTTGTTTT
>NC_057721.1:60652450-60690040 GCF_004010195.1 Chiloscyllium plagiosum | reverse complement strand
TTTTCACACAGAGGGTGGTACGTGTATGGAATGAGCTGCTAGAGGAAGTGGTGGAGGCTGGTACAATTGCAACATTTAAGAGGCATTTGGATGGGTATATGAATAGGAAGGATCTGGAGGGATATGGGCCGGGTGCTGGCAGGTGGCACTAGATTGGGTTGGGATATCTGGTCGGCATGGACGAATTGGACCGAAGGGTCTGTTTCCATGCTGTACATCTCTATGACTCTATAACTCTATGACTCTACTCCACGTATTTAAATAATGTGTGCAGCGTTTTTGACACGTCCGCTGCTTGGATGTGATACAGGTGTTAGGTTGATGTAGAGTTGAGTGTGTGGTGCTGGAAAAGCACAGCAGGTCAGGCAGCATTCGAGGAACAGGAGAATCGATGTTTCAGGCTTAAGCCCTTCATCTCATTCCTGGTGAAGGGTTTATGCCCGAAATGTTGATTCTCCTGCTCCTCAAATGCTGCCTGACCTGCTGTAGTTTTCTAGCACCACATTCTCGACTCTGATCTCTAGTATCTGCAGTCCTCACTTTCTCCTAGTAAGGTCGATGTAGCACTGTGGCATATAACACCATGTGCATCGATGCCTGCTGATTATAGGACAAGCTTTCTGGCTTTGTGTCCACACTAAACAAGGCAAGACAGGTCAACAGTGAGCCTTTATTTTGACTGGGGGAGTAAAGTACAAAAAGGTAAGGCAGAAATGTTATGAATATCCAAGTAGGCACAAGTGAGTGACCACTAAGAGTTTGAATGAGGATCCCTGAGTTGTACTCTGGCAGAATCCATGAGTACCTGTTCCTGTGTGATAAGTGTTCTGGTAGCAGTATTCCAATGAAAGGTGCCTGTGTCATCTAAAATTCAACATCAAAGTGCAGAACCGTATTGTAAGAGGATCAGGATGTGCCAGTAGAATGCCACCATGTCCAATGCCAACATTCACATTTGGGCCATACGGATCTATTAAATGTGCCCTGATATATTGGTGACTACAACCCGAGATGGAGACCCAGATGAGCAAGCAGTGAGCTGGAGTTAACCAGACACCCACTTTGATTTCATGTCAGGAATTGTTTTCTATCCAGCAGGTGGCAGAAAGTGATGGAAACAACATGAAAATGTGGTGGGATTGAGTATTAATGACAATGTAATCCATGCACATTGATGAAAATACTCTTCTTAACGCTTACTTGTGAGATTCTCATCTCATCATTCAACACTAGGTTGGAGATTTGGACTTTTTCTCCCATTGTCGAGCATCTTACTGGCGATCTCACCCTAAATTACCAACTACCACACCAATGCCCCTGTTGTTCAGGGATAGGGAAGATTCTGCCCAATGCGTTCATTGGCAAATCATTATAATTCAACTAGAAAGTCACAAAAAGGACGAAGGTCACAGTTTGTGTGTTTCAAAGTAACTTTTCTTAAACCAGGATTTCAGATAACCTTTCTGTGTTTCTTCAACAATCTAACCGAGAAGAGGTGCCAAGGTGGTGAGCATTATTGTTTGCTTTAATGAACTTTCAGGCAGTTTTAACAAGTCTCCAAGAAAAATGAACTATTATTTGGATTCTTATTTGCCTAAAATGAGAACGACCTTAAATAACAAACATTTATATGGACTTCAGTAAGGTGTTCAACAAGGTTCTGCGTGGTAGATTGGTTCACAAGGTTAGATCACATGGAACGCAGGAAGAACTAGCCATTTAGATACAAAACTGACTCAAAGATAGAAGGCAGAGGGTGGTAGTGGAGGGTTGCTTTTCAGACTGGAGGCCTATGACAAGCAATGTGCCATGGGATCAGTGCTGGGTCCACTGTTTTTGTCATTTATATAAATGATTTGGATGTGAGTAAAGGAGATATTGTTAGTAAGTTTCCAGATGAGGCCAAAATTGGTGGTGTAGTGGACAGTCACATGTTTTAAGAAAATATTCTTATTTATCATTTTGTAGCGTTGTTTTTATTTATTGGTTTTTGGAGACATTTAAAACAAACAAAATATCTTTGGCCAAACTTGGGAGCGATTTTTTAAAACTTCCTTTGCTTGACGACTCTTTTTCTGAGACCACAAGAAGTCAATGGACAGAACATTGTAAGTGGGTATGGTGTAACAGGAATTGATGAGAATTAAGCCACAGGTAAAGGTTCAAATCCAGTGCCAGTGATCACAGAAGTGTAAGCTTTCACAAAGTACAAAATGAAGAATGTTTTGGCCATGTAGGAGTCAAAACAAATGAGTAATGATTTTAATGCATTTGTTATTTGGTACTTTTTGGTTATTTGGTATTCCTTGGGATGCTTTTTTGGAGGGTGGATGCAAACCTGATGAACCAAATGACCTCTTCCTGCACTGTAGGAAGTCATTGACTTTATTCTATGATTCTATGAGTTTATAGCTGCAGTGAATCAGGATGAAAGACAACATGGAACCTCAGCCACATTCGTGTCTGCTGCTATGCAATTGATCATATCTATAGATAGAACACTGGCATCTACCTGACAATATGGATAAGTGGCCAGGATAATCCTGTCTACCAAAAGCATGTACAGATCAAATCCTTCTGAACCTGACCATGTTTCCAGTCTCAGCATTTTAATACTTGTTGGCAATACCATACAGATGTGACACCATGGATTAGGCAATGCTTGAAACCAGTGGTGGAAAGTTGTGTGCAGCTGTGGTAAAGTGAAAGGGAGTTTTGCACTGGCTGCTGATGTTTCAGCAGAAAAGTCCCCACCAACAACACAGGGCAGTGACATTGCTGCACATGCTTTATCAAATCTGTGACACTCACGGCGATGACTGAATAAATCACTAAGGTGAAAATTAATTGACTGCCCACATGGAGACCATTTTATCTCAAAGCACAACTTTCTGCTACCTCACTCTCAGTTTGTATGGCAAACTTGAAACCCCAGGCAGCTGTTCAGAATAAGGCCCAGAAAATATATGTGGGAGGAATCATGCTATTGCTGTGTTTGACATTTGCCCATTTCAATGGCTAGATTCCCCTTCAATGGCAAAAATTCAACATTATGGATTTCTGTTCCTTTTACATGTATTTGCATACTCATTGAAAGGTCAGCTCAAAAATATTTTGTTCCCCTTCCCCATTAAGTTCTTTGTGAATGAGTGGTGCACACCATTAGATTCATGACTATAAAACAGAAATGTGTAGCAGGCAAGGCAATCATCTTTCAGAACTTTACAGTAAGTAGTCACTGCTTTTTGGGGACTGTTTGTCTGTTCCTGACCATGACTGCAATTGGATGTCGATAGTCTAAACTGCAGTCTGCACAAGGGTGAGTGAAGGATGACAACTGGAATATAGCACGCATGGGCCATGGTCAGTCAGTCAGATCTGATCAAACAAACTACTGGAAAGGAAGATGATGGAGAATGGGAAAGACAAGGGCCAGAGGATGGAAACTCAGGAACCTACTTATGGTGGCCGGGGGCTGCTCACTGGGGTAAATGAGGATGACAGTTATGAAGTGGGTTTGTAAAGGAAGGATATAGTAAGTTATGGATGGGAAAACAGTAAGTCCGGATTGGGGTTTGTCCACAGTTAGGAGCACCCTGGCTTCAAGTTGGGCATGGTCACCTCATGTGCCAGGGGTTGGGACAGGTGTGTGTGTGTGTGTTTGGGAGGGGGGGTGTTTGGGAGGGGGAAGGTGGACAGGTGAACGCTCATGTAGACTGATTGGGTGGGGACCTGTGGAGGTGTAAAGCCAATGGTTCATGGAAAGGACTACAATGAAGGAAATCTGGAGGTTCTGGTCTTCATCAACATGTTGATGGTGTCGCTGGAAGCCACTGAGGGAAAAGTGGGCTGGAAATCAGAAGTACACGATGAGGAGCAAAACAGCTGTGATCATACCCAGAGTGAGTGTCTCAATTTGTGAGGGTGCGACAATGCATTGGTGTGAGGCAGTTTAAAACGTAAGAGCATTGTGCACAGACGCATGCATAATGCAGACCAGTGTCACTGGTAATCCTAATCCATTGGTTCCCTGTGTCCTGTTAAACCCTCTGCCACAGACATTGCTGACTACTTCATTCACACCAACTCTTTCGGACACGGAGGCCAGGGAAAGTATGGGGATTTTTTTAGCATGAGGGGTGGTGGTGTCAACATAGCCCATAGCATTATGTACACCTGCTGCAGGCCCACAACATGGGCATCAAACCACAATGTATTTGTATGGACATGGAGTGGGGTACCACCTTGGAACAAGTACCATCCTGGCCTCACAGAGAGTCAAACAAACATAAGCTGTTGCTGACTCAGCCAACATTTATTTCCTAGCCCAAAGTTCCCATAAGGAGGTTAAAAAAGCAGCCACACTGCTCTGGGCCTGAAGTCACATTTGATTTGATTTGATTTATTTATTGTCACATGTATCTTGTCACAAAATACTGTGTCATACACTGTTGCCACTCTTCAGCGACATTTTAAAATACAGAAAAGATAAAGAGGAGTAGAATGTAAGGCAGACAAATGAAGAAACAAAGAAAAACTGTCCAACTTTACAGTCCTTCTTGTAAAGTGCTTTGCCATGGGCCACGGGCCTTGTGGACAGGCACGAGTCTCCTTCACCATGCTGCCACCATTGGAATGAAAGTCGCCCATTCTTCGGTGCCATCTCATCTCCTCCTTGCCACTTTGAGTCCTTGCTGGACCTCGCCAATGCAGATGCCACCAATGCTGCCAGGTACTGCACTGCCCCAAACTCGGCTCCACCTTCACCACGAGTCTGCTTTGAGACTACCTCACCGATGCAGCCACTGCTGATGCCATTGGGTGTTGTACTGGGCCCAAACCCGCCTCTCCATGAATCTGGGCTGGACACAGACTGCTGTCAGGAATCCAAACTCACCTCCGACACTGCCGTTTCAGCCCTGCTGGGCCCACTTGCTGTCGCTGATGTTGCTACCATTGCTGTCACCATGACTGAGCTCTTCACCAACTAAGTGAAATAAAAGAAAAAAAAATGAGAGAGAGAGAGAAAAAAAGAAAGGAAAAGCAGACAGAGCGGATGAACCCCAGGCTCAGAAGCCCTACTGTACTGCCGTTAGGCCAGACTAAATAAGGATGCACTGTGGTGTCACCCATGCCACCAAAGTGCCCCCAAAGTCTTTTATCTTCCAGTATGGCTGAGTGTTGTCCCAGGTTCCATAGCTGGGGTGGAATGAGCCAGCCTGGCAGTGGATCCTGTTGGCCCTTGAAGTTTGTAGGTCAAACACAGTGGGGTTTGTATCTAGATGGTTTCTAAATGCTGAGGGTCTTCTTGCCAGAGGCAAGTGAATCCTCCTCAGCTTCAACTGCCAAAGGTTGGAGGTGGTGGACCTGGCCTCCTTTGGAGTTTGCTGAAAATAGATGTCTGAGGGGTCATAGAGTTATACAGCAAGGAAACAGACCCTTCGGTCCAACTAGTCCATGCCAACCATGTTTCCAAACTAATCTAGTCCCGCATGTCTGCGCTTTGCCCATATCCCTCCAACCCTTTCCTACTCATGTACATATTCAAATGTATTTTAAATATTGTAGCTGTGCCTGCATCCAACACTTCCTCTGACAGTTCATTCCACCTACAAACCATTCTCTGTGTAAAAAATGTTGCTCCTCATGTTCTTTTTAAAACTTTCTCCTCTCACCTTAAAAATATGCCAGTAGTTTAGAACTCCCCCACTATAGGAAAAAGACCCTTGCTATTCACCTTATCTATGCCCCTCATGATTTTATAAACTCCTCCATAAGGACACCCCCTCAACTTTCTACACTCCAGTGAAAAAACTCCCATTAACTCAAACCATCCATTCCCAGCAACATCTTGCTAAATCTTTTCTCCAATTCAGTAATATCCTTTCTTTGGCAGGGTGACCAGACCCACACATACTACTCCAGAAGAGACACCACCAATACCCTGTACAACCTCAATATGATGTCCCAACATCTATACTCAATGGTCTGAGCAATGAAGGCAAGCAAGGCAAATGCCTTCTTAACCACCCTATCTAACCGAGACACACATTTCAAACAAAAGGACTGAGTGCCTGGCACTACATAGATGAAATTTTAGTGTCAAGGGGCATTCAAAGATCTGGCAGACTGAAGTTAGAAGGATATTAGAAATTGAAATTCCAGGACTATTGCAGCAAGTGCCAACAGCTTAAGGGAAAGAAAAATACCAGTTTCTCAGCAGCTGTGAGATCAATTCTAGGATTAGGTAGCACTGATAATCTGATCTAGGGTCTTATCAGTGCTGAGAGAGATAGGGAGAGAGAGTGAGTAGAGCGAGAGAGAGAGAGAGAGAGAGAGAGAGAGAGACAGCTCCTGGCTCTAGGAGTTGTGATAATTGTAGCAACAATTTGGTGAGCAAGCCCCAAGAGATTGAAATTTGACATTGACAACAGTGCAAAACAGGCAGTAATGTTCATCCACCAGTTATATAGACATCAACTTAACTAAATATGAAGTGGGACAAATATAAGGAGGCCTATGTGATTTGATTTATTTTGTGTTAGTCCCTCAGATAAATTTGTATCATGCACAACCTTGTGATGGAGAGTGTGTTAAACCAATTGAATATAAACTACTATTGGCCTAACAAATTGGCAGGCCCTAACCTGTCACTGATTTCCTGGTCATCAATATCTTCCCTCAGGTTTAGCCATGCTCTCCAACCACGTCCATTACCATCATCAACACTATTAACATCAACTATTTCTTGCCTTTACATTCTACCCATAAAATAGTTAATTGTTTCAAAAATGAATGGATGAGCAAATCTAGGATGTGGTTACTTAATGTTCTCCCAAGAGCATTTGTTCAAGGGAAAAATTATTTTAACATCAATCCATTCCCTTGAAAAAAATACTGAAACATGAACTCCCAATTACGTGTTGCCTGTTAATACATTTTTTAAAATATCAGTCTTGTCTAAAATATTGCCATTAATAATTCAGTTTGCCTCATTTACAGTTGTTTGAAGAAAGCAAATTAATTCCTCAGATTGTTACAGGACTGAAATAAACCCATTAAAATACAGAGCGAAAGGGGAGAGAAACAAATTGATCCTTCATGACACGGACTCTTTAACAGGCCAATATCACAGACCAATATCTTACTTTATACAAGGTTAAATGCTTTTGTCAAACTTGGACTTGGAGGAGCCGGTGTTGGACTGGGGTGGACAAAGTTAATAATCACACAACACCTGGTTATAGTCCAACAGGTTTATTTGGAAGCACTAGCTTTCGGAGTGCCACTCCTTCATCAACCACCTAATGAAGGAGCAGCACTCCGAAAGCTAGTGCTTCCAAATAAACCTACTGCAACATCTGTGGATGGAGTTAACCATTTCCATATTCAGAAGTGCTTTTGCACATAACTGAGCAGTGTTTTTCCATCACCGAATTCCCTGTGATACTTCTTCAACTATTAACCACCACCAGTAAATCACCAGTGTTTGCTAACTGATTAATTTACATGCAAAGCCCATTAAAGACAATGCAGCCATCAGAGGTGAGGGAGAGATCAGGAGAGGGCTAAAACAAATGGAGATTGAAGGGGAGATAAAGCACTCAACCCACTGAGGTGCCCCACCTCTCTTCTAAAGGCATGGAGAGTATTGGCGGCCACTATATGGATGAAGTTTATTAACTACTCAATCTTATAGCTCCTTTAAAACGAGTTCCCCCACCTTTTCCTGCTTATTTTTTAAGACCTAGAAATTCTCTTGCATACAACTGACATTCCCCGTCCACAAAATACCCATGGCATTTCTTTTCCACTTTTCAACCACCAGCAGTAAATCACACATATTTCCAATGATAATTAACGTGCAAAGCCTGGTAAGGGCAACGGAAATGATCAAAGGTGAGGGAGAGGTAGGACGACAGGGAGGGAGCTGAATCAAATGGGGTTGGAAGAGGGGATGAAGCACTGTACCTGCTGTGGTACCCATGTTTCTCTAAAGGCATTGAGAGTATTGGTGGATGCTATGTGGATGGAGTTTATTAACAACTCAGTCTTATTGCTCCTTTCACAAAGTAGTTCCTCCCCATTTTCCGACATTTTTCTTCAGCAATAGTGCTTATATTCCCCAGCATCCATGTTTGTGTGTGTGCAAGACACAGTGAAAACACCTTGTGAATAACTTTACTCATATTCCATTACCAAGAAAGACACCCAAGTGGGTAAAAACAAGGACTGCAGATGCTGGAAACCAGATTCTAGATTAGAGTGGTGCTGGAAAAGCACAGCAGTTCAGGCAGCATCTGAGGAGCAGGAAAATCGATGTTTCGGGCAAAAGCCCTTCATCAAGAATAGAGGCAGAGTGCCTGCAGGGTGGAGAGATAAATGAGAGGAGGGTGGGGGTGGGGAGAAAGTAGCATAGAGTGTAATAGGTGAATGGGGGTGGGGATGTAGGTGATAGGTCAGAGAGGAGGGTAGGGAAAGGTAGCAAAGAGTACAATGGGTGAATGGGGGTGGGGATGAAGGTGATAGGTCAGAGAGGAGGGTGGACTGGATAGATGGAAAGGAAGATAGGCAGGTAGGACAAGTCATGGGGACAGTGCTGAGCTGGAAATTTGGAACTGGAGTGAGGTGGGGGAAGGGGAAATGAGGAAACTGGTGAAGTCCACATTGATGCCCTGGTGTTGAAGTGTTCCAAGGCGGAAGATGAGGCATTTTTCCTCCAGGCGTTGGGTGGTGACACCCAAGTGGCCAAGGAAACAGTGACAAGCAAACATGAAAAAAGTGAAGGGGATGGTCGGAACTAACTCAACATAGAATTGAAGGGTGAAATAAAGCACTCCACCCCCTGTGGTGCCCAGCTCTCACTAAAGAGGTCAAGAGTCTCAGTAGATACTGCGTGCTCCTTCTCCAGGAAGACCCAGGCCCAAGCTAAACCGCGGAAGAGAATCAGGCAGCCTGCCATAACCATCCCCTCTATGGCCTGCTGCCTGGACCGGTTAATGACCAGCCTACCCAGGCCCAGGAACCGATCCATGAGGAGATCCTCTGACCTGCCCGCTCCCCTCCGCACCAGGTGGCCAAAGACCAGGAACGTGGGACTGAAGTACAAAAAGAAACAGAGGAGAAGGTTCTTCGGGGAGTGCAAATGCCCACGCCTAACATACATATAGTCCACGGACTCCACAGTGCCACAAAACAAACAGTTGGGATGAGAGTCCATGAACCATTGTAACCTGCAGTTACAAGGGACTGCTGTGTGCAAAGCCTCTGCCTCAGATTCCCATGGGAAAGGGGGAGGACCCTGCCGAGAGAGCCCTCCACTGGGGATCTCCACTGCCCGGTGGTAAACGGGCATGCCAAGACATGTTCAGGCAGTGGATGTCCTATTTTATATCGACCCAGTCAATTAACCCCATTCATCTGAGATCATTAGTGAGAGGGAGACTGGCAGTGAGCCTCTGAAGGGCCACAGGATTTAAGGGTTAGCACAAGCTGAGAGCCACAAAGCAAAATAAGCCATAGAAATGAGATATCGATTGAGATGTGATCCTTGTTGAGTGTAACACTACTGCCATGTCAGATTGAGAAAAATTAAATAGCATTTACAGCATAGCAACATGGCATTAAGTCCAACATGCCAATTACGCTCCACAAACCGAGAAGGTGAAATATGTACTTGGGTGGGCAATTTCATTGTGGGAGAGGGAGTCAACATCAATGTTTTAGTCAGCACCAGTATGTTGTCTGTTATCCATTGTAAGCATTAAGATACTTTGAGTATTATTCACAAAGGATTAGGTATTAGGAAGGGTCATGTCAAGATTTTTGTATTTATTCAAGGGACAATGTTGATGTCACCCTTCATCACTTTGCTAATGGTTGAGAGTAGACTGAAGAGGCAACAATAATTGGCTTGGTTCAATTTTTCCAACATGTCATGGACATACCTGGGCAAATTTCCACATGGTTGGTTAGATGCCTGTATTGTAGCTCTAATGGAACAGCTTGGCTGGGGGCATGGAAAATTCTGGAGCACGAGTTTTTAATACCATTTCCAGAAGGTTGTCAGGGTCAATAGACTTTGCAATGTCCAGTGGGATGAGTGCAATTTGGTGTTTCTTGGTCAGCATAAACATAGTGGGCTGAAGAGCTTGTTTCTAAGCTGACTCAATGGCAAAGTGCATCCCTTGTAGTTCAGTGAAAGTTGTAACAAAATGCTGCAATGCATAATTTTCCTTTTGTTGCAGTCATGCTGGCGTGTTTACAAACTGACCTCCGAATGTTCAGCCAATCTTGAAAATTAACTGTAATTAGGCAATGGCATGCCTCACCGGCCTCGTCATTTTAACAACTTGGTGGATTTTCTTGTCAAGGACTAAATAAAAATTAAAGGTTGAGTTGTTTTGTTTTGTTGAAGGCTAAAACCATAAACTGGTGTTTAGACTGATATATACTTTTGATTGGCTGAAATCTGTAACTCATTTTTGATTTATTCACAGGTTGTGTGATTGCTAATGAGACCAGCATTTATTGCCCATTCTTAATTGCCCTTGGGAAGGTGGTGGTGAGCTGCCTTCTTAAACTGTTGTGATCCTAGGGATGTATATACCCACACAATATGGTTAAGGAGGGATTTCCAGGACTTTGACCCAGAGACAGTGAAGAAGCAGCAATACACTGACAAGTCAGGAACAGCTTCACACCAGAAACAGCAGATTCATTCGAGCCCAAGATATAGATAAGGATGCTGGAACATTCATTGTTCATGGTATGCACTACAATTATAAAACCACAAAGGGACACATTGATTGTATTTGTATCATTACAAATTGACTGTATCATCACAAATATGGTGAGTTTTAACAGCCTGTCTGCCCTAAATTCTCATCATTCTTTGCCACTAGCTTCTGTAAATAATTTGGATGTCATTTTTATGGAAAATAAACCCAAAATATTACAGACACTGGAAATTTGAAAATGCGGAACACTCAGCAATTCTTGCAACAGCTATGGAGTGTCAAAAAGACACAAAAAGACATTTCAAGTTGCTGAACATGCATAAGGATTACAATCTGAATAAATACACATCACAGAGATGCTTGGCCTTGAATTGCAGGGTTTGCTGTTCATCAGTTCAAGTGCTGCCAAATGGGCTCTAACTCCTACCATTGAATGGACAGAGAGGGAATGGATAGGGCTGTTGATAAGGATTTAAACTAAATAGAATTCAACCTGTAGTTTGAGAGGGAATAACTGGAATCAGATGCAACATTTAAATAAAGGGAACTACAATGACATGAGGGAGGAACTGGCCCAGAATTGATTGGAAGGGAAGCTTAGCAGAGGAGATGGTGGAGCAGTAAAAACAGGAGTTTCTCAGGGCAATTCGGGAGGCACAGCAGAAATTCATTCCAAAGAAGAAGAAACATGATAAGAGGAAGATGAGGAAAATGGCTAATATAACAGCCCTGTTTCAAAAGGAAGGGAGGCAGAAGATAGGAAATTATAGGCCGGTTATCCTGACCTCGGTCATTGGTAAGATTTGATAGTCTGTTATTAAGGATTAAATTGCAAAATACTTGGAAGTGCACAGTAAGTGGGGCTGACTCACTATGGCTTCATCAAGTGGGGTTGTTCCTGACAAGTCTTTTGAATTCTTTGAGGAGGTAACAAGCAACTTAAATAGTGGAGAGCCAGTGAACATGATCGGTTTTGACTTCCAGAATGTCTTTGACAAGGTGCTGTGCAGGAGGATGTTAAATAAAGTAAGAGTCCATGGTGTTGGGGAAAGGTACTGGTATGGACAGAGGATTGGCTGACTGGCAGAAGGCAGATAAAAGGGTCTTTTTCAGGGTGGCAGGCAGTGACTCGTGGAGTTCCGTAGGGGTCAGTGTTGAACTATTCATATCCTACATTAATAATCTGGATGAAGGAACTAATGGCAATGTGGTCGAATTTACAGATGACATAAAGATAGGTGGAGGAAGTGTTAAGGACGTGGAGAGGCTGTAGGCAGAATTGGACTGCCTTATGGACTGGGAAAGAAGTGGCAGAAGAATACAATGTGGAAATGTGTGAAGTTATGCATATTGGTGGGAAAAATAGAGGTGTAAATCAGTTTCTAAATGTGGAAAGGCTTTGGAAATCTGAAGCACAAAGGGACTTCGGAGTCCTAGTTTAGGATTCTTCTGAACGTGCAGGGAAGATAAATGCAATGTGAATATTCATTTCAAGAGGATTAGAATACAAGAGCAGAGATGCACTGCTAAGGCTGTATCGGGCTCTGGTCAGACTGCATTTGGAATATTGTGAGTAGTTTTGGGTTCTGTATCTAAGGAAGGATGTGTTGGTGTTGGTGTTGGAGGGGTCCAGAGTCCAGAGGAGGTTTATAAGAATGATCCTGGGGAGGAAGGCTTTGTAATGTGAGGTGTAGTTGAGGGCTCTGAGTCTGCATTTGATGGAGTTTAGGAGGGTGAGGGGGATCTGATTGAAACTTACAGAATACTGAGAGGCCTGGATACAGCTGACATGGAGATGATCTTTCCACTGATAAGAGAAACTAGGACTAGGCCTCAGAGTGAAGAGAGACAACTTTAGAACTGAGATGAGGAGGAATTTGTTCAGCCAGAGGCCATTTAATCTATGGAACTCATTACTGACGAAGGCTGTGTAGGCAAGTCATTGAACGGGGATGGATAGGTACTTAATTTGTCAGGGTATCAAGGGTCATGGGGAGAAGGAAGGAGAATGAGGTTGAGAATGGGGTGGCTGTGTGGTTCAGTGGTTAGCACTGCTGCCTCACAGCACCAGGGACCCAGGATCAATTTCTCCCCCAGGTGACTGTGTAGGGGGTTGCACATGCTCTCCTTGTCTGTGTGGGTTTCCTCCAGGTGCTCAGGATTCCTCCCACAGCCCAAAGATGTGCAGGTTAGGTGGATTGGCAGTGCTAAATTGCCCGTAATGTTCAGGAATGTGCAAGTTAAATGGGTTAGCCATGAGAAATGCAGGGTTACAGGGATAGGGGAGGGGATGGGTCTGAAAGGGATGCGGATCGGAGAGTCGGTGTGGACTTGAAGGGAAGAATGGCCTGCTTTCACATTGTAGGGATTCTATGAAACCTATCAGTCATGATTGAGTGGTGGAGCAGACTCGATGGGCTGAATGGCCTAATTCTTCTCCTGTGTATTATGGGAATTATCCAGAGATTCCACTTCAAATGGCTATTGAACATTGAACAACACTACTGGGCTTCCTATATTGCTCCTAAAGCTCCCTAACATTGCAGACTTATACATAAGAAATGGTGACTTCAGTGCAGTTGCTAAGATGGAAAAACAAAGATTTAGAGTCTCTAAAGTGTTCTGGAGTCTCAATTTTAATCAGCAAATACTATTCTGTTAATAATTAAGGCAATCAAAACACACTGCAAGTCGGAGATGTTTCAACTACATTCTTAAAAAAGTTCCATTTTCCATACCATTGCTTGACTGAGGTTTTCCAGCATTCATTCTACATACAACTTTCTCACCCGTGTGGTGTAAGTTATTTTCTGATGGAAGCAGCATTTTGTAGCATCCTGTTACTACCTCATAGATTTTCACACACATGTCCTTTGACCCATCCAGCAAAAGACTTTTTTTCAATTCCTGTCCTTCTCCCACAATGAATGTTGTTTACTCTGCATTTTTTTGTCTGCCCCATTGGTGGAATATCACAAGTTCAGGTGTGTAGACATCAGATCTAACTGCCCACATTTCTCAAGCGAATCATTGCATGTACATAACCTGCCTTATTGAACACGTTTGCAAAAAACCACTTGTTTGCGTAAAATGCTGACCTTCTAATTAATTCTTACTCACTATTTTCACATCTTATCACAATCTATCTATATGTTGATTACATAACCAATCAAGAAAGGTGAAGCCTCTGCTCTCTGTTGAGGTGGCAAATTTCAGGACGTGCATTTATACTCCAATTCACATTGTGTTCTCAAATGTCACTTACTATGGTTTCAGATAGCAGCCAGTTTTGAAGAATAGAGCTATTTCCATCAGTCCCTGATCTTCCGTGATCTTGCAGTTTCCGAATGACATGTTATTTGTTTCATACGTTGTAGCTATTAAAGCAAAGTGCAGATTGCTGTCTGCTCGATGACTATTCCAAGGGCAGGATTCTTTGGACGGAAAGGCATCTGGAAGAGACAGTGGGGAGTACTGATACTAGGGCTGCCCTGCATTCATTGAACACTGAATAGAATGGCAGCACTTGTGGGGGCCAGTGGTAGGGTGTGTCCAACATGGAAAGGAGGCCATTGAGGTGACAGACACCCACCAAACCGACCTGGTGCCTGTTTAGGTATCGAGGCATCTCCTATACCTGACCTGCTCTCACCAGCCTGAATATTAAGAGTGAGTAGGAAAAGTCCCGTCACTTAATTTTCCATGAAATTGCTTGAACTGTGTCAAGGTGGAAATCCCACCATAAAAATTGTGGACTGGTTGTGTCAGGACAGGAATCCTCTCTTCCTCAAACCGATCGACAGTGCAGTTTAAAATTCAGCTCCATATGTCAGTCATGAACCAGGAATTCATAATGCTGTTCAATTTCCTTTTGTACTCCCATAGTTTATGTCTCTATGTTAAGTGACTGTTCATATTATGTTAATGCTGTTAAGATTTCATTTCAAAAGATGATGCTAAAATAGCCTGACTAAATTAAAGGCAAGCAGATTTGGGAAAATTTTCCTGCTTTTTCTCCAGGGAATATAGGATCATTTTTAGAATGCTCATAAAGTCTGTTCCAGGAGGTGGAGAAGTCGACGTTTCGTGTGTAACCCTTCTTCGTGATGGGAGCGTGGGTGTGGGGGGAGCTGCAGATAAAGGAGGTGGCAGGAGCAGGGTATTGAAGTGGGAATAGGTGAAGACAGGTAGAGGGTACAACCTGGTTGGTCAATGGGAGGAATGAATCCGGTTGTGGTAGGGAACAATGGAAGGGAAGGGGAGGGGCTGGGAAGGGAGTCGGAGGTTGGGAAGGAGTTAACGTGAAATTAGAGAACTCAGTGTTGAGTCCTCCAGGCTGTAGGTTGCCCAGCGGAAGATGAGGTTTTATTCCCCCAATTTGAGGCGTGGTTCGTTGTGGCAATGGAGAAGATCAAGAATGGTCATGTCGGACAGGGAGTGGTTAGGGGAATTAAAATGGGTGGTGACTGGGAGGTCTGGTTGGCCCCTGTGGGCCCGGCTGAGATGATTGGTGAACTGTTCCCTAAGTTTACGTTTGGTCTCTCTGATGTAGAGAAGACCACATTGGGAACACCTGATGCAGTAAACTAGGTTAGAGGAGAGGCAGGTGAACCTCTGTTTCACCTGGAAGGACTGTTTGGGGCCTTGGATGGAGGTGAGGAGGGTGGTGTGCCAGCAGGTTTTGCATCTTTTCCAGTTGCAGGGGAAGGGACCTGGGGGTTTGGGGGTTCGGTGGCGGAGAGTGACATAAACCAAGGACTGGCGAGGGGAACAGTTCTTGCGGAAGGCAGAGAGGGGTGGGGAGGAGAAGATGTTCTTGGTGGTGGGGTCTAGTTGGAGTTGGCGGAAATGTTTAAGGATGATGCATTGGATGCGGAGCCTGGTGGGGTGGTTGGTGAGGATGAAGATAACTCTGTCTTTATTGTATTGGGGTGGGTTTAGAACAGTGGAAGGGAAATGGAGGTGGTGTGTTGGATGGCCGTCTGGATGACAGATGGAGGAAAAGCACGTTGTTCAAAATAGGTTGATATCTGGGATGCTTGCGAGTGGAATGTCTCCTCATCTGAGCAGATGCAGTGGAGGTGGAGGAATTGGAATGGGATGGAGTTCTTGCAGGATACTGGGTGGGAGGAGGCATAGACCAGGTAGCTATGGAAGTCTGTAGGTTTGTAGTAATCTCTTCCAATCTAGTTTACTACATCAGGTGCTCCACATCGGGAAGATCGAACGTAAACATAAGGAACGGTTCACCAAGCATCACAGCCCCCGGACCTCCCAGTCATCACCCATTTCAATTCCCCCTTCCACACCCTTTCTGACATGACCATCCTTGGCCTCCTCCATTGCCATAACAAACGACATCACAAATTGGAGGAACAACACCTCCTCTTCCACCAGGGCAACCTATAGCCTGGAAGACTCAACACTGAGTTCTCCAACTTCAAATAACCTCCCTCCCATCTCAAGACTCCCTTCCCAGCCCCTCCCCCTCCCTTCCACTGCTCCCTGCCACCAACTGGATTCATTCCTCCCATTGACCAACCAGGTCGTACCCTCTACCTGTCTTCACCTACTTCCACCTCACCACCCTGCCCCGCCACCTCCTTTATCTGCAACTCCCCCGCACCCACCCCGAGTGCTGAAGAAGGATCAGACCTGAAACATCGTCTTCTCCACCTCCTGATGCTGCCTGGCTTTCTGTGTTCCTTCAGCCTCCTGCTTGTCTACTTTGGATTCCAGCATCAGCAGTTTTTTTGTCTCTCATCAAATCTGTTCCAACATTGAATGAAATCATCCTGATTTGATAATCATCAACTCCACATTCCTGTCTTTTTCCCATAATAATTCCCTGGTTAAAAAATCTGTCTTTTAGTCTTAAAAATATTTAATGATCCAGCTTTGACAATTGTCTGTGGTAAAGCATGCCGCAGATTCACAACCTTTTGAGTGAACGAATATCTTCTCATCTTTGTTTTAAAAGGACAACCCCTTACTCTGACCTTATGCCCTCTGATCCTCAACTCTCCCAAGAAGAAACAATATTTCTTTATCTACCCTGTTAAGTCCGTTACGAATCTTTCAATAAGGTCATTTCTTATTCTTCTAAATTTCAATGAGTACAGGCCCAAATGACTCAACCTCTCCTCATTAGATAGCCCTCCACACTTGTGTCAACCCAGTGAAACTTGTTATGGATTGCCAGAGACATTACATCTTCCTTTAAATAAGGGGATGAAAACTGTTCACAGTATTCCAGCTGTGGTCTGATTGACCCCAACCGTCTGACCTATCACCCTCACCTTGACCTCTTTCTACCTATCGCATTTCCGCGCCCCTCCCCCAAGTCCCTCCTCCCTACCTTTTATCTTAGCCTGCTGGACACACTTTCCTCATTCCTGAAGAAGGGCTTATGCCCGAAACATCGATTCTCCTGTTCCCTGGATGCTGCCTGACCTGCTGTGCTTTTCCAGCAACACATTTTCAGCTGTGGTCTGATTAATGCCTTGCATAGTTTTTGCAATGCCTCTCTGTTATTATACTTCATTTCTTATTGTTATTTCTTTGCAAAGAAGTAAAACATAATTGGCACCCTAAACTCTGGAATTTTCTTACTAAACATTTCCACCTTTTTCTCCATTTTTAAGTGACAAATTAAAATCTACTTCTGGATGTAGTGACTAGAACAAGCTCAGCCAAGTGGATCAGATAGAATATGAGTTCTCGAAATGGGGCTGTTAACCTGGTTGACAGGTATAATCAGGAATGTCGGGGTTCTTACAGCTGGGTTAGTGACATGTATGTGTAAAACAAAGGATGACTTTGTGACAGAATACCGGCCTTTGTGGAGTGACTTTGGTAGTGACGAGAATGGGACTAATGATGCAACGGTGCAAAAGTGCCTACTAGCTGAAGCCCAAATAGACTTAAACAGACACCATAACCGGCTTTGTCATCAGAAAATGCAGCAAGTGGAACATGCAAGTTGCAGGGTTTTCTTATGGAAGTGGACATCCTCGCCAATCCTATTCAACTTGGGGGACACCACTCAAGAGAAGGTAATTATATAACCTCATTCAGGACATTCCCTGAGCAGAGGGAGTCCAGGTCAGCAAACCCACAGCAAAACCCCAAAATATAGCCAAGCCTCGGCAAAATGGTATAAAACTTTTTTGAGGATCCAGGGCAGCAAGACTTTGTAGTTGCTGCTGGTATGCATACTCGAGACAGCAAAAGAGTCCCACGAGGCCTTAACTGAGTAAGAGAACTTAGGCTGATATCCAAAAGAGCCACACCCGGGAAAGTCCACCTACAGCTGGTTTGGAACAGTTACATTGCTTAGCAACATCCAAATCAATCAAAATGAAAATCTGATTAAATGGTCACCCAGACCTAATGGAGGTCGGTACATCCATGATACATCCACACACAATCAGTGACTGAGGAACCAGTCCTTTCGAAAGTTCACTCTGGACTCCAACCTTAAGTTTGTGTAAGACGTCTTGGCCACAGACGATGGATCATCATTTACCAGCAGGGAATTGGAGTATTTACTAGGTTGGATGGCATTTGGCATGTAAGGACAATTCCATACGATCCATCATCCAATGGTCTGGTGGAAAGACCAGTCCAAACTTTGAAGGAAGGCTTAAAAAAAACAGCTTCACTCGATACCAGCAGCAGAGTTTCAAGATCAGATTACTTACTTACAGTGTGGAAACAGGTCCTTCGGCCTAACAAATCCACACTGACCCGCCAAAGCACAACCCATCCAGACCCGTTCCCCTACATTTACCGCTTCACCTAACTCTATGAGCAATTTAGCATGGCCAATTCACCTAACCTGCACATTTTTGGACTGGGAGGAAACTGGAGCACCCGGAGGAAACCCACGCAGACACGGGGAGAACGTGCAAACTCCACACAGTCAGTCGCCTGAGGCAGGAATTTAACCCGGATCTCTGGCACTGTGAGGCAGCAGTGCTAACCACTGTGCCACCGTTTCAAGGGCGGAGCTGTAACTGAGCTAATTTGGACAGTGTCCTGCACGTGTAAATAAAGGGTAACTTGGTGATAGGATACCCGCCAAAGTATTAGTTAATCCAACAATTTACTCCTTGTTTAGTTCTGTCAATTTTGGTCTGGTCATACTTCTATCAGACAGTGTAGGAATTTTGTGAAATTGCATTAAAAGTGCAATGTAAATGCAAGTTGTTGATGTTGCTTGAAATGTTTCCTTAGTACTTGACAATATAACACTTGAACAACTGGCTCTTACTAGAAGAAGATCAGGAACTTTGCGAGATACATTTTGCCTTCCCTCTTTAAGCAAAATCTTTCTCTGAGAAAAAAAGGTTTTGAATACTGTCTTATTATACAATTGACAAAACACAAAGATCTAATCTCAGCCAACCATCTGAATCATCACATCAAACATCCACGAGAACCCTCTCCTTCAATCAACTATCCAGGCTTTGGGAATTGGGATTTCTGGATCATTCATTCAGTTACGTTATATCTGTTACCCATTGGCACTTTGGTACATTTTCAAGCTGTATTTTGTTTTGATTTACTTCGAGAAATTACATTCAATCTATTTTGAAAACATCTCTTGAAAGTTGTCTCCAGCTACATTCTGTTATTGAGCCACATGATGTACTCAAAAATAAAATAGGCTCATACAAGTTTACCATTTCTTTAGATCCTTTTACCACTTTCTACAGATCCTTGAGACATTGAGTGAATATGTAATAGGAAAACAACAGCATTGCAAATGAATATGTTCATGTGTGGATTAATTCATAGTATCATGCTGCTTTTGAAATATTTTATATAATTTTAAAAACAAATACTTTAAAGAACTTCTGAATTAAAATAGTCCATATTTGTTTTTCTCAACCAAGATATTTAAATAGAATGCATTTCATTTGCTAGAAGATAACAAGGTTTATTTAATTTTTATGCATTAATAAATGATCTTTTATGTGCCATTTTTACAATATGAATATTATCATTTGATTTTTAAAAATCAGTTTGTTTGCTTTTGTTAATCTGTCAGCTGTTTAATAACACAGAGTATACAATATCTGTTTTTGGGGCAAATCAATTTATTTGAGATCATGCTTCTGAAGGAAATTAGGAGATATGGAGGCAGGCTTTGAGATGTAATGAACATTGCAGATGCTGGCGATCAGAGTCAAAGAGTTTGGTGCTGGAAAAGCACAGCAGTCAGGCAGCATTCGAGGAGCAGGAGAGTTGACGTTTTGATCATAGGCTCTTCATCAGAAATGAGAGGGTGGCCCAAGAGGGCTGAGAGATAAATGGGAGGGGGAAGGGGCTGGGGTAAAGTGGCTGGGAATGCGATTGGTAGTTGAAGGTGGAGGATGATGGTGATAGTTTGGAAAGGAAGGTGGAGTGGATAGGTGGGGAGGAAGATGGACAGGTCGGATAGGTCAACAGGGCGGTGCCGAGTTGGAAGGTTGGATCTGGGATAAGGTTGGGTGAGGTGAGATGAGGAAACTGATGAAATCCATATTGATCCCATGTGGTTGGTGGTTCTCATGGCGTTCTTCCTCCAAGCGTCGGTGGTAAGGGTTTGGCGGTGGAGGAGGACCAGGACCTGCATGCCCATGGCGGAGTGGGAGGGGGATTTAAAGTGCTCGGCCATGGGGCACTGGGGTTGTTTTGTGCGTGTGTCCTGGAGATGTTTTCTGAAGTGTTCCGCTAGTAGGGATCCTGTCTCACCAATGTAGAGGAGACCACATCGTGAGCAACAGATATAGTGACGTAACACCTACATCACATGTTACGACACTTCCATCTCCATGGATCCCACAGGCATCACTTCTGTCCCCCCGATGCCTGGGATAAGCGTCACTTCCGTAGTGACGTCACCCTCGATCTCACAGCCACTTCCACCCCAGTTACAGTCTCTACCCATGACCTCACGTCCCATCACCAAACCATCATCTCCCAGACCATACACAACCTCATCACCTCAGGGGATGTCCTACCACAGCCTCCAACGTCATAGTTCGGGAACCTCACACTGCCCTGTTCTACCTTCAATCCAAAATTCACAAACCTGACTGCCTCAGTTGACCTACCATTTCGGCCTGTTCCTGCCCTACCAAACTCATCTCCACATACCTTGACACCTTCCTATGCCCCCGATCCAGGAACTCCCCATCTACGTTCGGGACACCACCCATGCCGTCCACCTTCTCCAAGACTTCCATTTCCCTGGCCCCCAAGGCCTCATCTTCACCATGGACATCCAAACCCTCTACACCTCTATCCACCATGATGAGGGCCTCCAATCCCTCTGCTTCTTCCTCTCCTGACATCCCGACCAGTACCCTTCCACTGACACTCTCATTCATTTGGCTGAACTAGTCCTCACCCTCAATAATTTCTCCTTTGAATCGTCCCACTTCCTCCAGAGCAAAGGGATAGCCATGAGCACTTGCATGGGCCCCAACTATGCCTGTCTCTTTGAGCTTACCTGGAACAGTCCATCTTCCAGAGTTACACCGGCACAACTCCCCACCCTTTCCTCGGCTACATCGATGACTGGATTGGTGCCCTGGAGGAGATTGAACAGTTTATCAACTTCACACACATGTTCCAACCTTAAATTCACCTGGACCATCTCGGACACCTCCCTCCCCTTCCTGGACCTCTCCACCTCCATTAACGGTGACCGACTCAACATGGACATCTACTACATCCCCCCACCAACCCACCCTCCACTCCCAGCACCTTTCCCTGCCACTGCAGGAATTGCAAAACCTGCATCCACACCTCCCCTCCCTCACCTCCATCCAAGGTTCCAAAGGAATTTTCCACATTCATCAGAGATTTATCTGCACTTCAACACACGTCATCTACTGTATCCATTGCTCCTGCTGTGGTCTCCTCTATACTGGGGAGACAGGACGCCTACACGCAGATAATGACCAGATAATCCTTTTAGTGATGTTGTTTGAGAGGCTATGCACTGATCAGGACACAAGTATATTAATGCAGCTGCATACATGGCATTGGAAATTAAACAACATATTATTGGGATTAATTGTTTGCACATTTCCCAGAGAACATCTCTGGGACACACGCAGAAAACAACCCCACCACCCTGTGGCTGAGCACTTTAACTCCCCCTCCCACTCCGGCAAAGACAAGCAGGTCCTGGGCCTCCTCCATCACCAAACCCTTACCACCCCATGCCTGGAGGAAGATCTCCTCGTCTTCGGCCTTGGGACCCTCCCCAACCACACAGGATTAATGTGGATTTCACCAGTTTCCTCATTTATCCTCACACCACCTTTTCCCAGATCCAGCCTTCCAAAGCGATACCATCTTCATGACCTGCCCTACCTGTCCATCTTCCTCCCCAACTATCCACTCCCATCCATTTCTCTGACCTTTCACCTTCACTCCCAGCTTTATCTACCTATCGCATTCCCAGCCCCACCCCCTCCCATTGATCTCTCAGCTCCCTTGGGCCGCCCCCTCATTCCTGATGAAGAGCTTATGCCCAAAACGTCGATTCTCCTGCTCCTCGGATGCTGCCTGACCGGCTGTGCTTTTCCAGCACCACACTCTCACGCTTTGAGATGATACTACCTCCTGCAGTGAGACAGTTTGTGCAGACATCATTTGGAGATATTTGTGGTTTCCTGCTTGGTATTTTTATGCCACAACTTCCTACTGGCTGTCAGACAAAATGCTGCTCATTAGCCTTCTCCCTTGCAAATGAAAATGCAGGCTTGCATAAGACAGCAATCATAAGCATGAAATCATTGAGGAGGAAAGCAGAGTGGCGGTTTGCAGTGAAACAAACCACTGAGTGATATTGGGAAATGTGCAAACCATTAATCCCAATAAAATGTCGTTTAATTTCCAATGCTATGTATGCAGCTGCATTGATATAATTGTGTCCTGGTCAGTGCATAACCTCTCAACCAACATCACTAAAAGGCTTATTTGGTCATTATAACCCCATACACCAATTGGACTTCACATTTCTTACATCATAGCAGTTACTACACTTCAAAAGTGCACATTGACTTGAAAGCAATTTTGAGCATTCTGCAGTCAGGAAAATTGTTCTTTTAATGTATTACTTTTTAAAAAATTTGTTTCTTTTCTCTTGTTTGGATTAGAAATGAAAGCCAAAAATAAAACAGTGAGGGAAACCTTGCTAGTTAGCTCGCACTATCTAGAGCCCCTTGAAAACATTGACAGACTCATGGGGACTCCCTTTCCTAACTTACAAAAGACAGTATCAGTTATTAAAAGGTAAGTGTTGCTTTCATGGAAGAATATGAAATTTATTGGTATGTGGCATCAAGAAATGTGTTGTAGTTGTCAACAAATATTAAAAATAAAACCAGACTGCTATGTCATTAGAGACATCTGGTGGTGATTTAACCTGAGGGCGAACACACCTCAAGTGAGGAGAGGGTTGAGGAGGAGAGTCCTTCATGGTAAACTCTGGAATTGAACCCACAACACTGGCATCACTCTGCATTACAAAGCAGCCATCCAGCCAACTGAACTCAATGATCCATTTAATGCAAAGGTTGTTTGTAAAAAGTTATTATTTTAAATTACCAGGATTGACTTGATTGAGCTTCAAATGTTGGATTGTGTATGACTAATACATGCTAAAGATAAAATATGAAATTATTGTGATTGATTCTCACAGTAGAAAATATATAAGTAAATGGGATTATATTTTAAAGGTCGCTTTTGCCTTTCAGAATTGAGTAAAATATGTACAATCCTTTCAATGTTTATTTTCATTGCAGTTTTTAGAGCTGTATAATTTCTAATCAGGAATAATCAGAACAATTTCTGTCAATTTTTTACACTGACTCCAAATGTACTGAAGTGTAAAATAATTCTGAATATTTCCAAATGTCTTGCATTGGAGAGTGACAGTATATCTGAATGCAATAAAGGGGATTATTAATAATCTATGAAAAGATCTATGGAGGTGAAACTGATCTTCAGCAGCATCATATGGCATGTAGTAAGAAATTAGCAGATTCCTTTACACTCCTCCCAACTTTCATCAATATCCATGGAAGAGAAAAAGCAGTTTAAAATGGGCTGCTGATTGCTATGACCTAGTTTCATTGTACTGAAGGAGGCTAGCTTTCACTGCCCTACAGTTGGTCCTTGTGTTTGAAAGATGGTGAATATGCTTGAAAATGGATGGGATAACAGGTCATTGCTGAACAATGGAATTCCTACAGAGAGCTCCCTGGACTATTGGATAGAATAATTTTGCACCACATTCATTTAATTTCTGATGTACACTTTGTTTTCTGATCTAAACTGGGATTATAATATCACTGTAATGGAAAGGTCTTAATTAATTGGTTAGGATTTATTATGCTGTTTACCATGACTAGGCTGAAAAGGACACAAATCAATGTTAATACTGGATTCCAGAGGGATTCTAACTTTAACAATCTGCTTATGCATTGTTGCTTACATTTAGCATGTGGTCACCACAGTAAGTTCTGGATGACTGACAGCATGAGTCAACCTCCACCTCAGAATAAATCTTGACTTTCAAGAGAGCATGTTTTTTCTGAGCTGATTTTGTTATTGCAGTGATGAATTTCATATAATGTTGCTCATGGTTAGTTCAAAGGAATAAAAACCAGTTAATGGACAAATGGTGAGGTGAGTGATAACAAAGGAGGAGGAGAGTCTGAGGATCTGGTGAAATCTTAAATGCACTGTGCAGCAGATAAAACAGGCAGAGGCAGAACAAGCATTACTGTCACTGTTGTAACTTTACTGATCAATACAGTGTATTCAGGTAAAGCAGATAATCTTTCAGAAATTTTGCAGGCTGTTGAACTGTCTTTTGAGCTACTAACCTGAGTCTGGAATCCTCCAAAAACATTACCAATGATGGGTTAGAGTCTAAGACTTTCAAGGATTCTGACTGACATAGCTTAATATTTAGGCAAGTAAAGTTAGAGGAATTAAAGCATGCCTTAATTCCCAAGATACAATTAAACTGATGCCACCAACTCACCACTGGCCCTCAGCCACTCCTCATGCCCCTACCAGGAACCCCAATCCAGCTCCTGACATCACTACCCTAACCAAACCAGGTCCACCCAATCCAGTCCTTAGAGTATCACCATGACCTCACAACCTGATCAGAGTCCCAGCAGCCCTCTGGACTCCCAATTTACACATGCCACATGCTCCAGACTTGACCCCTGCCTCACTAGCTTGTCCCAATCTGATCTGACCCTTGATAACTCTCTGCAATGCTGAAGTGTTCCTCAGTTTGCCTGATCCGCCTGCTGACCTGACAATCCCCCCACTCCCAGACCCAGTAACCCCTGGGCTGACTCAGCGTCTGATTTGCCCTCAACCCCACTCAGCAGCGGCAACCTACTCTTCAAATCCCCAATGAAATGCAACCCCCCACCCCACTAACTCTTCCTCAATCTGATCCTCTCTGATACTCTCCCTGAATGTCCATGGATCCAATACTCTCTGACCTGAGTCAACCTGACTCCCTACCCCACTCCAAAATGGACCAATGCCAGCAGCCCCAAACAGTCCCCATCCTGACCTACCTGAAGTATTCATCTTCTTGCTTAGCGCCCTAAACTAAATGTCTCGTTCACCTAGCACCCAGACCGTCCTCACCCAATTTGAACCCTACGCTTCACTCACCTGCCAGCCTACCTCATCACCAACCTTGTGCCAAAACTGCTCACCCCCACTACCCAAATCTCTCTACCCACCTGCCTCACTACCTTATATACTTACCATGGTTTCAGCGCTGATCCCCTTCACTGCTGTGTGCATGGATTTCTGGACTACACTAGACTGCTTCAGCTGAGGATTTTAGTATCTAATAAATTGTCATTGCCTATTGTCCATTCTTTGTTGTTGGTCAGGTGAAGTGGGAGAGAAACTTCAGAACATCTCGTCGGAAAGCAAGCGTACTGAAGAATATGGAACACAAACAGGTAGATATATGCACCATTACCTAAACGGTAGTTTTGGCTCTAGGGACCAAATAGACTTTTTTCTTATCAAATGTGTGACTGTGCTTGAATCACTTGAATTCAGCAGGAATTTTACTGATCTGTTGGAAAGATGGAGGATCACATTTGAGATTCAAAAGTCATTAATTACGAAAGGAAAAACTGTGGTTAAATTCATAGAGATGCTGAGCGTTTCTGCATTCAAAGGTTGACAAGTGCAAAATGTGCAGCCAGTCATAATTATATCTAGAAATGCTCTACATTGAAACTTGATAGCAAGGTTTTACCATGCAGCTAGATGTGCGGCTGCTGCACATTAAAATTTTAGCTGTTCCTGCCAAAAAGATAGGGCGCCATTTGAATCGAGTAAGCAAGATTTCTTTGCGTGGGAATGTAGTTAGTATAGATTGTGGAAAGGAAATCCAAATTAGTACAAACCATTGACTAAAGGAGGCCACGTTCAGAGAAAGTGGTGCAGTTAGCAGGATTTAGATTGTGTGCTGCTTATGTGATGGGGACTGTTGCAGTTCTCAGAGTTCAGATATTCTACTGACATATCATTTTTGTGCAAATTTGACACAAGTTTATATTGTCCTGTACAATTGGAGGAATAAAGATGTCAGTAGCTCAGAGAAATCCTTTTTCCAGTTGTATTGTGGAGAGTCTGCAAAATGCCTGTCCAAATACACACAGTCGACTGAATACATTTACTTGTTTGGTCTGCAGGAGTGCTGTGTATGTGCTCGTGATGTGAGGCCGGGGCAATTAATTAGGCATCCAGAGATTCAGTGATGCCACACATTTCTTTCATTTGTTCATGGAAGTGGCTATTGCTGGCTGGGGCAGAACTTATTGCTCATCCCTAATTGCCCAGAGGGGCTTTTAAGAGTTGATCACTTTGTTGTGTGTCACAACTAGATCAGACCAGGCGAGAACAGCAGATTTCCTTCTCTAAAAGGCATGAGTGAACCACATTACATTTGTGACAATCGGCTATGGTTACATGTTCACTATTGGACTAGCTTTTCATTCCAGTTCGTTTTAAATTGAATTCAAATCTCACCATGTGTCGTCATGTTGCATGTCATGTGCAGCTCATGCATTGAACAGCACATCTCCTGCAGTGAGATAAAGGAGAGATTGAGAGAGATGAAAGTAGATGGAAGAGCTGTTTGAGGTGATGCAGAAGCAGGAAAATGTTAAGTTGTCCCCAGTGAGTAAGAAGATGGAGCAGAGGGCAGGACAGGTTAATACTTTGGGCGGATTGGCTAGGTGAGAGATAATAATTGGAGATACTGCATGCAAGAGTGAGCATTGTACACCATTAGCCTTTGTGTTCTTACTGTGCATTGACAATTTAGGATAAAGTAGCAAAGAGAAGATGGTGGCACTTCCCAATTTGGAGCATAGAAGATCACAGGCCTTCTTCCTGTCCTGTTGACTTTTTGTTCTTTAAAAGAAGTAGCATTGACCTTTAGACTCAGTTTTATTATTAAGATGAGCATTTACCAGTTGCATTTGTTGATTGAATTTCATTTTAAAACTAAATTCAAATGATGAATGCTTACCAACTTAGCTATTCCTGTCATGAACAAGTGGGGTGTGTTGTCACCTCTATTTTTACACCTCCTTGGTTGCTCGCAACAAAGACTTGTGATTCTTTTTCACATGCAGCTATATCACATTTCATTTCAAATGTAGAACTGGCTCGAATTAAGGAGCCATTTACAAGGATTTTTCAGGAAATGAAAGAATTCTATTGCTTACTAATGTTGAGAAAAATAGTAAAACACACAGCGACACTGGCATAAGGTTTAAAAAGGGAAGAGTGATGATTACAAAAATTTAAGACCAACAATAAGTAGTGGGAAACTACTTAGATTCAATGTGATGTTAACCTGAGACAACACTTGTTTAGTTGATGTCTTTTATATGCAGTAGTGGTGAAATTTGCAGATATTTTGCATTCTCAGTGTTGTCCAACTTGCCTTATCATCAGACATTGTTTTTCAAGAGGCGGAGAGAAACATTGAGAGAGGGGGCGAGAGAGAGAAAGAGAGAGAGAAAGGGCGATTAGGCTTTGCAGTTCTATATTACAATTTCTTTTTGTTTTGTTTTTTCTCTGCCTAAAGCTGTTGTCTGAAATAACATTGTTACTTTAGTATTCTCATATATGTCTTTGATGTTTTTTTCAAGCTCTAGAATCTGCACATAACTTTCATCCTAAAAGGTGAAACTTACAGAAATGTGTGAATCAACCAACAATATGGACCAGAACTTCAATGAATCGTTCTTTATTCCTTTAGCTCAGACTAATTTTTGTACATTGATGATTTCGTGACTTTAACTTTCAGTGGTCAGATGACACTAAGGCCATCTAAATTGGTGTTTTTGTCACTTTTTAAAACCATTTTAGCTCTTGAAGTGTTCTATGTATCACAATCAGATGATCAAAGTCAAAAATGGACATTCCTTTTTACCACTGTCATAATATTCCAAATGTTTACTTGATAAATTTAGTTAATTTCATTTACCTCTGCTGAAAAGAGTAGTTGTTTACCACAAACTTTTACTACATGAAAGGAGATCTTAATATTAGGAAACTTCTGGTAATGTTAAGATGCAGTATTTTCTCAGGCAGGGTTAAAAGCAAGTGGAATATATTACTATCTAGAACAACAAATCTGCAATATGTAAGCTTATTTCAAGGATGATTTGAAGAGGAAATTGAATGGTACAGGCTGAGATCTAGGTTAAGATAATGATAAAATAATGACGTATTGCATAATTCCTTCTTGCCAAGCATATATTGTCAAGTTTAGAAAGCCGAGCTTCTTGCTCACTTTATCATGGTATATGTATCATTACAAATAAACACAAAGTTTTAATTTTTACATGTTTAAATCCACTAATGCATTTCTATCTGTTTATCTTCTCTCTCATCGATCTTTTAAACAAATACTAGACAGCAACTAACTGTCGATAACTGAGGGTGTGGGATCACTCTTCCTGTGTAGACAGTTTATTTGATTCTTTTAAACTCATTTTATTCTCTGGCTATCCAATGAGACTGAATTTGTTAAAGCCACAATGAAATGACATGTCAAACACAATCATCTTGTTAGAAGCTGCTGATCCATTTGTTGAGGCTGCTGAGCTTGTCCATAATGAGCTCTGTGTTGCAAAACTGCTGAACATTGTGCATCACCCTAATCGATTGCAGTGGGAAACTACCAACTTTATGCAATCTGCTAGATCATCTCCAACCCCTTAGGATGGTATAGTGTACCAGACAATCTGAGGCAGATCTAACGGAACTGAGAAAAACCAGATGTTTGATTACTCTGATATGCAAACAAATTGTTTGATAATGGTGACTAAACTTTATTCAGCTCGAGTGAGACCCAATATATTACAGTCTTTAGTAATACTTTCCAAGGAGTCATTGACACATACCGTCAAATTAAAGAAATGAGCAGAAGAGGCAGTTATAAGTAGTTGGCTTCACCCTAGTTCACCCTTTGAGTGTCTTCTGGATTCTTTCTGAAAACTTTGAAGTCTCCTGTCTATTCGGACTCTCTTTCTTTTACATATTTTCTAACCAACATGTCCAGAGATGTTATTACACACTGCTGGACTGGGTGGGAGTTGAACATGGGCCTCCAGACTCAGTCCTCCTACCATCTTATCTCCTTCTGTAAAATTCAAAACTACCAAAATTCACTAAATCAATCAGAGGTTGGCACCAACTTCAAACTTGAAGAGTCTGGTGCTGGAAATGGACCGCCAGTCAGGCAACATCCGAGGAGCAGGAGAGTCGACGTTTCGGGCTTAAGCCTTTCATCAGGGCTTATGCTCCTCGGAAGCTGCCTGACCTGCTGTGCTTTTCCAGCACCACACTCTTCGATTCTGATCTCCAGCATCTGCAGTCCTCACCTTCTCTTACCATCATCCTGCTGTCCAATTCAAGAAATGCTCTGGACATCTTGGCCCAGTATGCTCAGGTTTCACCAATCTCTGGACTCCATGCTATCACTCATTTTGAGAGATAGGACTATCATTATCCCACAATTTAACGTTTCCCCACATAAATGTGTCATGAATCATAGAGTCATTGAAATATAGAGGGCTACTGTACAGGAAAAGGCCCATCGGCCGATCAAATCTGAGCCGGTCAAAAACAACCAATTGCTGACTTTAACTTAATTTTACTCAGCTAGTAACCTATTAGTGTCCTTTTTAAATTTTCTCACTTCTCCTACTACCCTTGTCAGTTTGTATAATGTCCTAATGGTTTTCCACTGGAATTTCTGAGCTCGCAGTGAACTATAGCATGCTACAAGACACTAGTTGTCTTGCACATTAGCATTTCGATAACTTTTTATTCTAATTAACCCATCATTTCTTCTTGCTAATCCTGCTTCTTTCTGAATCACATGATCACTTGGGAATAGGGTAGGCACAGCAAACACTCATATACAGAGACCAGACCCTGTCTCAAGTTTCTCCCTTTCCGAGATTTTTAAGTTTTAAACCTCTCAAATCAGCAATATTTTTGTGCGTTTAAAAGATTGTGTTCATGGGATGTGGGCGTGGCTGGCGAGGCAAGAATTTCTTGCCAATTTCATATTGCCCTTGAGAAGGTGGCGCAAAGTTGCTTTCTTCATCTGCTGCAGTTGGAATGTTAGGGTTGGAATTTTATACACCTAAAAGCTTCTAACAAAAGACTTGTAGGATTTTGAGCCAGGAACAGTGAAGGAATGGCAATATTGTTGTGAGGAAGCAACATGGTTTGAGGGGAACTTTCAGCATTGGTGCTCCCAAGTATCACCTGCTCATTATTCTAGCTGGTACAGGTCATGGGTTTGGAAGATGGTGTCAAATGAATGTTGATGAGTTGCTGCAGTGCATCTTGTATATGGTACACACTGCTGTCACAGTTCTTCTTGCGCTTAGCAGAGGTGAAAGTGCTTGCCACTGCCATACTACCCAGCTGTGCATGCTGAATGCCAAAGACCATAAAGACATAGGGGTGGAAATAGACTACTCAGCTCATGGAGGCTGGTCTGACATTTAGTAAGATCATGGCTGATCTGATAATCCTTAATTCCATTTTCCTGCCTTATCTCCACAACCTTTGATTCCCTTAAACGACTAAAAATCTGTCTTTTCTCGGCATTGGAGGTATGCAATGATTCAACCTGTACAGCCCTCAGTTGTAAAGCATTTCACAGATTCACTGCTCTCTGAGAGAAGAAATTCCTTCTCATCTCTGTCTTGAATAGGTGACCATTTACCTCGTCCTAGGATCTTCCACAAGGGGAATCTACCTCTCTGCATTTACCCTGTAAAGCTCCCAAAGAATCCCATATGTTTCAGTCAGGTCCCCTCTCATTCTTCTGAACTACAATGAGTACAGACCATATCTATTTAATTTCTACTTGTAAGACAGTCCCTCCATATCGAGGATCAGCTTGTGAACTTTCTCTGCAGTGCTTGCAATGCCAATATATCTTTCTGAGAACTTTTTCAACAATTTCTGATATTGTTTCAGTCTTCTATTCTTCCTGCCAAAGTACATAACTTACATTTTCCCACATTTCATCTGCCAAGTTTTTGCCCACTCACATAACCTGTCTATATTCCTCTATAAACTCTTTGTGTCTTTCTCACTACTTGCCCTCCCACTTATTTTTGAGCCATCCATAACTTTGGCAATAATATGTTCCTGAAGAAGGGCTCATGCCCGAAATGTCAATTCTCCTGCTCCTTGGATGCTGCCTGACCTGCTGCGCTTTTCCAGCAACACATTTTCAGCAATAATATGTTCACTCCAATAGCTACAGGTTGCTATTCTGAAAATGCCTCCTTTATGCCAACTCTCTGACTACTTTCAGTTAGCCAATCTTTTTTCCATGCAAATATACCAATCCCAAAAACATGAGCTGTTAACTTATTAAGTAGCCTTATGTACAATACCTTACTGAATACTGGATAAAGAACTGGTTGAGCAACAGGAGACAGAGAGTAGTGGTTGAAGGGAGTTTCTCAAAATGGAGAAAGGTGACCAGTGGTGTTCCACAGGGGTCAGTATTGGGGCCACTGTTGTTTGTAATATACATAAATGATCTAGAAGAGGGCACTGTTGGTATGATCAGCAAGTTTGCAGATGACACAAAGATTGGTGGAGTAGCAGAAAGCATAAGGGACTGTCAAAAAATCCAGGAGGATATAGATAGACTGGAGAGTTGGGCGGAAAAGTGGCAGATGGATTTCAGTCCAGACAAATGTGAAGTGATGCATTTAGGCAAGACTAATTCTAGAGCAACTTATACAATGAATGGAAGAGCCTTGGGAAAAGTTGATGGGCAGAGAGATCTGGGAATGCAGGTCCATTGTACCCTGAAGGTTGCTGCACAGGTGGATAGAGTGGTCAAGAAGGCATATAGTATGTTTGCCTTCATCGGATGGGGTATTGAGCATAAGAGCTGGCAAGTCATGTTAAAATTGTACAAGACATTGGTTCGGCCGCATTTAGAATACTGTGTACAGTTCTGATCGCCACATTACCAAAAGGATGTGGACGCTTTGGAGAGGGTGCAGAGAAGGTTTACGAGGATGTTGCCTGGTATGGAAGGTGCTAACTATGAAGAGAGGTTGGCTAGGTTAGGTTTGTTTTCATTAAAAAAAGGAGATTGAGGGGGCACCTGATTGAGGTTTACAAAATCATGAAGCTTACAGACAAGGTGGATAGAGACAAGCTTTTTCCCAGGATGAAGGATTCAACAACCAGAGGTCATGCTTTCAAGGTGAGAGATGGAAAGTTTAAGGGGGATACACGTGGCAAATACTTCACACAGAGGGTGGTGGGTGTTTGGAACGCATTGCCAGCAGAGGTAGTAGAGGCAGGCACGGTAGATTCATTTAAGATGCGTCTGGACAGATGCATGAGTAGGTGGGGAGCCGAGGGATACAGATGCTTAGGAATTGGGTGACAAATTTAGACAGTAGATTTGGATCGGCTCAGGCTTGGAGGGCCGAAGGGCCTATTCCTGGGCTGTAAAGTTTCTTTGTTCTTCTTTGTTCTAATACCTTCTGGAAATCCAAATATATTACATCTATATCCTGCATGTTACCTCTTCAGAGATGTAATTAATTTGGCAGGCCTGATTCCTCTTCATGAAGCCATGTTGATTGATTATGTCTGTTTGATTATGTAATGATATGCTTTATAAGAGCCTAACATTTTCTCAATGACTGAAGATAAGCTCGCTGGCCTACAGTTACTGCAGTTATTTATTTGTTGAGGGTAAGTATATTATATTAGCTGTTTTCCAATCTTTTGGGACTTTTCTAGGATCTAAGGATTATGCAAGATTACTACCAGTGTATCCACTATCTCTGTAGCTACTTCATTTAATATCTGATCCACATCAGATCCAGGACACCTTGTCACCTTTACTCATATGGATTTCTCTAGCACTTATTGTCAAGTGTTAGTTATTGTATTTATTTCCAGCTCACCTTTAGTATTTAGCAATTTTGAAATGTCATTAATGTGATCTACTGTGAAGATTGATTTAAAGCATTTATTAAACTTCTCTGCCATTTGCTGGTTCCTCATGATTATTTTCTTGGTTCATTCTCTCAGGGGTTTATGTTCACTTTGACCCCCTTTTCATTTTTAAATTCTAAAAGCAGCTTTTACTGTCTGTTTTAATATTACTTGCTAACTTACTCTCACGGTTTATTTTTATTAAATTATTTTTAGATTACTTTTGTTGGCTTTCAAAATTTTCTTGATCCTCTGGTTTATCACTAATCTTTGCCACACTGTATATTTTATCTTTCAATTTAATGCTATACGTTTCTTCCTTGATTGAATTAGCAGGAGGAGCTAGAGATGACTCATGCTAAGACCTCCATGTTTTGACAATCAAGTAGAATCATTGTGGTGTACTGCATCGCTTCCCCAGAGTAACCATGGTGAATGTGCTTTAAGATTCTTCAGGTTCCACATTGTATTGGATAACTCATTACCTCTCTTGTCTTTTGCAGGCACCAGCAGAATACAAGCAGAATTCCTGCCTCAGGCATCTGTCTGTGTGGAGTTTGCGCATTCTCCCCGTGTCTGCGTGGGTTTCCTCCGGGTGCTCCGGTTTCCTCCCACAGTCCAAAGATGTGCAGGTCAGGTGAATTGGCCATGCTAAATTGCCCGTAGTGTTAGGTGATGGGTAGAAATGTAGTGGAATGGGTCTGGGTGGGTTGCTCTTCGGAGGTTCGGTGTGGGCTTGTTGGGCCAAAGGGCCTGTTTCCACGCTGTAAGTGATCTAAATCTAAAGTAACCTCCGACCCACACAAGTTCCCAAATCCTCCTCCACCTCTGGGGAAGGAGTCACAGATACTTCAAAAGAAGCGCTAACAAGGGGCTGCACCCTCTACTAGCTTAGACACTGTCAATCTGGGTGGTTGCAAGATGAGAATTGCAAGCACATTTTGGTGAGGGCATCACTATCACGTTTCAGCAGCTGACCAAAGGAGAAATGCTCCAGATCATAGGGGCATTCAGAGAGCTGTCAGAGACCAGGCAGATCAGCCCCAGGCAGGAGAGGACTTCATGGTGCCTGATATTCATAATTTCATGTAAATGCACAGGAGCAGCAGCCATGTTTATTGGTTGGAGGAGTCTGCCAACGTTACCAGTGCTGTGCTGGCTCTGGCGTACATACGTCTGGCTGCTCCCATGGACAGGTTGGCACATGCTATGCTCAGAGACTACATTAGTGTGGTGCTGGAAAAGCACAGCAGGTCAGGCAGCGTCCGAGGTGCAGGAAAATCGACGTTTCGGGCAAAAGCCCTTCATCAGGACTGAAGGGAAATGAGGAAACTGGTGAAGTTCACGTTGATGCCCTGGGGTTGAAGTATTCTGAGGCGGAAGATGAGACGTCCTTCCATCAGGCGTCGGGTGGTGAGGGAGTGGCGGTGGAGGAGGCCCAGGATCTGCATGCCCTTGGAAGAGTGGGAGGTGGAGTTGAAATGTTGGGCCATGGGGCAGTGGGGTTGATTGGTGCGGGTGTCCCAGAGAAGTTCCCTAAAGCGCTCTGTGAGAAGGTGTCCGGTCTCCCCAATGTAGAAGAGACCACATCGGGATCATCGGGAGCAACATTGGTGGATGTGCAGGTGAAAATTTAATGGATGTGGAAGGCTCCTTTGGGGCCTTGGATGGAGGTGAGGGGGGAGGTGTGGGTGCAGGTTTTGCAATTCCAGCGGTGGCGGGGGATGGTGCCAGGACAGGAGGGTGGGTTGTTGGGGGGTGTGGACCTGATCAGGTAGTCATGGAAGGAACAGTCTTTGCGGAAAGTGGAAAGGGATGGGGAGGGTCCGTTTGGAGGTGGCAGAAATGTCGGCGGATGATGCGGTTTCTGCGAAGGTTGGTAGGGTGGAAGGTGAGCACCAGGGACATTCTGTCCTTGTTATGGTTGGAGGGGTGGGGTCTGAGGGCAGAGGTGCAAGATGTGGATGAGATGCACCGGAGGGCATCTTCAACCATGTGGGAAGGGAAATTGTGGCCTTTAAAGAAGGAGGCCATCTGGTGTGTTCTGTGGTGGAACTGGTCCTCCTGGGAGCAGATACGGCAGCGGTGGAGGAATTGGGAATACGGGATAGCATTTTTGCAGGAAGTAGGGTGGGAAGAGGTGTAATCCAGGTAGCTGTGTGAGTTGGTGGGTTTGTAAAAAATGTCAGTGTCAAATTGGTCTTCATTGATGGAGATGGAGAGGTCCAGGAAGGGGCGGGAGGTGTCAGAGATGGTCCAGGTGAATTTAAGGTCGGGGTGGAGTGTGTTGGTGAAGTTGATGAATTGCTTAACCTCCTTGCGGGAGCACGAGGTGGCGCCAATGCAGTCATCAATGTAGCGGAGGAAGAGATGGGGAGTGGTGCCGGTGTAACTACGGAAAATGGACTGTTCTACGTAGCTGACAAAGAGACAGGCATAGCTGGGACCCATACGGGTGCCCATGGCTACCCCTTTGGTCTGGAGGAAGTGGGAGGATTTGAAGGAGAAATTGTTAAGGATGAGGACCAGTTCAGCCAAATGAATGAGAGTGTCAGTGGAAGGGTACTGATGGGGACGTCAGGAGAGGAAGAAACGGAAGGCTTGGAGGCCCTGGTCATGGCGCATGGAGGTGTGCTCAGCCAGGCCTGGCAGAACACTTAGTGACTCTTCAAAATAATGCAGGCTTATACTTTATCACTTTAACCATTGGTGCTCTGCATCAAAGACAAGGCGACAAAGCAGGCTGTTGGTGGTCAGGATGGTGAGAAATGTTCATACCAGGTGCCCCCAGACAGAGGAGGAAGCAGACAACTGGCACTTCCACAGAGGAGGAACTGCACACAGGCTCCCCCAGAATTCTCCTTTCATGGCATTCTAGAGGTGCCTGGTCCTAATATCTCCCCCGCTCCCCCCCACCACCTCACCCGCAAAAACTGCAGAATGGGAAGCCAAGGAGACTTTCTATTGCTATAAATGCCCTAGGGGCATCCTGTCAAATCTTCAAGACCAACAGGCTTCACTATAGGACAGGGAGGAGAAAGTGAGAACTGCAGATGCTGGAGATCAGGGTCAAGAGTGTGGTGCTAGAAAAGCACAGCAGGTCAGGCAGCATCCAAGGAGCAGGGGAATCAACGTTTCGGGCATAAGCCCTTCATCAGGAAACATCTGCTGTGCTTCACTATAGGACAGGCTTCTTCTCCCCGAGCTGTGAAACCTGGGGCTCCATCAAGGAGGGCAAGGGGAAAGAAAGATTTGATGACATGTAGGGCATGAGTGACATTTCATTGCACAGAGAATATCACATATATTTGCACTTTATATCATTACTTGTCTGATCAACTATCATTTTAGCTGCAGCTCCAAGAACAGAGAAGCCACCCTTCAAATAATGCCAAATAATATTACAACCCTGTCGAAAGAAGTGTTACTCTTCCACCAATGTCCAAATTGACATCATATGTTGTCATTGATAAGTGTGGGAGCTTCAAACAAGAGGCCTTCACATGATTGTTAATGTCAAGTGCATTAAACGAAAGGAAAAGTCAAGTAAGATCAAATAAAAATCTCCGCCTCCACGATCAACTCAGCCCCCATGACTAACTCAGCCCCCATGACTAACTCCGCCCCCACTCCCAGCTCCAGCCCCACACCAGGTCCTAGCTCCCAGCCCTGCCGTATTTACACCATCCCTCCAGACCTCCCCCTCTCTGAGAAGGAGCTATCAGTCCTCTGCAGAGGCCACAGCTTCATCCTCCTACGCTCCCGGATCAATGAGTTCGACACGTGGCTAGACATCGAGTATTTCTTCCACCGCCTTCGCCTCCGCACCTACTTCTTCAACCAGGACTCTCGCCCATCCTCTGACGACCCCTTCTCCTGCCTCCAACACACCTGGACACCCTGTGCTGGCCTCTTACCCGCCCTCGATCTCTTCATATCCAACCGCTTCCACGACATTGACCGCCTCAACCTGTCCACCCCTCTCACCCACTCCAACCTCTCACCATCACAACACGCAGCTCTCCATTCCTTCCGCTCCAACCCCAACCTCACCATCAAACCGGCAGACAAGGGAGGCGCAGTGGTAGTTTGGCACACCGATCTTTACACCGCTGAAGCTAGACGCCAACTCGCGGACAACTCCTCCTACTGTCCCCTTGACCATGACCCCACCTCCCACCACCAAACCATCATCTCCCAGACCATCCATAACCTCATCACCTCAGGGGATCTCCCATCCACCGCCTCCAACCTCATAGTCCCACAA
>NC_057721.1:60642782-60650477 GCF_004010195.1 Chiloscyllium plagiosum | reverse complement strand
ATTCCCAGTGCCCCTCCCCCAAATTACCTCCCCCCTATCTTTTATCTCAGCCCGCTTGGCACACCAAACTTATTCCTGAAGAAGGGTTTATACCCGAAACGTCGATTCTCCTGCTCCTCGGATGCTGCCTGGCCTGCTGTGTTTTTCCAGCACCACATTTTCAACTCTGGGCTCTCGCATCTGCAAACCTCACTTTCCCCTAGTCAATTAAGTCTTGTCTATTATGGTGAAAGGGATGTTCCCCTCACTCAATCTCCTCAACTTCCTTCCTGGAACACTACTGCTGCTCTCTTAGCTTCTCAGCATCCATCCCGTCCCCTTGTCTGTTCCAGTTGTTCAGAGGTTATGCAATGCAGTCTGTTTGGACAGTATGACAATGCTCCTCAGTCATTTCCAAGTTTCAGAACCTTAACTTGATGAGGCCTATCAAATGCTTCACAATACCCCTGGTGGAAGAATTGGCAGCATATTATCTACAGTTGGCCTCAATCAGGGGTTGTGTATTGGAATTATTAGCCATGGTTAGAGCGGAAGATCTGAAAATTGTTCCCCATCTGGGACCTCGTCTACAGACTGAGGAGACCTTCCTTTGAAATGTTTTCATGTGAAGGCTGTTCAGCAGCCCCTGGAGTTTGATGCTGGTCCTGCCTATGTCTTTGTTCTTTGCTGATTTTAGGAGGGCACATAATCACGGTTACCCAATATATACAGTCGATAATTTGTAGTAATTTTCTGATAGTCTATTGTGTTTGTTAAAAGCAGCAGTGTAGATATGGTAAATTAGTTATGTTAGCCATAAAAACTGGGGATGGTTCACTAAGACCTGAGGACATACAGACTATTGCTGTAAGAGTGTTGGTTTTATTGAAGCTGTGGCAGCATCATTCTGCTCTCTAGCCGAGCTGTTAGGGAACTCTTCCCTGGTTCTTCCACCTCTTCTTCTGGTCTATCTTCCATCTGCAGGAGACAACTGGTCAATGAGGACCACCCTCTGTCCCTGAGCACTTGTTGATGTACCTTATTTCTGCCATGACTACCAATTGTCTCGGAATGTAAGAACAAAGGAACAGGATTTGGCTGTTCAGTTCCTCAAGCCTTTTTTACCAGTCAATGAGATCATGGCTGATCTGTGACCTAACACCATATATCTGCCTTTGACCTAGATCCCTCAACATCTTTGTTTAATAAAAGTTTGTCTATCTCAGATTCAAACCTAACTACTGCTTCTGTATCCACTGTATTTGTGGAAATAAGTTCCAAACATCTACCACTCTTTGTATGTACTAAACAGTCAGTCCCTAATTCTCAGATGATAATCACTAGTTCTATAATCCCCAAGCAGTGGGAACGGTTTATTTTTACCTACCCTATCCTTTCCTGCTAAAATCTTGAAGACTTCCATCAGATCGACCCTTAACCTTCTAAATTCTACAGAAAACATGTCTAATTTGTATAACTCTGCTCAGAACTTAACCCCTGAAGTCCAGGTATTAGTCCAAGTCTGGTTTCTTTTTGCCTGTGTTAAACTGCAATTGCACTGGCAATGACAATGCCTGGATCCATTGGTGACGGTTCCGATGACCCTATGTCAGGAATATCAGAAACAGAACAGCTCCTTAGTAATGTACATAGCAGGAGCAGCACATGGAGAGAAACCTCAGAAACTGTAAGGCAAAGGGACTTGGGGATATTTGTGCACAAAACATAGAAAGCTAGCACCAAGGTGCAACAGGTCATCAGGAGGGCTAATACAATGTTGTCCCTTATTAAAAGGGAATTAGAATGTAAGAGTAGGCAACTCTTTCTGCAACTGTATAAAGTGCTGATGATACCACATCTGGAGTACTGAGAGCAGTTTTGGTCCTCTTATTTAAGGAAAGATATCATTTCATTGGAGGCAGTTCAGGGAAGGGTCATTAGGATACTATGTAGTATGGAAGGATTGTTTTATAAGCAAAGATTAAACAGGTTGGGACTCACTGGAGTTTGGAGAATGAGAGGCGATCTTATTGAAACATGTAGGATTCTTCAGGAGCTTGATGGGTTAATACTGACAGGATGTTGCCCCTCATGAGAGTCTAATACCAAAGGGCACAGTCTCAGAATTCAACTTAAGACTGAGGTGAGGAGGAATTTCTTCTCCCAGAAGATTGTGAATCTTAGGAACTCCTTGTCACACAGAGCTGTGTCGGCAGAGTTCCCTGTGTGCATGTAAGGCTGAGATAGACAGATTCTTGATCAGTAAGGGAATCAATGGTTATGGAGAAAGAGCAGGAAGTGGATGTGAGGAATGTTGGATCAGCCACGATCCTATTGAATAGTGGAGCGGGGTTGAACGGCCTGCTTTTGTTCATATTTCTTATGGTCTTCTGATCACACGAATTAGTTTTCCACGGTCCTCCACACAGTGGGACATGGATGCCAGGAGGTGCGCAAATTGTTTCTACACTGACCTCTGCCATATTTAGACCTTATTCAGATGTCATACAATTATGATAGAAAATTACTAGTATGATAGGAATGCAGAAAACATATTACCTCACCACCACCAACCGCGTCACCCACGAAAGAACGATATTCTGAGGCAACTAAAGCTCAATGTGAGAAAGAAGCATTTTCCCTCTCTTGTACAATCTGAGATTGCTAGTCTTTTTCTTTATTACTTACAGAACCAAACTTAAACTTTCTTCGCCTCAAATAATATGTTTAAGTTTTATAACGAAACAATTCTAATCTGGAATTTTCAAATGAAAATAATTATCTAATTATTCCAAACTAACTTCTTTCTCCAGGAGAAGCAGTTCTCATACCTGATCTCAGCTAGGCCTTCTAGGAACTGAGTCAACGGCTTTTCAATTTCTGGGTTTTTCCTGAGCAAACAAAAAATCTTGATTCCTATCATCAAAGGAAAATAATATCTTCCAATATTTGCTTATTGTGATGGTAAACTTTCACAATCCAACATTTCATTTTTACACCAGCATTTACATTTTTACTCTTGTCAGTTGAAACTTTGACACATGCTGGTTTAAAATTGTGGCTCCAGGAATCTGGGCAAACTCCTTCCCACACATAGCCCAAATCCCACATGCTGTTAGTTCAATGTCCAAACTCTGAAACGTATGAGACTAATGTACATAAATCACACACGTTCCATCACAAAGTGAAGTGCTGAATTGTATTACAGGTCATGCCATATGATGTCACATTGCTAGTGCTTTTTCTGACGCCAACTTTTGTGAATGGAAGCTGCAAGCAATGGCTGCACATGGAGAGTGTGCTGAAATTCTGGGGAGTGTTGAATAACTTTGGTTGAGCTGTAATGGCCCAGCACCTGTTCTGGCTTTCTGTGATTTTGAACCAGCTAATTTCTCATGGGCACTTTGGAGAACAGTAACCTGCATAAAAATACATGGCGTTAGGCAATAATGAGATGTGAATGCATGCAAATGAGCTTTCACACTTGCTAGCGGGTTTCTCATTGAGTTGTTGAAACACTCAGGGGAAAATTGAGCTCAAAAACTGCCAGTCAAGCAATGGAAACACACTCTCACAGAAACTTGGTAAGCAGTAGCTAGGCAGGGCTGCAGCGTTTCAGTTTCACTGTTTGAGCCAACTTGCCAATTTCACTGAAAAAGCAGCAGTTGCTGAACTTGCACTTTGTTGATTCTGTCACGTTGCAGGGATATCCAGAAACCTGTTTGCTGGCTGTTAAATCATCAGCTAATTGGGAATGTAAATACTGAATCGACCTGAATACTTCAGTGGTGTTTCCTATTCAGTAAAACTAACCTGTCTTACACCTGACTGTGGACTGGTCCCTGACCCAATGGCACATTCTGGGCTTTATTCCTGCCGCCCCTGACTGTAAAAAACCTTTCCTTTGTGTCAATATAATGCAGGCTCAACTTCAAGTTGTTGTCAATCCTGCACAATAATATTGCTGTAAGATTTTTGAATTGGACAAACAGCAGTTTATTTTCTACAATCTGCAGTGTGATTGAAACTGGTTTGAAGGTGGTTTGCTACTGACAAAACTCAGACATGCTTCTCCAACATCCTTCTGAAAAGGTGAACCACAAATTGGTACTTTTATTCAATAAAATATCATTAATTCTTTGCTTTATTCACAGGTATTAATGTCTGACTATTTCAATCATTAATTATTAATTATTAATTAATATTTCAATTATTAATAACTGACTACTATTATTTTCTTTGCATCAGGCATTCTAATAAATAGCATTTGTTGATGGAAGTTCAAGCACTCTATATGTGCTCATTTCATACATGTTTTTGGCAAATATTGCTGAACTGGAAATAATTGGAAAGAATTATCTGGACATTTTCTTTTACTTCTTCATTAAATAATGGAGAATTTGTGCCCCCCTGTAACTGACAATCAGCTGATTAAATCACAGGAATGTCTAGACTTGTACCATGCACAATCAGTGCAGAGGAGCAAACACCCACTGCATTTTTGTCCACAGCAATGTAACTCCTTTGTTTCAGACTACTGAGGGCATTTGAAAGGCATCTCCTCATAGCTGTTCTGGGCATTGCTCCCAAGGTAATTTCATCTCAGACTAGTTCCTCTGTGCATGACCGTTTAATTTGCGTCTTTAGTCTTCCCTCATATTTGTTGGTCCCATCAGATCTGAACGGGCAACCCAGGTAGTAATGTCTTCAACCTCCTGTGAGCTGACCATATTTGTTTTGGTGGGTGTGCTTCAAAGTGGACGGTAATGCTAAAGAGTCCTCAAGGTGAATGACTGACTGAATTCTGCTCGACTGTCAAACCTGTTGACCATATCATTCAATACAAGGTGAAATTGAAATGATACATTCCACACGAATTGCAGGCTGAAAAATGCCACATATGCTGTACATATTTTCCACTCAACACAGCAAATTGGACAGAGAAATTCAAACCTAAGACTTCAAGAATAAACCTGAAATTGCACAGGGCAGAATGCTGGATGGATTCATCCAAAATACTTTTTCAATTCATTCATAAGTTGTGGGTGTCACTGGAAAGCAGGTCAGCATTCATAGTGCACTCCCTTGTTTTTATTAATTCATGGGATGTGGGAGCCTCTGGCAAGACCACCACTGGTTGCCCATCCAGAATAGCTCTGGAACTGAGTAGCTTGTTGGACCATGTCAGAGATAATATAGATTAGATTCCCTACAGTGTGGAAACAGGCCCTTTGGTCCAACAAGTCCACACTGACCCTCTGACCAGTAACCCACCCCAATCCATTTCCCTCTGACGAATGCACCTAACATTATGGGCAATTTAGCATGGCCAATTCACCTAACCTGCACATCTTTGGACTGTGGGAGGAAATCAGAGCATCTAGAGCAAACCCACGCAGACACGGGGGGAATGTGCAAACTCCACATAGACAGTTACCCAAGGCTGGAATCGAACCTGGGACTCTGGTGCTGTGAGGTAGCAGTGGTAACCACTGAGCCACCATGCCACCACATAAGTGTTAACTATATTGCTGTGGGTTTGGAGTTGGCCAAACCTGACAAAGATTGAATGTTTCCTTCCCAGCTGGAAAGGAAATGAGTGAAAATTAGAAAATAAAGGATATTCGTGAACCAGATGGAATTTTACAATAATTGATGGCAAATTTATGGTTGCTGACGGCAATATTGTAAAAGCTGGTCCTTTTTCAGCACATGCTCAAGAAATAACAGGGAGAAAATGATGTTTATTCCAGCAAATATTTAAGGGCTGTTTTTTAATTGGTAATTGTTTGGTAACATGGGTGATTTTTTTGGTGGTGGATAAAGGTGAAAAGTAACAGTGGAGATTTGTGATGGGGTAATGAAAATGCTTCCTGAAGAAGGGCCTGTGCCCGAAACGTAGAATCTCCTGTTCCCTGGATGCTGCCTGACCTGCTGTGCTGTTCCAGCAATAAAGTTTCAACTTTGATCTCCAGCATCTGCAGACCTCACTTTCTCCTCTAATGAAAATGCTCGGTTGTTTATGAAAAGTCTTCTGGATATCATAGAATCCCTACAATGTGGAAGCAGGCCATTTCGTCCATTAAATCCTAACTGACCCTCTGAAGAGCATCCCAATCACATCCTGTAGCCCTGAATTTCCCATGGCTAATCCATCTAGCCTGCATATTCCTGGACACTTCACCATAGCCAATCCATCCAATCTGCATATCTTTGAACTGTGGGAGGAAACCTGTACTGACAGGGAGAGCTTGCAAACTCCACGCAGACAGTTGCCTGAGGCTGGAATCAAACCCAGGTCTCTAGTGCTATGAGGGAGAAGTGCTAACCACTTTGCCACCATTCCACCCCACATATGAAGAAAGATAATAAGAAGGACCAGTTTTGGAGTCTCTTGTGGTGTTGTGTAGTACCATCACCTTTTTTGCAGCAGAGAGCAGCGGGAGCTGGGCGGAAGTGAAGTCGGAGCGCAGAGGCTGTTGGGAAGGTGGGTGAGTGTTATTTAAGTAGGTGCGTTCTACTGCCACTGCAACACCAGCTGTGTTTAAACTAAATAGTAGGGGGGACAAACTGAAAGTTTAAGAAGGAAGTTAAAGGGAAAGTTAGAACAAGAAGTCAAGAAAGACAACAGAATCAATGGAGCATAAAACTCAAAAAAGGATCATGCCGTAAGGTCAAGTGAAATAGAGATTGATGGGAAGGGTGAGGGGAGTAACAATTTAAAAATATTATATATGAATGCACGAAGTATTAAAAATAAAATGGATGAGCTTGAGGCTCATTTGGAAATTGGCAGTTACGATGTTGTGGGTATAACTGAGATGTGGGTTCAAGTGGATAGGGCCTGGGAAATGAATATTCAAGGCCATACGTGCTATCGCAAGGACAGACTGACTGGCAGAGGGGGTGGGGGGACCCTGTTGGTAAGGAATGATATTCAATCCCTTGCGTGGGGGACCTAGGATCAGGGGATGTAGAGTCAGTATGGATAGAGCTGAGAAATTCTAAGGGCAGAAATACCCTAATGGGAGTTATGTACAAGCCCCCAAACAGTAGCCTGGATGTAGTGTGTAAGTTGAATAAGAAGCTAAAATTGGCCTGTCGCAAAGATATTACTACAGTTGTTATGGGGGATTTCAACATGCAGGTAGACTGGGAGAATCAGGATGGTACTGGACCCCAAGAAAGGGAGTTTGTGGAGTGCCTTCCAGATGGATTCTTAGAACATCTTGTGCTGGAGCCTACCAGGGAGAAAGCAATTCTGGATCTGGTGTTGTGCAATGAACCGGATTTGATCAGGAACCTCGAAGTAAAGGAGCCATTAGGAGGTAGTGACCACAATACAATAAGCTTTAATCTGCAGTTTGAAAGGGAGAGGGTAGAATCGGAAGTGACAATATTTCAGTTGAATAAGGGGAACTATGGAGCTATGAGGGAGGAGCTGGCCAAAGTTCAATGGTGCAATACCCTAGCAGGGATGGCAGTGGAGCAACAATGGCAGGTATTTCTGGGTATAATGCAGAAAATGCAGGATCAGTTCATTCCAAAAAGGAAGAAAGATCCTAAGGGGAGACAGGGGTGGCCGTGGGCTGACAAGGGAAGTTAAGGACCATATAAAGACAAAAGGGAAAAAAGTATAACATAGCAAAGATGAGTGGAAAAACGGAGGACTGGGAAGCTTTTAAAGAACAACAGAGGATAACTAAAAAGGAAATA